>NC_137978.1:47890918-48448418 GCF_963924665.1 Micromys minutus
ATTGAAGCCATAGTTCTATGAGGTCTCTAAGAGGATGCAGGGACAGAGTTGTACTTCCAGATCACGGATGTAATTAGCAAAGGCGTTATTGTTATTACCATTGCCTTTATAGGGCTAGTTTATAGTTCACTCTTTATTTCCCAGTAAAGGAGAAGAGAATTAAGGTGACCCCTCCCCGTCTTTAGCACTCCCACTCCCAAACACCATTTTTCCTGCTCTTTTCCTCTTTTCATCTCAGGGTCTCTCATGCTTGGGGAGGGGGGGTTGTTCTTGGACATAGTGGCACAAAAATGGTTCCCGTGTGATGTCCAGCCCCTGAGGGTCCTGCTCCTGAGGGTCCTGACCCAGCTTCTGCACAGAGCAGGTCCCTACCTTGTAAGGGATCACCCTAAGAATTCCTGCTTAACTTGAAACCTCATGCTGCAACAGCAGCTCCATAGAATTAGGAGATATTTGTTTCATGTTTCTGGATAATGGATAACTGAGTTTAGAACAGCCTCTGACCTTTTGTTTGTGTGTTTGTTGTGTGTCCGTGTTGTTTTGTTTTGTTGTTTTTGAAGACAGGTTTACCCAGGCAACAAGCCCTGGCTGTCCTAGACTGGTTTTATAGACCAGACTGGCCTTGAACTTGAAATGATCCACCTGCTTCTGCTTCTCCATTGTTGGGATTTAAAAAGTGTGCTACCGCGCCTGACGTAGGTCTTTGGCCTCTGTAACGAACAACAGAAACAACTGTCTGCCAAAATGGATGGCAAAGATGCACCAAATGAAATAATGCCCTTAATTGGACAGATGAGCCGGGACCAGGAGCCAGCTGCCATGGCGATCACTTGACTGCAAGAGAAAGAGCCTGGTGCTTGTTGGAGAAACAGAAGAGAACCTTCCAACCTTCCAAGCCTGTCTATTGAAAGATCAGAATTTAGGGGTGTGTTTCAAAATTAGTGACCTGGGAAGTCCCAGATCAACAGCCAGCTCTTCCTCCCTCTGTGACGGCGCAGCTGCCCCTCTCTTGCTGCTGGTTCCTGGAGTCAGCCTTTTTTGAGCACCTCCCCTAGCATCTACACAGAGCAGAGCAGTTGAGCAAAGAAATCCTATTTAAGGTTCTGATAAATGATGAAGAAATGTATGAAAGATTATAAAAATCCTTTGTTTTCTTCTTCAGTTTGCAAATACCTGTTTAACAGGAGTCTCTCCTTAATTTTTTTTTTTTCTTTAAAGGCAATGTCAGGAAAACTAGTTGTTTATTACAGTATTTATACAGATTGGAGTGGTGTTTACCTAAATGCCAAGCATTTGCCAATTTGTCCCATTACGCTCATCTGTGGTTTAAAAAGAATCCAAATAGATTCATAACTATCACCCTGCACAAAACTCACGGGCAAGTGAATCAAAGACCTCAACATAAAACTAGACACACTAACTCAAATAGACCAGAAAGTGGGGGTAGCCTTGAACTCATTGGTACAGGAGACAATTTCCTGAACATGACACCAGTGGCTCAGGTTCGAAGATCAACAGTGTCATTAGGACAAAATGGCAGCCTACAGATTTCGAAAGGATTCTTCACCAACCCTACATCTGACAGAGGTCTAATATCCAAGATTTATAAAGAACTCACGAGAGGAAGCTGGGTATCGTCTGTAAGAAGCGGTTCGTTGAACTCAGCCTGTGTGGTTGAGGAAAATATATGTAATTCTGAACGAAGGAATGGCCTCGATAAAAGGATTTCACGGGGGTCGTAAAGGATTTAATGAAAAGAGAATTTAAGTTCTCAGGAGCAGGAAGAAGTTGGGCGTGCGTTTGAAGCCCGATCTTCCGGGACTTGTGCTTTGCACTTTCCTTCCAGACCCGGTGAAACTTCAGCCTGAGTAGACTGAGGTCAGAAGTGCCCGTCAAGATGGAAGTGAATCCCCCCAAGCAGGAACACCTGCTTGGCGCTAAAAGAAACACAAGATGCCAAGTAAACTGACCTCAAATTGGAAGTGTAGCTAAAAATGACTTAGTGTTCCTGGTCACCTTCCAGATGCTCAGATCACAGATGTCCACCACTATACCCAGTTTATGGATGCTGGGATTTGAACCCAGGACTTTGTGCATGCTTGGCAAACACTCTACTGCCTGAGCTACGTCCTCACTCCCTTTTGTTTTTCCTGAAATGAAAGTACATTTTACCTAAAAAGAACTAAAATTTCACTATATATGTTCAAACCACAATAAACGAATTCTCTGTCTTATCTTACACTGGAAAGGTGTGAAGAAAAAATAAAATCATTAATTCCTCGTCAAAAAAAAAAAAAGAAAAAAAGAACTCACGAAGTTAGACTTCAACAACCCAAATATCTGAACTAAAAAGTGAGGTACAGACAAATATCTGAACTAAAAAGTGAAGTACAAAGCTAAACAGAGAATTCACAACAGAGGAATCTCAAATGGTTGAGAAACACTTTTTAAATTGTTCCACGTCCTTAATTTAGTCATCAGGGAAATGCAAATCAAAATGACCCTAAGATTTTATCTTATACCCCTCAGAATGGTTAAGATCAAAAACTCAAATGATAGCACATGCTGGTGAGGATATGGTGTAAGAGAACACTCCTTTGTTGCTGGTGGGAGTGCAAACTTGTACAACCACTTTGGAAATCAATTTAGTGGTCTCTCAGAAAACTGGGAATGGTTCTACCTACCCTAGAGCCAGCTATACCGCTTCTGAGCATATACCCCCAAAATGCCCCACCAGACCACAGGGACACTTGCTCAGTTATGTTCATAGCAGCTTTATTTGTAATAGCCAGAAACTGGACACAACCTGGATGTCCCTTAACTGAAGAATGAATAAAATAAATGTGGTTCATCTACATAGTAGAACACTATTCAGCTGTTAGAAACAAAGACTCATGAATTCTGCATGGAACTTTAGAATATCATCCTAAGGAAGGTAATCCAGACCCTGAAGGACATGCCTGCTATGTACTCTCTTATAAGTGGATAGCCATGGATAGCCATGAAATGCAGAATACCCATGCTACACTCCACATCTCTGGGATGAGCCAGAGACCTGGGCTAGGGAAGAATCAATAGAGCTCAGCTGAGATTCACAGAAGTGGGGATATGGATCCTGAAGAAGATGCCTCCTGTAGCCAGGCAGGAACCCCAGTGGTATGATAGGAACACCCAACCCACCCACAAAACTTTTGACCCAAAATTTATTTTATCTACAAGAAATGCAAGCACAGGAGATGGAGCAGAGACTGAAGGAATGTCCAAGCAATAACTGGCCCAACTAGAGACCCATCCCATGGGCAAGCGCTAATTCCTGACATTACTAATGATACTCCACTATGCTTGCAGACAGGAACCTAGCATGGCTGTCCTCTGAGAGGTTCCACCCAGCAGCTGACTCAAACAGATGCAGAGACCCACAGCCAAACATTGCATGCAACTTGGAAACTCTTTTCTGTAAGAGTTAGGGGAAAGGGCTGGAGAGGTGGCTCAGTAGTTAAGAGCACTGACTGCTCTTCAAGAGGTCCTGAGTTCAAATCCCAGCAACCACATGGTGGCTCACAACCATCTGTAATAGGATCGATGCCTTCTTCTGGTGTGTCTGAAGACAGCTACAGTGTGCTCATACACATGAAATAAATAAACCTACTTTAAAAAAAAAAAAAGAGTTAGGGGAAAAATAGAGGGCCCCAAAAAGGGAATGGAACACAGGAAGACCAACAAAGTCAACTAACCTGGAACCTTGGGGGCTCTTAGAGAGACTGAACCACCATCAGTCTTATGTTTAGATTCAAACATAACAGACTGACTCTGCAGCAGATCTTGCTGGTGACAAATAGAGTTTGAGGCATTTCCTTCCAGACTAGACAAGCAATAAAATTGGAGGAAAAAAAAAACAATGAGAGAGAGAGAGAGAGAAGGAAGAAAAGAAAGGAAGGAAGGAAGGAAGGAAGGAAGGAAGGAAGGAAGAGAGAAAGAAAACAAGTTGAACAGCCTCTTCCATCATCTCTCTCTGTCACAAAAGAGACTGGGCATGTGCCTCTCCAGTTGAAAGTGTCAATGCCCCATGATGTCACTTTGGCCAGCCCTGTGTTTGTGACATTATTTCAAGTATCAATACTGCCTCTTCTACCTGGAAGGAGGCAGCCAGGGCCTATTGAGTGGCTCATTCTAAGGCTGGGTTTTCCAAAATGCCTCCTCTTAAGGCTTCCCCTACTTACCATAAAGGAAAAGGAAAACAGACACTCTAAAACAAGATGAAAAAATATCAATAAATGTAAGAATTACTTTCATCCCAGTGTTCATGAGTTCAAGGCCAGCTTGAGCTACATGGTAAGTGTTCAAGGACACCCAGAACTGCACAGAGAGCCCCTGTTTCAAAAGGAAGGGAGAGAGGGAGAAGGGGAGGTGAAGGAGGAGAGGAGGATAGGAGGAGAGGGGGAAGAGGATAGGAGGAGGGGAGAGGGGGAGAGGGGAGTAGATGAGAGAGGGGGGTGGTGGGGAGAGGAGGAGGGGACAGGGAGAGGGGGAGAGATCTTAGGTGGGCCCTGGTAGCACACAGATATAATTTTAGCACCTGTAAAGCAGAGGGAGAAGTCCAGCGAGGTTACACAACAAGATCCTGCCTCAAACCCAACTTTCTGTCAGCATTCACTAGGTTCAGGCAGCAGGATTGCCAGGAGTTTGACACCAGTCTGGGCTACATAGTAAGTTTTCAAGTGATCCTTAGCTACAATGTAAGACAATGTTTCAAACAAAAGAAAACCAGGAAAGGACTAGGGAGATTTGGGGGTCGGCAAAGCACCTGCCATGCGGGGTGAGAGCCCGAGTTCAGAGTCTCAGAACGTACACACCCAGGCACATTTGCGGAGAGATGGGAGACAGAGGCAGGACAGCTTCCAGAAACTCATGGGTCTGCATCCTGGTATATCTACAGCAGCAAACTAGAGATCCTATCTTAAATAAGGGGAAGGTTTAAGACTATCCCCACCTTTCTCCTGTCGTCCACACATGGACCCCTGCACACAAAAACCAGATCATATGGGGGAAAGGGGATAACATTTGAAGTGTAAATACATAAAATATCCAATAAAAAATAATAACAAGGAGGTGAGGGAGGTTTCGGCTACTGAACTTTGGGGGCAGATTTCTGGGGCCTGCTGGGAACAGGACTTCCAAAGATCGCAAGTATGTCCGGAAGGCTGTGGTGCAAGGCCACTGTTGCTGGCTACAAAGAGGTCTCTGGAACCAAAGAGAGCACACGGCTCTTCTTAAAATTGAAGGCGTTTATGCCCGAGATGAAACCAAATTCTACTTAGGCAAGAGATGTGCTTATGTGTACAAAGCAAAACACAATACAGTGACTCCTGGAGGCAAACCGAACAAAACCAGAGTGATCTGGGGAAAAGTAACTCTGGCCCATGGAAACAGTGGTAAGGTTCGTGCCAAATTCCGAAGCAACCTTCCTGCAAAGGCCATTGGACACAGAATCCATGTGATGCTGTACCCATCCCGGATTTAAACTAATGGAGAGTAAATAAATAAAAGTAGATTTGTGCTCTTGTAAAAAAAAACAAACAAAAAAACCAAAAAAAATTTTTTACAGAAATATGCACATAAACAGAAGGATTCAAACAACAGAAAAAATATTCCTTATGCATCTTCCTAGAGCTCCACATAGCAAAGCCTTCTTCAAATGGATGAAGAAAGAAAAGTGTGTGTGTTTTGGTTTTTGTCTTTTGCTAGTGACTAAACCCAGAGCTTCATGCACGCTAGGTAAATACTCTCCTATGAAGTTACATGCTTAACCCTCCCCTCAAAGCAACTTTCATACCACTGAAATATTAAGAGGGAAAAGATCTGGGAAAAAAATATGCTCATGACTTTAGGTTCAAATTTAGTACCAAAAAAATAAAATAAAATAAGAGATAATTACGGAATAAGGTAGTTATGAAAAGGAAAATAGTGTAGCGCGTCCATCCCCCCACAAATTAGACAGTAATAGCAGCTATTCCGTATGAGACATATTGTCTCCACTGCTCAGGACATCATTTGATTGACACAGATATCACTGTTGTACAAGTAAAAAAAAAAAATGGAGGCTGACATGGACTAAGTATTCCAAAATAACAACTAAGCAATAAGCCAGATTGCTCTCTATCTCTCTATCTGTCTGTCTCTGTCTCATGTTTTCATGCAACTCTCTGTAGCTGGGCCTTGAGCTCTCAACAACTGTCCTGCTTAAGCCTCTTAAGTACTTAGACTGTAAGCATCCACTACCATGTCCAGCTACAACTCTTCTTTCTTCAAAATTCTAAGTCCTGGTTTGTTTGGCTTTTTTTGGGGGGGGTGTTTACACACATTAAAAAAAATAGAGAATAAATTTTATGATATCAGTGTACTTATCCATGTGCTGCTAGTATTATCATGCATGTGTGTATGTAAGCTACTGCGGGCATGTAGAGGTCAAAGGGCTCTTGGGAGACCTGGCATGGTGAGGGACACTCTTTCTTCTGTCGCCCTGCTGCTCCAGGCTAGCTTGCCCATGAGTTTCCCGGAGGCTGCTCACCGTTCAGCATATGTACTGAGATTAGACCATGGCAGGGTATTTTCTGTGCAGGTTCAGGGACAGAGCACAAGTCATCAGGCTTGCAGACATGATTTTATCCAGAGTCATCTCCTCAGCCCAGGCCTAACACCTTTAAAAAAAAAAAGAAAGAAAGATTTGCTTTTATTATTTTTACTTGTGTCTGTGTGTTGAGTGAGTAGCACATGTGTGTAGGTGCTCAAGAGGGCAGAACACCAAGTCCCCTGCAGCTGGAGTCAGGAGCAACCTGATGTGGGAGCTAAGAACCAAAGTCTGGTCCTCTGGAAGAAGTGGAAGCCACTCTTAACTGCTGAGCATCTCTCCAGCCCAAGCCTGAATCCCATGATCCTCTCGGGCTTCCACCTCCAAAACAAGCTCAGATGTGCGCTGCTGTGGCTAGCTTATCCTTTTCTTATTTATTACATTTATTAGTTATTTATTTGATTGTGCATGCAGACACACAAGTGTCCAGGTGTGGTTCTCAGGGTCATCGGACAAACTATAGGCCTCAGTTCTCTCTTACCATGTCTGTCCCAGGAACTAAACTCGGCAGCAAGTGGCTTACCTAGTGAGCCATCTTTATTATTATTATCATTACCTTAAATAACAGCACTGAGATATAATTACCATCATGGGGAGAGATGGCTCAGCAGTTAAGCGCATGCACTGTTCTAGAGGAACTGAGTTCAGTTCCCAGCACCACCTGTAACTCCAGCTTCGGGAGATGCCACAGCCCTTGGCCTCCTGGGCCATCTGCACAGGTACACACCCACACACAGACACACAGAATTTTAAAAAAAAATAATGAAAATAAATTATTAAAAAAAAAAGAAAAAAAAAAGAAAGAAAAGAAAAAAGAAAAAAAGAAAGAACTAGTCCTGTCTGGAGTTTCAGAACATTTTTATCACCCTGCAAAGAAATCCCACATTTTCAGCATCTTTACACAGCTCAAGACCCTAGGCTAGAGTCCTACTTCCTGTATATAGGGTTGCTTATCACAGACGTGTCCTACACACGGGAACATACAATGCATGTCGGAGTCTCCCCGCTTCCGTTTCTACATAGGCTAACGGAGCCGTCTGTTGAGTTTCCTTTTTCCATCTCCCTGGGACTTCAGAGCTCAAGCCCAGCTGGCCCTTGGCCAAGCTTCCTCCAGGCACCTGCGGTACTGACAGTGCTGCCACCTTATGCCCATCTCCTGAAATAGGGGACAGTGGGTCAAGCTCTTTATCCAAGACCCCTGCTCTTCCATAGTGCTCTGGCAACCAAGGCTGTGACCCAGGACAAAGTGTCACCAGAAGAGGCCCAAGGGTGTGCTGCCTTTGGACGATGTCCCAGGTGCCTGCGAAGGACAGAGAGGGAGAGAAAGAAGCTTGTGCGTGTGTGCAAATGCACGTGGGGCTTAGGGGAACTCCGCTGGACACTCTCTTCCTGATTTCTCTTGGCTCCCAGTTCTCGCCTCTAATCACCTCACTTTTGGTTCCCCATCTTGCTCTTCAGGAACCTGGGAAGCTAAGCATCTCTCAAGTCTTCTTTCCACCTTGGCCGATCCTGTTGCTACTTCCAGGGGTCACCAGCATGGTGTTTGGACATCAGTGTGCATAAGTTACATCTATTCTTACAAAGGGCAAAGGCACTCTAAAGAGACAACCCATAATGTAGAGCAAAGGGAACAAGATTTTCTGTTCCCCTAAGTCGAGATGTTCTTTTCTCATAGAGGAAGCTCCCCAACGCCGAGTTTTTGTCATGAAGCATATCTTAACTGAATATTATCCCAAAGACAGCGAGGGTCCTACCAGTGACACATCCCCAGATGCTGAAGCCTGCATCTGTGACCCTCTGTGAGGTGACATGGGGGCGTGTCAACAAACAACCATTATAGGTTATTATCCACTGCACCATACTTCGGGAGTAACCTATCTCTACTTCTCATTCTCGCTCCTGGGAAGGACGGTTCAAATTCAAGCCCACGCTCATAACCGTTCTTTTGTATTTGCTTGCAAAACATAAGACAGTTCTGCAGGTACAGCTACCAAGCATGAGGACCCAAGTTCAATACCTGGGACCAACATAGTAGTGGGAGAGAGTTGACTCCTGCAAGTTGTCCTCTGACCTCCTCACACACTAAATAAATTCTTTGTTAGTTTTTGAGACAGGGACTTTCTGAGTAATTCTGACTGTCCTGAAACTCACCAGGCTGGCCTCAAACTCAGAGATCTGCCTGCCTCTGTCTCCCAAGTGCTGAAATTAAAGGTGTACACCACCACTGGCTGACTTAAAGAACAACTTTTACTATAGTTTTTCTTCTTCCAGTGGGTTCCAGGAATCGAACGCTGGTTATCTTGCTTGTGTAGCAAGCTCTTTCACAAGCTAAGCCAACTTGATGACCCAAGAAAGCTATTTCTTTTTCTGTTTTTTGTTGTTGTTGTTGTTGTTTGTTTTTTGTTTTTCTCTATGTAGTCCTGGCTGTCCGAACTCAATGTCAACCAGGCTGGCCTCAAACTCAGAGATTCTCCTGCCTCTGCCTCCTCAGTGCTGGGATTAAATGCACCACCACTGCCTAGCCATGAAAGTTATTTCTAAAAATATTTACTGCATATAGAAACAGCAGTTTAAGAACTCAGTTGGAGCTGGGTCTAGTGGCACATGCCTTTATCCCAGCACTCTGGAGACAGAGGCAGGTGAATCTCTGTGAGTTCAAGGCCAGCCTGGTCAACAAAGCAAGTCCAGGACACCAGAGTTGGTTAAACTCTGTCTCAAAAAACAAAACAAAAGAACAAAAAGTCAAAAAACTCACCTGGAACTGGGCGTGGTAGCACACACCTTTAATCTCAACACTCTGGGCAGGCAGATCTCCGTGAATTGAAGGCCAGGGCAATTTAGAGAGATAGTCATAAACAAACAACAACAACAACAAAAAATAGAAATGGGGCTGGAGAGATGGCTCAGGGGTTCAGAGCACTGACTGCTCTCCCTGACGTCATGAGTTCAATTCTCAACAACTACACGGTGGCTCACAATCATCTGAGATGGGATCCAATGCTCTCTTCTGGTGTGTCTGAAGACAGCCACAGCAATGTACATAAATAAAAATAAATCAATCTTAAAAAAAACGAATAGGCTCTGGAGATTCACATTAAATTTTACAGTTTAATGTCAAATATATCTTATGGAGTTGTCCTCAACCAGAAAAAAACAATCTATTACAGAACTAGAAAATAATTATGAATCAAACAAAACGTCATTTAATATAAAATTTAAATAATTTTCAATTCTAGCCAATAATACATGCTTATATGTAAACATATGTGCACATGGATACAATGTAACAGAATGAGAGAACATAAAGACTAAACGTAAGTGAGTGAGGCAGAAAGAACCCAATGCACAGAATTGACAGGAGTTATGTTTCATTTTCTGGGTTTGTTTGTTTGTTTGTTTTGAGACAGGGTGTAGTTTTACCTGTCCTGGCACTCTGTAGACCAGACTGGACTCAAACTCAGAGATTCCGGTGTCTCAGCCTCTTGAGTGCTGGGATTTACAACATGGGCCACACCCAGCTGGATATACACATGTATCTCCCATCTGAGGGTGCCCAGGAAGAGCAGAAGAGAGTGTTAGACACCCTGGAACTAGAGCTCCAGATGGCTTTGAGTCTACAGTAGTGGGTGCTAGGATCCAGCCGCAGGTCCTGTATTAGAGCAGCCAGTGCTCTTAACTGCTGAGCCATCTCTCCAGCCCCCACCGTACCTCTTTTTTGAGATACAGTTTCTCATTGAACCTAGAGCTCATCCTTTTGGCAGAGCTCCAGGGATCCATCTGTGTCCGTATGTACCCACCTTTTACACTAGGTTGTGTGGATCAAGACTCTGGTCCTCTTATACATTTACCTAGTGAACCATTTCCTTGGTCCTGGATGTGTATCCCCAGCATAACTGTGTGTGTGCACGAAAGTGTGTGGGAGGGGGCAGAGGCCTGGGGTTCTTATTGGGTGACTTCTTGGATCCCTCTGCACCTTAGTTTTTGAGACAGGGTCTCATGGACCTGTCACCTCACCACTCACCAGTTAGCTGGACTGACTGGCCAGAGAGCGCCAGGGATCTCTGCTCTGTTCCCTGCTCACCAGCTCTGCTGTTTCTAGATTTGTACCACACATATGTAACACTCACAAAGCTCTTCTTTGGCCAGGCATAGTGGTGGTTCACACCTGTAATCCCAGCTCTAGGGAGGGTGG
This sequence comes from Micromys minutus, assembly GCF_963924665.1. Lineage (NCBI taxonomy): Eukaryota > Metazoa > Chordata > Mammalia > Rodentia > Muridae > Micromys > Micromys minutus. Next base: position 47,901,739 of record NC_137978.1, read on the forward strand.
TGGATGAGGATTGGCAGGAGTTCAAAAGACCTTTGATTTTTGTTTTTTTAAAGACTTGTTCTATATATATATATATGAGTACACTGTAGCTGTCTTCAGACACACCGGGAGAGCGCATCAAATTCCACTCCAGATGGTTGTGAGCCACCATGTGAGTGCTGGGAATTGAACTCAGGACCTCTGGAAGAACAGTCGGTGCTCTTAACTGCTGAGCCATCTCTCCAGCCCAAGACCTTTGTTTTAAATTCTTTTTAATTCCTCTGAGTTCTGATTTCAAACCACTGGTCTTTCTGGCACTATGCAAAGAAAATCTGAGTAACTCAGAAACTTGGAAGAATACTTACAGATTGCAGCAAGCCTTCTAAAAGCAGTTTTGGTTTAGTTTTTTGTTTTACTTTTTGATAGGAAATAGAGGGCTTTTTTTTTTTTTTTTTTCTTTTGTTCTTTGAAGCTATCTCCTGAAGCTCAGGATAGCCTAGTATGACCTCATAACTGCTAAAAGATTTCATGAGTTTTGGGGTTTCTTTTATTGTTGTTGTTGGTGGTGGGTTTTTTTGTTTTTTTAATGTTTTTAATTTGGTTTTGGAAGACAGAGTCTTTGTATTCCAGGATGCTCTTGAACCCATGACCCTCCAGCTTTCCAAGTGTTGACACTGCAGACATGAGTCACCATGCTTTTTCTGTGTCTGTATGAATGTCAGTGCAGTGTGCTATGGTGTACCTGTGCAGGTCAGGGGACTATCTCAGACGTCTTTTTAAGGTTTATATTTTTACTCGTGTGTGTCCAGGTATTCAAAGAAGCCAGATGAGGGTGTTGGGTCCCTTGGAGATGAAGTTACAGGCATTTATGAGCCATCCACTGTGGGTGCTAGGAGCCAAACTTGGGTCCTCTGGAAGAATCATGGGAGCTTATACTGGCTGTCCTGAGTTTCTGGGGAGCTTCCTGTTCCTACTTCCCATCCCCCTCTAGAGCTCCAGGGATTACAGATGCTATGTGTGCTGTCTGCTTTCACATGGATCTTGGGTTTTCAAACTCATATTCTTATGCTTGCATAGCAAGTGACTTTACTCACTGAGGGCTTTTTTGGTTTTTCAAGACAGGAGTTTTCTGTGTAGCCCTTTGCTATCCTGGAACTTGCTGTGTGGATCAAGTTGGTCTCATACTCAGAAATCTGCCTGTGGAAGAGTTTTCTATAACAACTCATATATATGCATTAAAAAAAATTAAGTCATAAAATGTTTGTTAACAAGTCATGATAAGTAAGTAGCTGTAATTCGAGCACACAGAGGCATAAGAGGCAAGAGTTCAAGATCCTCTCACTGCATAATGAGTTCGAGGCCAGCTTGGGCTACCTGTGACCCTGTCTCAAAATAAAACAGAAAAATTAAAAAAAAAAAAAACAAAAAAAAAAAAACAAAACCTGGTTCCTCCCTGTTCCAGAGACAGCCGCATCTTCTCGTGCAGTGTCAGCCTGGTCCCTTAGACAAGATGGTGAAGGTCGGTGTGAACGGATTCAGCCATTTTGGGCCCCTGGTTACCAGGACTGCCTTCTCCTCTGGATCTGGCAAAGTGGAGATTGTTGTCATCAAAGACTCCTTTATTGACCTCAATTACATGCTTTCAGTATGACTCTACTCATGGCAAATTCAATGGCACAGACAAGGCTGAGAATGGGAAGCTTGTCATCAATGGGAAGCCCATCACCATCTTCCAGGAGTGAGATCCCGCTAACATCAAATGGGCTGATGCTGGTGCTGAGTATGTTGTGGAATGTACTGGTGTCTTCACCACCATGGAGAAGGCTGGGGCCCACTTGAAGGGTGGGTCCAAAAGGGTCATCGTCTCTGCCCCTTCGGCCGATGTCCCCATGTTTGTGATGAGTGTGAACGATGAGAAATACGACAATTCCCTCAAGATTGTCAGCAATGCATCCTGCACCACCAACTGCTTAGCCCCCCTGGCTAAGGTCATCATCCATGACAACTTTGGCATCATGGAAGGACTCGTGACCACAGTTCATGCCAACACTGCCACTCAGAAGACTGTGGATGGCCCCTCTGGAAAGCTGTGGTGTGATAGTCGTGGGGCAGCCCAGAACATCATCCCTGCATCCACTAGTGCTGCCAAGGCTGTGGGCAAGGTCATCCCAGAACTGAATGGGAAACTCACTGGCATGGCCTTCCGTGTTCCTACCCCCAATGTATCTATTGTGGATCTGACAAGCCACCTGAAGAAGCCTGCCAAGTATGATGACATCAAGAAGGTGGTGAAGCAGCAGCTGAGGGCCCACTAAAGGGCATCCTGGGCTACACTGAGGACCAGGTTGTCTCTTACGATTTCGACAGCAACTCCCATTCTCCTGCTTTTGATGCTGGGGCTGGCATTGCTCTCAATGACAACTTTGTGAAGCTCATTTCCTGGTATGACAATGAATATGGCTACAGCAACAGGGTGGTGGACCTCATGGCCTACATGGCCTCCAAGGAGTAAGAAACCCTGTACCACCCACCCCCCAGCAAGGACACTGAGAGCAAGAGAGAGGCCCTCAGCTGCTGAGGAGTCCCATCCCAACTCAGCCCCCAACACTGAGCATCTCCCTCTCAATTTCCATCCCAGGCCCCATAATAATAGGAGGGGCCTAGGGAGCCCCCCTACTCTCTTGAATACCATCAGTAAAGTTCCACTGAACCCACAAAAAATAAATAAATAAACAAACAAATAAATAATAAAAACCTGACTATTTGAGAAGCAGCAATAAGATGAACAAAAGTTTAAGGTTATTCTCAGTAACACAGAAGGCTTGAGGCTGGGGTTGATGAAGCCCTGGCTCAAAAGAAGAGAACAAAATTTAGTATTTGGAGGGGAGATGTAACTAAATGATAGATCACATGATTAGCATGCTATCTTTAGCATAATGAGTAGATGGGTAGATGGATGGATTGTTGGTATGTGGATAGATAGATAGATAGATAGATAGATAGATAGATAGATAGGTAGGTAGGTAGATAGATAGATGATAGATAGATAGACAGATGAGACTAATTATCTGTTATGCCAAACTAATACAGTTCCTTGACAATGAACAAGCACTATAAAATATACAATGCCCTACTTTAGATTCGTAGAAAATTCAGGCAAATAGACATTAAACAATGTAACTAAACTCATGGTAGTATTAAACATGATAGCCAAGACTCAAATCAAATTTGAAGTTAAAAAAATCTTGATTTTACTAATGTCTTTTTCCTATAAAAAGGCCATTCAGTCTCAGAAGCTCTGGAAGGCACTAGCCCTGGGCAGCGGGCAGCAAGCGGGTCCACCCCTGGCGAATCAGATGCCAGGGCTCCTTCCATGGAACTGTTCTGTTCTTTCTTAGGCTTGCACTCAGGTGCAAGATCAGAGTTTAGTTTCAGGGTTTCTGAGGATCCTCTGGAGTGCCTACTGCAAACAGAAATGGGAAAGGCCCTTAGAGAGCCTGGGAATTCAAGGAAGGGGACAGAGGACACTTGGCTGCCCTCAGGATAGGAGAATTTGGAGTGGTTGTCCTCCCAACTCTACACACCTCACCCAATTCTCTCCTTATTCCCTCTTCCTTCCTTCTTTCCTTCCTTCCTCCCTCCCTTCCTTCCTTCCTTCCTTTCTTTCTTTCATTCTTTCTTTTTTCTTTTTTGTCTTTCTTTTATTTCTTATTTTTCTTTAGTTTGTTTTTTGAGAGAGTTTCTCTGCATATCCCTGTCTGTCCAGGAACCTGATCTGTAGACCAGGCTGGCTTTGAACTCAGAGATCCATCTGCCTCTGCCTCTCTGCCTCTGCCTCCTGAGTGCTGGGATTAAAGGAATGCATCACCACTACCCAGTCCTACCTCTTTCTAGGTCTCAGACCTAGACAACTAGTCTCAAAGCTTGTATTCCTGCCATTAAATGGAGCTGCCTTCCTTATACCATTACAGATCGGTCTCAGAGACTACTATATAATGGTGACCAACTTGACTGTGGATCCTGTGATAGTGCACACCTTTAATCCCAGCACTAGAGAGGTAGAAGCAGGTGGATCTCTGTGAGTTCAAGGTTAGCCTGGTCTACAAAGTGAGCTCCAGGACAACCAGGACTACACAAAGAAACCCTGCCTCAAAAAAAAAAAAAATTATATATCAGAGAGATGGCTTAGAGGATAAAAGGGCCCTATTGCCAGGTCTGATGACAGAGCCACGTGATGGCTCATGGATGACCTAGGTGCACATACATATGTATGTGCACACAACAAATTTTGTTTTAATTTAAAAATTGTTACTGTGTATGATGTGTGTATCGGGGGTGCATATGAAACTGTGTGGGAGGGGGCCAGAGGGTACCTTTTAGAAGCAGTTCTAGCCACTGAATTCAGGTCCTCAGACTTGGGTGGCAAGAACCAACTTGCAGGCTCCTCTTCTATACTTCTCCCATGCTCTTCCCTCTACCACACGGACCTCACAGCTCTGTCCACCTCCTCTCAAGCCTTCCTCGGCTTTGATTTAATCACTCTCTGGTTTTGTTTTCAGCCAAGGTTCTTGCCATCGAGCCCTAGGCTGGTCTTCAGAATTCCTGCTCCCCAGTCTTTGTGTATTGGAATTCCAGGTACCAGTAGCGTCTCGGTCACTGTTCCCTGTCGGAAGCAAAGCTTAGGCCGTCAGGTATTTTCTGAGATGGAATCAGATGGTTCATACTGTACACTGTGCTGAGACTGTCACATGAGGTCCAGTCGCAAAGCCCAAGTCTACTCTCGTAGTGGAAGTAACCACGCAGCACAAACACACAGGCTCCTCACCATGATACTCTCTGCCTTGGGAGCACTAGAAGCCAAGGATCAGGTGACCACAGATGTACGCCTCTGAAGAAAGGAACCAAATCCAGTGTTCTGCTTCTTAGACTGTTGCCTTTGGTGTCTGTCACACTGACAGATAGCTCACAACCCTCATGAGGAAGTTTGAGCCACAATACTGCTCCTTCACCAGCCTCTGACTCAGAAACTATGTGAGATATGTTTTAAGTTGCTAAATTTGGGAAACTTGTTGTGATGGTCAGTTTGCATTTTTTGGTTTTGTTTTTGTTTTTTGTTGTTGTTGTTTTTAGAAACAGGGTTTCTCTGTGCAGCCCTAGTCATCCTGGAACTCATTCTGTAGATCAGGCTGGCCTCGAACTCACAGAGATTTACCTGCCTCTACCTCCCAATTTCTGGGATTAAGGGTGTGCTCTACCACTGCTCCTTCAACTTTCCAATGTTCCTCTGAAGCTCCCGAGTGCTGGCATTATAGGCCTTCACCACTCCACCAGGTTTCATGTGACTCTGGGGTGAACAGAACTATAAGGTTGTCTGAGAGTTCAAGGCTATCTTGGTCTATATACTGAGTTCCAGGACAGCCAGGACTATGTACAGAGACCCTGTCTCAAAAAAACTAAAACCAAACAAACAAACATAAGCCCTGAAACTTCTCAGGAATAATTAGACACAAAAGCAGTATGTGAGGTTGTGTGTAGGCTCTTGTGGGAAGGCTTTTTGTTCCTGTTTTTGAGACAAAGTCTTGTTTCGTAGTCTAGGCTGGCCTTGAATCCCCAATCCTCTTTTCTCAGCCTCTCAAGCGCTGAGACTAGAGGCAGATGCTACCACATGGGCCTTAATTCTATATTGTTTCAGTCATCTCTCGACCCCTTTGTTTCTGTCAGTTTGATATAAGCTAGAGTCATCTAGAAAGAGGGAAGCTCATCTGCGAAAATGTTTCCATTAGATTGGCCCATAAGCAAGGCTACAGGGCATTTTCTTGATTAATAGTTGCTAGAAATAGGCCCAGCCGCTTGTGAGAGGTGCCGCCCTGAGGAGGTGGTCCGCAATTGTTCAAGAAAGATAGCCTAGCAAGCCAGCAAACTTCAGTTCCTGCATGGGATGCCTGCTCTGACCTTCCTCCTTGATGTACCCTAAGCTATAAGATGAAATAAACCCTTTCTTCCCCGAGTGGTTTATCACAGCGATAGAAAACAAAGTAAAATAGTCTCCGTCACTGGGTGGGAAACTGCATTTAATTTCATTGGTCAAAACTGCCACATTCAGAAGGGCAGTGAACAAAGTGGTCAGTTGGTAGATGGACTAGAAAGTGATCGTCAAGATTTAAATGATGCCCCAGGCTCAGTTTGTAAGGCCATGTGTGGTGGTACAAATTATTAATCCTAACACTGCAGAAGCACATCCCTTGTGAGTTCCAGGCTAGCCGAGGCTACACAGTATAGCTGAGACGCTGTCTTTAAGAAAGCAGGGTTGAGGATGTAGTTGGTAGACACTGAGACCTGGGTTCAAGTCCCACCACTGAAGGACAACAAAAACAAACTGGGCTGAGGACACAGTCAGGAAAGAACTTGCCAGACATAAACAAAGACCTGGGTTCAGTCTATAGCCCTCATGTAAAACAGCCAGGCATGGCGGCATGCATCTGTAACCCCACGGATGGGAGGTGAGGACCCTCTGTAGGGAATGTGTGTTGTTGATATGGGCCTGGCCTGTCAAGGACAGTCATGCCTCTGCCTCAGGGGAGTGCTGTGGCCATTCATGGGTGAACTCAGAGGTTCTTCGAAGCATTCCTCTGCTCTGAGAGTGAATGCTGACCACATGCGTTTTCTCCTTCTAAATGTCTACAGCCTGAAGACTGCTCCCCTTTAGGGAGGGCTCCCACTGAGATAAGACTGCCAATGAACTCAGCTGTATGCAATAACGCCCTGGTTCAACTGCGTATTATAAGCAACGGAGAGTCCAATCTGCCTGAGTTCAGCTTTTCTGTTCATATGTCTGTAGGTCTGCCCTTTCTTCATTCCCTTGACACCCCAGTTAAGCCCGTCCCTGGAGCTATGCAAGGACAAGGCAGAAGTAGATCCCTGGGGTTTACTGGCCTGGCAGCCTAGCAGAACCAGAGTTTCAAGCCTGTGAGAGACCCTTTAAAAAAACAAAAATCTACAGGAAGAATACCTTGTGTATTAGATGGACGCTTCACCTGACAACTAAAAAGCCCATGGCTTAGACAGAAAACAGAGGTGGGATATCCAGGAAAGAGAAAGGATTCTGGGGAGAGCCAGGAGGGAAGTTCACCAGGAAGATGTAACAGACATGACACCTGAGCACAGGTAACCAGCCACGTGGCAGAATGTAGGCTGGAATATGGGACATCTTAAGTTCAGATATCCACTCAAAGAGCCTGGCGATATGGCCGAGGTGTTTGCAAATATATTTTGAGTCTGAGTCATATTTTCAGGAGCATCGGGCTGGGAGGTAAACTAAGGACTTACTTCTACAAAATGGCACCCAACTTGGGGCTCGAGGTGTGTGTGTTTCTGGTTCATATCAGAAGTCAGTTTTAGGTATTGTTCCTTAGGAGCCATTCACATTTGTTCTTTGTAGGTCTATTTATCCAATAAATGCTACAGCTAGCTTTTTCAAAACTACACACACATACACACACACTATTGTTGTGATGGCACATGCTGGTAAAGACAGGACCCAGAGGTAGAGACAGGAGGATCAGGAGTTTCAATTCATCTTTTGTAGCAGGAACAGCAGGGCCACCTTTATGTAAATGCTGCCTGCCTGCCTCCAGCAACCACAAAAGCATCTCCCACAGGAGGACCTAATTGAGGACTGCTTGAGAAACCAAAGGTTGCTGGTGCGGACACTGCCAGCCAATCAGGAACAGCTGTCTAGAAGACGCGAGTTCTTGGGACCAATGGGGCGCAGGTGGGGGTTATTAAAGGAGCGAGCAGCAGCATTCAGAGGAGCTTGTTGCAGCATTTCTCAGCTGCTCTTGGAGTCTGTCCCACTAACTCTGTACCAACCCCCCAAGGGCAGGTATGATCGGGCCCTGAGTAGTCCAGGGCACAGGCAACAGTCTTTGACTGCACAGCAAGTTCAAGGCTACTAAGCTACAAGGCTACAAGGCTACACTGCCTTTCAACAAAATAAAACAATCATAAAAACAAACAGAGGAGGCTGGAACCCATGTGCTGGCTCAGAGAGCTGCTGATTGGGCCATAGGGTTTTGAGTTCGAAGCCTGGAATCCACATGCAAAAGCCAAGCATGGTAGTGGTACAGGTTTATAATCTCAAGACAGGTGAGGCAGAGACAAACTGAAGCTCACTTGCCAGTCAGTTTTGCCCCAGGTCACAAGTGTGTAAAAGCCAAGTGTGTATGTGGAAGCCTTTAAACCCAGTACTTGGAAGGCAGAGGCAGGCAGATCTCTGTGACTTTGAGGCCAGCCTGGTCTACAGAATGAGTTTGAGGACAGTCAGAGCCATACAGAGAAACGGTCTAAAAACAGAAGAACAGAAGGTGGACGGCTCCTGAGGAACAGCTCCTAAAGCTGACTCTGGCCTCCACATGCATCCTCACACAGGGCACACCCACCAACAACCATCAGATGGACTGGAACACGAACGCACTTCCTTTCTCTATGGCAGTTTGGGGACTTCTTTCTTGCAGTAACCTGTTAAACTGAATCCGAGCTTTTAGTACAACCACTTTATGCTTATTCCCAACTAGCTTTTTAAGTAAAGGAGATTCAGACTGTGGTTATTTTATTTGGCCTTGCCAATTATGGGGGTGGGGATGTCACCCCTAATCTGCTCTTCTAACAGCTGGCCTGGCTGTCTCCTCAGAGGTGTACCCCAGATACTTGCTATTTCTTCTGGCCATGTGCTCTTGGTCTCTCTTCCTTCATGGAAGCTTCTTCCTCCTCCTTTTCCCTTTACTCTACCTCCACCAGGTCACTGCAAACCCATCTACCTCCAATCCCTCCAGAAATTGGTTGTAGTAAGTTTTATTTAACCGTTAGTTTTAAATCAAGGAACAAGGTTTGCACAACGAAAGCTTGTAAACATAAGAAGTCACTCATTGGCCGAGAGTAATTCTTTGGGTATAGAATTTAGCATTATAATACATAGCAGCAGACCAAACCTCAACAATTCCCCCTTTTTTTGTCTAGATTAAAAGGTTCTTTCTCTTATAGTAATAAACAACACAACCCAGGAACAATTTGGAAAATTATTAAGCAAAAGTTACATTAAAAAAATCCAGTCTGTTCATATTGGGCTACTCAGGAGAAAGTATTCTATTATCTATCGTGGTGAGTTCAGACTTCTGTATCTACATCAATTTCTATCCTAACTTGTGTTCCACTCCTAACATTGCCTTCTTAGACCTAGAATGTCCTTTTAAATCCTAAACAACTTAAGCTCATAACAAGACTGTGACTATTTTGTCTTCAACCCCATCAGAGATTTGAGAAGGAATAAGTATCATTTGAGTATGCAGGATGCTTAGAGATACAGCTTCCAAAAATCATAGGAATGACAGAGATCAAAACAATGGGAGAGAATGAGGGAGAGGAGGAAGCCACTATGAGGGGAGAAGAAGGTGAATGGAGGAGAAGCTACCATGGGTTAGCTGTGTCCTGAAAACATGGTCCTGAGGGCTGGCCAAGTGGAGCTAAGAGCAGCCCAGATGCAACATGGTAAACAATAACTCAGGGGTATTGATAGGAAATTAGATTCTAATAGCTTAGAGGGTAGATATCTGCCCAGCTCTTTTACTGTTTAAGGCTTATTATAAATAATAGAGTTGTGTGTCTTTTATCCAGGAACTGAGTGATCAAGGGGTTAGAAAGTGGCGTGTCTGCGAGTGTGTAAGCACACACTACAGTGGTACTCCCAGGAGTCAGGCAAGAGGGTTGCAAGTTTAAAACCAACTTGGAGAACAGAGCAAGAACCGGTCTCAAAAATAAATGTCATGCATGGTAGTATATGCCCAAAATCTCAGCACTTGAGAGGCTAAGGCAGGATGATTGCTATGAGTTTGAGGCAAGAGTTAGCTACAATAGCGTAACCTTGTCTCAAAACCAAATTACAAAACAAACAAACAAACAAAAAAAAAAAAACCTTCTAATAATGTCTCTTTATTAAACCATTTGTTTTTGACCCTTTTTGTTGTTGTTGCTTGTTCTTTTTTTTTTTTTTTTTTTTAATTGTTTGAGGTTTGTTTTGGTTGTTTTGTTTTGGTTTTGAGACAGGGTTTCTCTCTGTAGCCCTGGTTATCCTGAAAGTCATTCTGTAGACCAAGCTGACCTCAGATTTGGTGCTCTGCTTACCTCTGCCTCCCAAGGGCTGCGATTAGGGTGTGTGCCCACTGCCCAGTTAAACCATTTGTTTTAGGGGGCTCACTCTGCTCAGGCTGGCCTGAAATGTATGTTACCCATGCTGTCCTCTTGCCTTCGCCTTCTAGCCCCTGGGATTAAATGGAGGGCAAAGGTAGACCAGAGAAAGGAAAATAGTTCCTCTTGGGTTTGCTGCACTTCTAGTTTGGAGCTAGAGGGCACAGGCATACACAAGTGCATAAAACACTCGTAGGCGTTGCAACCTCATTTGCTGAACTAGCAAATCCAAATCCACCAGGTCCAGGTGCTTCAAGTTAGCAGGAATGCCTGGAGTGACGCTTCCACTCAACACATACAGAAGACTCAAATGCCAACAGATGAGGTGCTTGGTTCATGAGAGACCAGTAAAGTGGAAATGGAAACACCTTGGGATCGCACACTACGGCACACTCAGAAATGGCTGTGTTGTAAATACAGTTACTGTGGAATCAGCAAGCCAACACACTAGCAGATTTTATTTATTTAAATTTTTTTTTTAAAAAAGAGGTATTCAGACAGCTCAGGCGGGCCTTGAACTAACCACAAAGCCAAGACCTTGATTCTCTGGCTTACTGCCTCTGAGTGCTGAGATTGCAGGCTCGAACCATCAAACTAGGCTTAAACAGTGCTGGGACAGAACCCGAGCTTCATTTCATGAACGCTGGGCAGGCACTCTCCCCACTGAACTACATTGGGCAACCAATGGGGGAGGGGGTTACATTAGTTAAGTGTGCAGATTTACAAGATTAGAACCCAGCAAAGTGGTCCATTCTGAATCAACCAAGGCTGTGTTATTCAAGTTGCATAAGTACACACACCAATCAAAAGGGGCCAGAGCATCAGTTGAGTTAGCAATAGCTGAAAGTAGGATTCATCTATTTTCTCCTGATTTTCTATTAACTACTGCTGTGGCTTCAGACTAATGTAAATCCACTTGTCCATATCAAGTTTCATCATTAAAAGAATGAGACCTTATCCTCCACAGGCAGCCTTTTGATTGGGTGGTAAACTTTTAAGGTCATATAGAAAGAATTGCCATAAACTGGAAGTAAAACTGAGCCTATCTTAGATTGGCAAAATATACCAATGACATGGAATATATATCCTGGCCAAAAAGAAAATGCAGGGCTGGCAAGATATCTCAGCAGGTAAGGATGCTTACTGCCAACATGCCAACCCAAGTTCAAGCCTTGGGACCCACATAGTGGGAGGAGACAACTGAGTCTGTAAAGGTCTCCAACCTCTACATGTTCTCTATGGGGCACACACACACACACACACACACACACACACACACGCATACATGTACATAGGCGAACACAATTTTTTGTTTGTTTGGTTTTGGAGACAGGGTTTCTTTGTGTAGCCCTGACTGTCCAAGAACTTGCTCTATAGACCAGGCTGCCCTTGAGCTCTCAGAGATCTGCCTGACTCTGTCTCCTGAGTGCTGGGATTAAAGGTGTTTGCCACCAAAGCCCAGCAAACTCATTCTTGAAGGGGTTTTTGTGTTAGAACTTTTGTTTGTTTCTTTTTCAGACAGGGTCATCCCATGTAGCCTAGGCTAGCCTCAGATTTGTAGAGATCCTGCTCCCTCAGTCTCCTGAGTGCTGGGGTTACAGGTACACCACCGCTAACATTTTACATCAAGTATAGCCCAAAATGGAAATCCAAATATGCCCACCATGGAATGTGCTGTTTTGAAAAGGAGCCCTTAGGAACTTCAGAGGAGCCAGCACTGTACACAGGTGTGTGACTGTCACATTCTTGTTTTGACTTGATACAACGATGACATCTCAGCTCCAGCTTGACTTGCTAACCTGGAGGGTTTCACTAGTTAGTCCTCAGAGCAGACTAACTAATAGACAGAAGAAGCAGACAGATCTCTAAGTTTGAGACCAGCCTGGTCTACAGAGCTAGTTCCAGGACAGACAGGACTACACAGAGAAATCAGGTCATAAAAAACTGAAAAAAAAAAAAAAAGAAAAGAAAAAGAAAAGAGAAAAAGAAAGCACTAGAGGCTAAAGAGAGCTTGGATGCTTTCCATTCAAGAAATAGCCCATTTTGTTGTATCCAAATGAACATATTCAACATCACTATACAGTTTCAGCCTATGACGATAGTCATTCACTCAACATATGTGATGTGTGACTTTCCTGGCACTATTCTAGACGTCAGAGATACAATGCTAGAAGACAAAAGTCTCCACCACTAAAAGAATTAAATTTACTGGCTGGAGGTTATCTAGATGTATTCTATGTATCACATATATATCATATAAAATATATATCATATCCTGAGCTCGTGCATTGGAAATGTGTGTGTGTGTGTGTGTGTGTGTGTGTGTGTGTGTGTGTTTGTGTGCTGACATAAATTCTCATAGACTCTAGGCTAGCTTCAAACTCAGTAGCCAGTGATGACCATGAGCTCCCGGTCCCCCTGCTGTGATCATGTAAGTGCCCTGTCAACTAAGAACCAAAGCTAAGTCTTGACAATTGGATTAATACCATGAAGGCGCCTGGTGATTTGACCAGGGAAATCTTAGTTCAGTGGTAAGAGCAAAGCAGAGTTAGGTTAGATTCAAGAGATTGCCAGGAGAAAAATTCCAAATGCAGAGTAGGCAAACAAGAAAGGAAAGAAGAATATAAGTTACCTGCACAGTTCACCAATGTCACCCTCAGGAAAATGAGTGCTGAGTACACACCTGTAATGATAGCGTTCAGGATACGGAGGCAAAGGGATAGCCTGAACTACGTAGTAAGCTGTAGGCTAACCTGGACTGTAGAGTAAAAGTCTGCTAGAGAGGAGGGGGTGGGGAACAGTGAATTAAAACACACAGGAGGAAGAGAAGGACAGAAGGACAGATGGGAGAAAGGAACTAAAGCCAGGCTTGCAGCCCCAACTGTTGTAGAAGGAATGTACAAAGTCAAGAACTTGAGGCCAGTTTGACCAACACAGTGAGACACTGTCCCAAAAAGACATGATAAGCAGAGAGTGGTAGTGCATCCCACTCTTGGGAGGCAGAGGCAGGTGGATCTCTGAGTTTGAAGCCAGTCTGGTCTAGAGAGCCAGTTTCAGGACAGCCAGGGCTACCTAGAGAAACCCTGGGTCAGAAAAACTAAAACTAAGTAAAAAACAGAATAAACAAAGTAACAAAAAAATGTTTTCACATGGGCCAAGGATCTGAATTAACATTCTCAAAAGAACTTTACTGTAATAAACCAGAAATGTTGGCATATTCCTGTAAATCCAGCCCTCAGGATTTACAGTAGGATGACATATTTTGAAGCTAGCTCGGATACTTTAATTTGTTTTCTGTCCTGTAGTAAAAATACTGATGGAAAACAACCCATGGGGTAAAATTTCATCTCACGACTTCCTGTAGATCAGAGAAGCGAGTCAGGACAAGAACTCAAGGCAGGAACCTGGAGGCAGGAATGAAAGCAGAAGATGCTGAGGAATGCTAATTGGGGAGATGGTCTTGTGGACTGTTTATTCAGATGCTGATTTCTAGGCAGGGATGATTATATGAGAATCTTGGAGGATGATTTTACCCACTGTGTATTCAGATGCCGATTTCTATGCCCTTACATCTGGTTGCAGTCCTAAGGTTGTATGGTCAAGCATCTCAGGTTTCAATGCTGTATAAAAATTGGTTTCCATCACCTCTGATTGGTTAATAAGAGTTGATTTGTCCAAAAACTAGGCAGAGGAGTGAGGGAAAGCATGATTTCCATTCCCAGTCAAGGGGTCCCAATGAGACCAGAAGGACAGAGAGACAGGAAGAAAGGAAGGCGTGGGGAAATCATGTGGATCAACCAGGAAGATTTGCCATGAGGATACACATGGAAAAGAGGGAGTCCAAACAACACAGATCACAGGTAAAGAACCATGTGCCTGGGAAGTAGCCAAGTAGCCAAACTGTCGAGCAGCATAGTAGGGTTAGAATAAAATGAGCATCTGCTCAGCCACAGATAGTGCTTGCTGCCTTTTAATAAATCTACTAGGTCTCTGTGTCCTTTATTCAAGAGCTAAAATGGGCTGGAGCCAGTGTAGAAACGCCCTGCAGTTATTTGGGAGCAAAGGATCCAAAGTGACCCTCAGAATTACTTTTACATTGCTCCCCAAGGCTAGCTCAGCCTGCGTTTTTTATAAAACCGGGAGTCACCTGCCCAGCGATGGTACCACACATCAGTCTTCAGTCAAGAGAATGCCACACAGGCCAATCTGATAGAAGAAATTCCTCAATTGAAGTTTTCTCTTCCCAAACCTGTCTAGGTTTGTCTCAGATTGACAGAAACCAACCAGCATACTGGGTTACACAGTAAATTCTAAGGTAGTATGAGCTACATGTCAATTCTTTGTTTCAAAACCAAACAGACAAAAAAAGAAAATATGTAAATAACGAGAGAAGAAGATGCCCAACATTGATTAGTCGATTGAGAAATAAAATCAAAGTGAGTGAAAGCCAGTCAGATAGGAACATTTGGAGTTCAATGTTATCCTCTCTTACATAGCAACTTGAAGGCCCAGCCTGGGTTGTATAAGACCTTGTCTCAATGAAACAAAAGAAACCCTTCCAAATAGACACTATGCTACCACTGGACACCGGCTCATGTGACTATAAACCAAAAGACAGGAAGACAGCTAAGCAGTGAAGGAGCTTGCTGAAAAGCCTGCCAACCTAAGTCCATCCCTAAGGCCCACACAAGAACTGGTTCCTATAGACCATTCTCTGACTTACATGAGTTTCCTGTGTCACATGTAGACCATACATGTGAAAAAAAAAGATAAAAATAAACATCAGAATCCCAGCACTTGAGAGGCAGAGGCTAGCCTAGTCTACAGAGCACGTTCCAGGATAGCCACAGCTCTTCAGAGAAACCCTGTCTCAAGAAACCAAAAACCATGAACCTTAAAGCAAAAAACATATATATGTATGGGGCTAGATATCTGGTTCAGCTGTTAAGAGCATTTTGGAGGTCCCAGGTTCAGTTCCCAGCACCCACATCAGGGTGCTCACAACTGCCTGTAACTCCAGCTCCAAGTGCACTCCTGGTCTTCAAAGGCACCTTATTAATGTGCATATATATACCCACAGAATGACATACACAGTACATAATAAAAATATAAAAATAACTCTTAAAAAAACAAAAGCTAGGTCAATATTGGCGGCGATGTGGAAGGTTGGTGGTGGGAATAGAAAGTGGGGTAGTGTTTTGGAGCTGGGGAGACAGCTCAGTGAGTGTTTGCAGGACAAACATTAAGACCTGAGCTTGAATGCTAAACAACCACAGAAAACGTGGGCCTGTCAGCATACATCTGGAACCACAGGACTGGGGTTGAAGACAAATGGATCCAGGTGCTCACTGGCCTTACGATATAGTCAAAACGGTAGCTTCCAGGTTAGTGAGAGATACCCACCGTCTCAAAAAATTAGGTGGAGTGCCCATTGGTGGTGGTACACACATTCAGTTCCAGCTCTCAGTGAATCTCAAGCAGATCTCTGTGAGTCTGAGGCCAGCCTGGTCTACAGAGACCAGGACAACAAGGACCACGCAGAGAAACCCTGCTTTGAAAGTCCATTAATAACAGCAATAAATAACACAGTGTTTGGCAATAGAAAAGACACCATATCAACCGGAACACGCATGAGCAAGCAAAACCGAATAAATCAAATAAATCGCGTGGGCTCACATGAAGATATACACACAAATACATTAAATTAAAAATGATAAAGCATTTAGAAAGTTTCATAGCTTCTCAGAAATAAAAGTTATTGGGCTTTGCTGTGTTGTTTTTTTAGGGCTGAAGATTGAATATAGGGCCTTACATATTCTAGGTAAATGCTCTATCTTGGAGATATTATCTACAGCTTATTTATTTTAATTTATTTGGAGAGAAGTTTCCACATACTTCAGGATGGCCTTGAACTTCCCACGGAGCTGAGGATCCTGTCTGATCAAGCACTGCACAAACCTTGCTACATTCCGAGCCTCCACCTCTACCCACAACTATTTTCTGAGACAAGGTCTTTCTGAGGAGCCCTGACTAGCCTGGATCTGTAAACCAGATCAGCCTGGAAGGCAGAGTCTGCCTTCCAGCCCCACCTCCCGAGTACTGTGATTAAAGGCACATACCACCACCTGTGGCCTTACTTTTTAATTTGAGAATGAATCTTGATAAGCTATCTAGCCTGACCTTGAGTCCACTCCTTAATTCAAACAAGTCTTTTTTTTTTTTTTTAACACACTCCCCTTTCCTATTGGTTTTTTGAGACAGTGTTTCTCTGTGTAGTCCTGGGTGTCCTAGAAATCGTTCTGTAAATCTGGTTGACCTTAAACTCAAAGATCCTAATGTCCCTGCTCCTAAGGGTCCTCACAACTCGGTCTCCCAAGCAAGGACCTGAGCCATATGTGTCATAAAACATAACCCAAACTGAAAAAAAAAAAATCTTGATTATAAACTCAAAGTAACTGTATGCAGGCTAGCCAAAGCCACCGTGAACCAATGGCCATAACTTTGTGTTCAAGGGCAGCATTTAATACTGGGTCTGATAAACTAATCCAATCAAATGATCTCTTTGGGGACATACAAATGCTAGGGGAACAAAGAGAGTAACAGAAGCCCGAGCTATCTAGTGTTCAGCAGCTGTGTAGTAGGTGTAGAAAATAAATTATTTATGGAGAAGCTTTCATCCGTCATCCAAAGAGTCAGCCCAGATGCCCACTCAAGGACAGACAAGACGATGCACTGAGTAAAAGTGCTCGCCACCAAGATTGAAGACCTGAGTTCGATCCCCATGGAGACAGAGAACATCAGCTCCTGCAAGTTGTCATTGACTTCTATAGATGTCCTGCAGCCCCCACGACCACGACCTCCGACCCTCCCACCCCCACCTCCAGTGCAACCCACATACAAGATAATTAAATGTAAGAAAAAATGAGGTGCACAGGCTGGGGGTGTGGCTCAGTTGGTGGAGTACTAGTCTAACCTACAGCAGGCAGTACTGGAATCCTAGTACTGGAAACAAACAAAAGAGCTGAAACTGTGTGTGGTGCCTCATTCTTGTAATCTCAGCACTTGAGAGACAACTAAACCAAACTAAGAGAGAAGAAGGAGAGAGAAAGAGGCAGAAGATATAAAAGACACACCAGGCTTAATGCACTAGGAAGCAGCTGGTCACACACCAAGACAAGTCACCGATACCATTAGAAAATACAATCACAAACTGAGCAATGGTGGTGAACACATTTAATCCCAGCATTTGGGAGGCAGAGGCAGGTGGATTTCTGTGAGTTTGAGGCCAGCCTGGCTCACAGAATAAATTCCAGGACACACAGTGAAACCCTATCTTGAAAAACCAAAAACCAAAACAAAACATTGTCCTTACTATTCTGATTTGCCCATTTTTATTTACTTTATTTTTTAACGTTAGTTAGTTAGTTTTTTGAGGCAGGTTTCTCTGCGTAGCTCTAGCTGTCCTGGAACTAGCTGAGGAGATCAGACTGGCCTGGAACTCAGAGATCTGCCTGTCTCTGCCTCCCAAGTGTGCAATAAATTATTATTTGTTCTTGAGTTTTTCTGTGACCCTTGGATGGTTTGGATTCAACCTGTTGTCTGTGTAAGATTAGTTTACTTCTTTCTCCCTTATACCAACCACATTCTACAGCATTTTAAACTTGGGCCAAAACAGAGTGATTCGTCAGGGTAATTACCCTTTATGGATTCTGAACTCCCTTTATGGGTCCTGGACTCCAACTTTTGTCCCTTTGGGCTCCCATGACTGCCAAAATTACATTGTACATTCCTAGTTATTGCTCAGGAATCTGTGAAGGACCTCAGACAAAACTGTCAGGAGTCCTGGGCTCCTCACTCCAATGTCCTTCAAATAGAAGCTCAGTTCGTTCTTCAGTGTCTTTTAGAAGGTAGGCTTTAAAACATTCCATCCAGCCTGCTTTACCTTGCTCAGTGGAGGAGTGGCCAAAATCCCAGAGCCTGAAGCCCCACTCTGAAAGCCCATTCCACTTTATTTCTGCAAGTGAAGTCCTTAGATCCAGTGAGGACTCATTCCTCCTGTCCTAAGGCAGGGGCACAGGGTCATTTGCCATGATTGTATGTAAGTATGGTAGACTTCTAAAATGAAGACATTTGGGCCAGCAAGATGGCTCAGCAGGTAGAATTACCCATTGAGGAGATCCAGTGACCTGAGTTTAAGCCCTGGAAATACCATGAAGGGGAAGAACTGACCTTTGATGTTGTTCTCAGACTTCCATCTGCACACCATAGCTTGGTGTGTGCCTGCATTCACCTACACACACACACACACACACACACACACACACACACACACACACACAATTAAATAGGGACATTAATATAATTAATATAGAAAAATAGCTGACTATACTAAACTCCAATCTGCTCTCTTACATACATGTGTAGCCATATTTGGTAATAGAAACCTTCAATTCCAGCATTCCAGAGGCTGAGGCAGAAGTCCTATGAGTTTCAAGGTCAGCCTAAATTATACAGTAAGGGGCTGAAGAGATGGCTCAGTGGATAAGAGCACTGACTGCTCTTCTGGAGTACCTGGGTTTAATTTCTATCACCCACACAGCAGCTCACACCTTCCCAGTCATACATGCAAGCAAAATACCAATACACATTTAAAAAATGTTTTAAAGTTTTTTTTATGACCCCTCGATGTCTTCCCCTATTCTATTCACTAGGAAAATGCCTTTACCTTTTTTTTTTTTTTTCACCTTCTTAGTTCAAATATTCCTACCTCTTCTCAAAAACAAATTGGCCCATCATGGTGGTGCACACCTTTAATCCCAATACTCCCAATGCTTGGAGGACAGAGGCAGGTGAAAATCTGAGTTCTAGGCCAGCCACACAGTGAGACCAGACTGGAAACAAATGGTTCAAATTTCTTTCAGACAGAGATGTTTTCTGTCACCTGCAATCAAAATATTGTATCAAAATAGTAACCGAAAGTAACATTTTATAACATTAACAATGTAGCTCTGAAAAAAAAACAGAAATACAAAACAACAAAGCAATGTTGCTCTTACACTGGATTCTGCCTAACAGAGTTAGGGAAGGGTTTATGTGGAAAATGACACTTGAATTAAAACCTTCCATTTACAAATTATTGATGAAGTACAAGGACCAAACAAAATTCAGCTGATTTCTCCAGTGCAGGCCTTCTGACAGCCATTCCTATTGGAAATTGTGAGTGTTTCCCAGAGGTACTGTGTTTAGTAAATTTAACTTGTACTAATATCTCTGGGACTCTAGTTGAAGCAGGAGACAGCAGATGATGCTAAGGAATGCTGAAAGTGAAGAACAACACTTGTGGTCAATTTACTAGTCAGCCTTCTGAAAACCAAGAAGGGCACTTGACATGTTACTGTTAACTGTGTAAGAGGGGAGCTTCTTTGTTATCTAGCCAGGACTTGAATCAAGTGATTCTTCTGCCTCAGCCTCCTAGGTAGTTTGGAACACAGGTGTATGCCACTGTGCCCAGTCAAGGATTTTTTGGAAATGTTTATGTATTTATATGCATGGGTGTTTTGTCAGTATGTATGTGTACCTTGTGTGTGCCTGGTGTCCTTGGAAGCCCAGGAGCTGGAGTTACAGATGGTTGAGTTAACATGTGGGTGCTGGGAATTGAACCTGGGTCCTCTGGAAGAACAGCCAGTGCTCTTAACTACTGAGTCATCTCTCAAGCTCCCAGTCAACAATTTTTAACAGAAAAGTAAATCCTCTACAAATTAAATAGTTCTTTTAAATGTTTTTTTTCTTATTCAAGTATTTATTTTATTAAACAAATTTTGTGTGTGTTCAAGCTGTTGTGTGGGAGTAGTTTCTCTCCTAGGTTTGGCAGCAAGCACCTCTACCCACCGTGCCATCTCAAGCCCTAAAAATACTATTTACAATTACAATGACTTAGGAGAAACACCTGGTGTGCAGGCCTGAGGACCAGAGTCCAGAGCCACTGGGCCCACTGGGATGGGAGAGGCTTGGCCAGTTTTGGCTGCAGGGGGGCTGGGTTTAGTGAGGGATGTTGCTTCAAGTAAACCAAAGCAAAGCAAAAGGCAAAGATGACTGTGATTATGGGAGGTGCCCAACATCAGCTCTTGGCCTCAACATTTCATGTACACAAACACACACGCAAACAAACATATATCCTGCACACACATGCACATGGATGGACATCTACAAACCAAATACAAGTTAATGTCTTATCTAGTACATATTCTAGGCAGCTTCTTGACTAAATTAAATTCATCAGCTAAACTCTTCAATCAAAATAAACAAAAACAAACAAACAAACAAAAAAACCTGTGAAAAGGTTATTAGCAGTGAGTTGCTTTTTTTTTTCCTTGAGTTTCTCTGTGTAGTCCTGGCTTTCCTGGAACTTACTCTGTAGACCAGCTTCACTTTGAACTCAGATCTCCCTGGGTCTGTCCATAACCCTCACACCCACCCCTCAGTGCTGGAATTAAAGGTGTGTACCACCACTGTCTGGCTGACATGCAGCACCATCTTTAAAACTAATTAATAAGGACCTTTTTCTGAGCTCTGAGAGCAAGTCCAACAAACAAAAGAAACTATGAGCAAAATGTGCAAAGTAGAAAAATATGTTAAAGTATTGCCCACTGTGTTTATGGGACCTCTTCAAAGCTGCAGATGGGTGTGATGAGCCACTGATTCCTTTTCATTTGACAAAGCACTTATAAAGTGCCCTCCACATCTCTGCACCTAACTATACTAGCAATACACCCTGGAGTAATCACAACTTCCAACTCCACAGCTCTAACAGCGACAACTGATAAGCAAGTGATAAAACTTGCTCCATCACCAAGACAGTCTCTCCAACCCACTTACAATTACCGACAGTATAGCTCCATATGCCCTCAATAAAGAAGTTTCTCCTCTATAGTTTCCAAATCAGGTCTGTGAATAACAAGGCAATGAAAGCTTCAAAGAAAAAGAAACTTGAATTGTGTATATACATATCTTTTAGTCTCCAAAGAAAAGTGCCTAACTTCGCTGTGAATGTTTTTCAACAAACCCTTAGTTTATAAATAACAGGAGTAAAAAAGATTAATAAAGGGAGCTGGGGGGAAGGCCCCATGGGTAAGGCACTTGCCACACCGAACAAGCATGAAGCCTGGAGCGCATATCTCCAGCACCCCACATAAAATCTGGGCAATCAGCCCACAGTCTTGCCATCCAAGCAGTAGAGACAGAGGATCCCAGGGAAAGTTGGCTGTCTAGACTCTCCAGACTGTGCAAAAGTTCAGTGAGAAACCACCTCAATAAATCAAATGGAGAACAATAAGAGACACTCTGCCAACCTCAAGCATCCACATTCACACATATGTATATATACACACGCATATACACATACATATGCTTCCCCAAAAGATTACTAAAGAAAATCCAGTTCTAATCAGATGAGGGAGAACATTTTAAAGTCTTCTTTAAGAGCAAATTGTCGGGCTAAAGAGATGTCTCAGTGGTTAAAAGCACAGACTATTCTTCCAGAAGTCCTGATTTCAATTTCCAGCAACCACAACTACCTTTAATGGAATCTGATGCCCTCTTTTGGGGTGTCTGAAGACAGTGACAGTGTACTCACATAAAAGAAAAAAGTAAACTGTTAGCTCAGTGGGATGGTACACATCTGGAGGCTGAGACAGGATGACCCCAAGTGTTTTACTATTGCTGTGATAAAATACCACGACCAAGGGTAACTTGGGAAGGAAAGGGTTTATTTGGTTTACACTTCCACATCCCTGCTCATCACTGGAGGAAGTCAGGACAGGAACTCAAGCTGGGCAGGAACCTGGAGGCAGGAGCTGATGTTGAGGCCATGGAGGAGTGTGGCTTCTTAACTTGCTCTCCATGGCTTGCTCAACCTACCTTCTTACGGAACCCAGGCCCACCAGCCCTGAGCTGGGCCCTCTCCCACCAACCTAAGAAAATGCTCTACAGGCTTTCCTGCAGCCTGATCTTATAGAGGCATTTTCTCACTGCAGATTCCCTCCTCTCGGATGGCTACAGCTGTGTCAAGCTGACAGGAAAAGATCCAGAACACCAAGCTTGAGGCTACTTGGGCTACACAGCAAGATCCTATCTCTAAACCAAAGAAACCAAAACAAAGCCTGAAACCTCGATTCCTCTGTCTTCTCGGATCCCTCAGTATGTTTTTCCGTTTCTTGTCTTTTTAGCGCTGGGGACAAAACTCAGTGCTGGTACATGCTAGGCACATGAGCTATCCCCTCGGTCTGGTTTCTGTTTGTTTAGGGTTTGGTTTTTCTGTTGTTCATTTGGTTTTCTGGTCCCTTCCCCCACAAGAAGCTGCTAAGCTGTTCTGGTTTAACTCAGGGTAACCCCCTCCCTCAGGCTCCCAATTCCAGGTGTGACTGTTTACATTTCTCTGTATCTGAGAGAATTGTGTATGGGTGTGCACCATGGCACGTGTGGTGATCAGAAGATAATCTACGGTCCCAGGAACACATCAAATTTGGTAGCAAGCACTTTCATATGCTGAGCCATTTTGTAGACCCTATTGTATGTTTTTAAAGTAGAACAATCCCAGCTACCCCCACACTGTTACCTACTCAGGAAGTACAAACATCAAGGAATACAGTTACTTCCCCACTTTTCACCAATGGCAAAGTTGGAAAAGGGGGAAAAATGCACAATTTAATTTCTTTCCCTCTCCCCAGAAGGGGTCTCATTGTCCAGGGTAGCCTTGAACTCATTACTAGCTAAGGTTAGCCCTAACCTCCTGACCTTCTGGTTACCTCCCAAATGCTGGAATTACCGGAATACACCATCACACCCCACATAAGGCTGTTTTCTTGAATGAAGAAAGACAAAGAAAATAGGGAAGAGTCAGGTGACCAACAGAAACCAGGAGTGAGAAGGCTGGAGAGATTCTATTGTTAAACCCTGTGAGAACTAACAGTTCGCAGTTAACCCACTAGAGTCTGTCAGTGAGCCTTGTATTTCTCTCACTCCTAGTTTCTTTCTTTTTTTCAAAGATTTATTTACTTTATGTATATGAGTACACTGTAAGGGCATCAGATCTCATTACTCATGGTTGTAAACCACCATGTGGTTGCTGGGAATTGAACTCTGGACCTCTGGAAGAGCAGTCAGTCAGTGCACCCCCATAGCCCTGGGGTCAATCTCCAGCACTGAGGAAAAGAGGGGGGGGGGCTTAAGTAGAGAGAACAAAGCACTATCTCTATTGGAGTCAGAGCATCACATTCATCCCTTACCTGGAGAGACCAGCCTGTCATCCTCACAGGTCATTTCTCTACACTTGTTCAGGAGACTGAACAAAGGAACTTCAAACAAGGTAAGGTAGAGATCTGAGGAAATCTGAAGCTAATCAAGAAATTCAGACCAAGCTGGTTTGGTAGCAGCATATGGGAGGCAGGCAGGTCACAATGTGTTCGAGTGTACCTTGGTGGACACAGCCAGCTCCAGGCCAGGCAAAGGTCAGAGAGATGACCAGAATGAAGGACAGCTGGGATAAGAAAAGTGAGATATGAAGAGTCAGGAGCAGATGTTCCAGGAACCATTTTTTTTTATTTGAAGATTTATTTATTTAATGTAAATACACTGTAGCTATCTTCAGACACGCCAGAAAAGAGCATCAGATTCACCATGTGGCTACTGGGATTTGAACTCAGGACCTCTGGAAGAGCAGTCAGTGTTCTTAACCTCGGAGCCATCTCTCCAGCTCCCCAGGAACCATTTCTAAGCACCTCACTCAAGGTTTCCATCAACAGGATGAACCACAGGAAACCATTAATACCGTGTTACAAAATGGATATTCCAACTTAACATTTAACATTGTCCCTTTGGAGACATCCAAGGCTCCACTGTGACTATTAACAAGTAGCTGATTTACATGGAAATGATTGGTTTTGTTTTTTTACAAAGCTACAATTATTCAGTTTACTAGTAAAATTACTATTATGTGGACCATGACTCAAAAAAAAAAAAAAAAAAAAAAAAAAAAAAAAAAGGGAATATGGAAGTTGGGAGTGCTGACACATGCCTTTAATCAAAGAGCTAGGGAGGCAGGAACAGGTGAATCTCCATGAAGAGGAGGCCAGCCTCATCTACAGAGTTCCAGGATGGTCAGATACATAGTGATGTGCTGTCTCAAAAAAACAAAGATAGAAAGGAATATGGGGATATACTGTGATGTGACTCAATGGTACAGTGCTTGCTTAGTGTAGACATGGCTTTCTTTTGTTTTCCAAGACAGGATTTGTCTGTGTGGTCCTACCTAGCCTGGAACTCAACGGGGATGAGTTCAAACTCAAGAGATTGGCCCATCTCTGCCTCCTAGATGCTAGGAATAAAGGTGTGTGCCACCACCACCCAGGGTAGGGCCTTTTTTTTCCAAAATGGGGACTAGAGGAGGAAAGAGGGACAAGGGTAACCCTAGAGTTTAGCACAATGACAGCCTAATGATTGATCCCAAGCATTGCAAAAGGGCCAGTGTGATAGATCAGTGGTCAAGGCATTTACTGCCTAGCCTGAGTTTACTTCCAACAGCCCACAGGTTGAAAGAGAACTGACTCCTAGTTGTCTTCCGACTGACCCCCACATGCACCTGGAGCTCATTATATAGACCAGGCTAGCCCTTAAACTTCACAGTTTCTCTTCTTTCTCCTGAGTGCTAGGAGTAGAAGCAGGTGCCATAACACTCAATTAAATTCCGAGATGCCTTCTTCTTCTTCTTTATTTAAAAAATCATGTGGAGAGGCTGGAGGGAAGGTTCAGAGGTTAAGAGGTCCTGAGTTCAATTCCCAGTAACCACATAGTGGCTCATAACCATCTATAATGAGATCTGGTGCCTTCTTCTGGGCTGCAGGCATACATGCAGGCAGACTGCTGTATACATAATAAATAAATCTTTTTAAAAAATTGTGTATGTTCCTGCCACTCTGCACATCAGAGGACAACTTGCAAAAGTTGCTTCTCTCCTTCCAACATATGAGTTTTAGGGATCAAACCCAGGTCATAAGTCCTCAGGCTTAGTGGCCAGTGCCTTTCTCCATTGAACCATCTCAGAAGACAGGAGACTGGCATGTGTGTGTGTGTGTGTGTGTGTGTGTGTATCCATGTGAATATATTTATGTGTGTATGTGAATACATATGTATGAGTGTATGTACCTGTTTGTGTGTGTATGCATGTGTGTATGAGTATGTATGAGTGTGTGTGTGTACGTGTATCCATGTGAATATATTTATGTGTGTATGTGAATACATATGTATGAGTGTATGTACCTGTTTGTTCGTGTATGCATGTGTGTATGAGTATGTATGAGTGTGTGTGTGTGTGTGTGTGTGTGTGTGTTGTCCTTATGCAGAGCAAAAGGAGGACACTGGGTATCTTCTTTATTGACCTCTACCTTATTCCCTGGAAACATGTTCTTTTATTCCACTGTTTTCTGTTTTGTTTGTTGTTTTTTCAGCGAGGCTGGTTGGCCAGGATCCTCTGTCTATCTAGTCCCCTGTCCCCAAGCACTGATATTACACTAACCTAAATGGCCACTGCCATCCTCATTCTCTTTTTTTGTTCAATATTTGTTGCTATAATTTTTTACCAATTGAAGAAAATGAGTCGCTAAATCACAGATACAAAATGATATAATTGTCATTAGGGTTATCTTTGGTGTAGATGATATTGAAAAGGAAGCTGAGTTACCGAAACCAGTGTGGTGCCTTATACCAAGAAATACCAGCATTTAGGAGGTGAATCGAGGAAGGTCAGGAGTTCAAGTCTAGCTTGAGCTATAGAGTGAGACCCTATTTCAGAATCAAGTCAGGGCTGGTGTGCTTACATGCATGAAATAAATCAGGGTTGGCAAGATGGTTCAGGGGGTAAAAGTGATTGGCAGCAAGCCTCAAGAGCTGGGACCTGGTTTTGATTTCTAAGACCCAATAGTAGAAAAGGATAGCTTTTTTTTTTTAAAGAGGATATATATCCTCTAACCTCTACATCTGAGCCATTCAAGAAATACTTCCATATACAGAGAGTAAAAAACAAAGCACAATTACACATCAACAAGGGCTAGGCGGTGGTGGCGCACACCTTTAATAGCAGCACTTGGGAGGCAGAGGCAGGGAGAGAGCTCTTGAGTTTGAGGCCAGCCTGGTCTACAGGGCTAGTAGCAGACAGCCAGGGCTACACAGAGAATCCCTACCTATCTCAAAACAAAACAAAAGAAAAAAAGGAAAAGTCCCTGAAAACAAAAAGGAAGGAAAAATAAAAAAAGAAATAAAAAGAGAGAGAAAGAGTCTGACTGGACGTGGTGTACACACCTTTGATCACCACCAGGCTCTAGAGGCAGAGGCAGGTGGATACTGATGAGTTCAAAGCCAACCTGGTCTACATAGTGAATTCCAGGACAGCCAGGGCTATATAAAAAGACCTTGTTTCAAAAAAAAAAAAAAAAACAAAAACAAAAAAAAAGGTGGTATCGATTAAATGCATCCTCCGTGAAGGAAGACAAACAGTAAAAAATGCCGCCAATCGTAAGCAGAAAAGGGCTGACGTAGTGGTGAACCTATGAGAGGAAAGTGGCATCCCAACTGCAGGGCTCAGAAACTTCAAACCCATCCCTTCCTCGTCCTCGTGAGGGAACTGAAAGAAACAAGAAACGTTTAGTTACAGCGCTCTGGGCTTTTTGGTAGAAGGAACCAGCTCTAGGGAACTAAAAAAACTGAAAAGAGAAGTCACGGGTGGCTCAACCTTTGCTATCCAAACGCAAACAGTGAGCAAGGGCTTCGGTTGCTGTGTGACGGAGGTCTGGAGAGCCGGGGTTCGCCCCGACTCCTCAGATAGCGGCCGGGTAATCTTGAACGAATGCACAGTTTTCAAAGTCTCAGGTTTTCCATATGCAAGGGAAATAGAAGGTGACGTATCAGGGAGTTCAGAGGCAGCCTCAGCTCCTCAGTGACCTCCAGGCCGGGCTGGGCTGTAAGACTGTCTGAAAGGGAAAGAAAAAAATTCAAACCATAAGTCGTTTCCATTTTGTTCTGTTTGGTTTTTGTTTTCCGTCTTTACAGACATGGTTACAAATATTTGCACCTTTTTTTTTCTGAACTGTTTGGCTAGAGGGACATCACGGGCTTTTACTCCTCTCTCTACAAAGAACACCACTCTTTCATGTAGCCACAGCTCTGCACAACAACCCAGCAGCTTTATACAGCCCCTCTGCCTACGGTTCCTCTCAGATTCTGTCAGCTGTCCTAACAGCCTCATTACGCCACATTTTTCCTGGTCCAAACCAAATCCAAAATCACCCATCACCTTTAGTTTTTTGTGATTCGTTTGTCTCCTTAAATCTTGACCGGTTCCCTGGGCTTTTCTTTTCTGTTTTCTGACCTTCACGACATGTTTGAACAGTACAGGTCAGTTAGTTTATAAAATGGCTCTCAGTGGGGTTTATTTGACATTTCCTTGTGACTAGATAAAGCATGTGCATTTCTGGTAGAATTACCACTGCCGTAATGCCATGTCCTCGTGGCCTCTTTATTTTTCATTACATGAATGTAGAGAGGTGCAGATGCTGGTGCTGACGGAGCCTAGTCTTCAGACGCCTGGAGCTGGAGTTACTCTACTGTAGCTAAGAACCAAAGCCTGGCTCCTCTGGAAGAGCACCAGATGCCTGATTTTTTTGGTTGTTTTAAGACAGAGTTTGTCTGTGTAGCCCTGATTGTCCTGGAACTCACGATACACAGACCAGGCCGGCCTCAGTCTTAGAGAGCCGCCTGCCTCTGCCCACCTAAGTGCTGGGATCAAGGGCTCACAACACAACACCAGGTTATCAGCAAGTGCTCTCAACTTCGGAGATATCTCTCCAGCCTCCTCATGGCTTCTTATAGTGGCCTATTTAGTCACTCTGTCTCAACATGAGGGACATTAGGTTTGATGACTTGGCCAGGGAGGTACTAGTGAGTTTCTCCTGCCATTTTCCCTCTGTAATTATTTGGTAACCTACGGAAAAACACACTGCTTTGCGAATATTCAGCATCAACCCGCTGCTTTGAGCACATATGACTGGTTCATCTTTCTGTGGAATCTTCCTGATGCTGTAGCCCTTTAATATGGACCCTCATGTCCTGGTGACCCTTGCCCATAAACTTATTTTCCTTGCTTCTTCATAACTGTAATTTTGCTATTGTTATGAATCATAATGTAAATCTGTTTTCTGATGGTCTTAGGTAACCCCTGTAAAAGGGTTACTTGACACCCAAAGGATCATGACCCACACAGATTTATTACTCACTAACAGGAAGACTCTCTATTCTACATTTTAGCTGTATATATTTACAATTATGGTTTAATATATTTTTATTCCATGACTTATCAATCATTACTATTATTTTTGATTAAAGCATGGGTTCTAAAACTCTTCTGTATCATATGAAAAGTTACCAAAAAATTAACAAATTTATCTAGGCACGGTGATAAATGATTCCAGCACTTGGGAGACAGAAGTCGACAGATTTCTGTGACATCAAGGCCAGCCAGCCTGATCTATGTAGTGAGATCCAGGGCAGCCAGGGCTGATGCCCAGAGAAACCCTGTCTCAAAAAACAACAAACGAATAAAAAATTACAAATTGATGGGCCAGTGAGATGTCTCAGCAGGAAAAGGTGCTTGCTGCAAGCCTGGCAACCCAAGTTCTATATCCAGGACTCAGAGAGTAGAAGGAAACTCTTGCAAATTGAATTCACTAAGCAGCTGAAACTGGCCTTGACTTTCTGACCCTCCTCTTCCATCTAGGAAGAGAAGCCTTTGGTCCTGTGATGGTTCGTTTCCCTAGTGTAGGAAAATGTCAAGACGCTGAGGTGGGAGTGGGTGGTTGGGAGTGGGAGCATCTTCATGAAAGCATTGGGGGGAAGGAGAAAGGGGAAAAGGGAGAGGGGGGAGGGGATAACATTTGAAATATAAATACATAAAATATCCAATAAAAATTATAAAAAAACTGACAGAAAACAAACTAAACTGAAAATGAGAGAAATTCAGGATCCCATAAAAATGGAATAATGGGGTTGAAGAGACGCTCTTGCAGAGAACCCAAGTTCAGTTCCCAGCACTTATGGTGGTCATATCATCTGTAACTGCAGTTCCAGGGGACTGCATGCCCCCTCTGACTCTCCCTGCACCAGGGACCCAGTATGCAGGGCATGGGCATACTGCAGGCAAAACACACGTAAAATAAAACAAAAAGTTTTTAAATGAAGTAATGGTGGGTTTGGAGAAATGGTTCAGTGGTTAAGATTGGCAGGGCTGGAGAGATGGCTCAGCAGTTAAGAGCACTGACTGTTCTTCCAGAGGTCCTGAGTTCAAATACCAGGAACCACATGGTGGCTCACAACCATCTGTAATGAGATCTGATACACTCTTCTGGTGTGTCTGAAGACAGTGACAGAGAGTGTACTCACATACATGAAATAAATAATCTTTAAAAAAAAGTTCAGCCAGGAGTGTTGGTGCATGCTTTCAGCTCAAACACTCAGAAGCAGAAGCAGGGGGTTTCTAAGTTCTGGGCCAGCTTGGTCCATATATTAAGTTCCAGGATGGCCAGAGCTACATGAGAGACCCTGTCTCAAAACCACAAAAATATAACAAAAACAAACAAAACCCAAACAAATAATAACCAAAAAAACCCAAACCACCACAAAAGATAGTAATGGAAATGGAGGAAAACCCCAATATCAACTTCTGATCTCTGTATACACACATGCATTGAAAACTCACACATACTAACACAGCCTAGGTTACCTGAGACCTTGTCTGAACAAAAAACAAACCAAAAAGGTCCCAGCTTATCTGGGTGTGAAAGTGCACACCTGTCATCATAAGACTTGGTAGGGTAAGCAGGGAGGTTTGCCATAAATCCAAGATCAATCAGGGATGTGGTGAGTTCTAGTTTTTCTGAACAACAGAAAAGGGGGAAGACCCTGTTTTAAAAAAAAAAAAAAAAAAAAAAGGATGGGGGAGGGGAAAGAGCAGAGGAGATGAATCCAGATTTCAGTAGCTGAGTGTTTGAGACCAGAAGTTTGGGTTACACACTAAGATTTGTGTCTGGGTGGGGAATTCCTGAGAGGGGGGCAGACACAACACTGTGTACCTGGGAATATAACAGCAGGAAAGAGCCTACCTAGCACACACGGAGCCTTGAGTTCAATACCCAGAAGCTAAATAAATCAGTGAGTAAACACATCCAGCTGGGACACAGAGCCTGCAATAATGATCTGCTGTAAGACCAAGGCTAATGACAGGGCCTAGATACTGGCCCGAGAAGCTGAGAGTTGTCATGTTTTCAGTACTTTTTCCTGTCCAATTTGTGTGAATGTTCACGTGTGTATGGGTGCATGTGTGTCCACTCCTGTGGAAGGTAGAGGCCAATCTCATATCTTCCCAGAAGCCATCCATCTTGTTTTTGAGACAGTCTCTCAGTCTGACCTAAACTCACCTATACTACCTCCTAGTACAAGATTACAAGTGTTCGTTCGATTCTGGTTTGGGGGATCCAAATCAGCTCCTCCTGCTTTGAGTCCTAATCTCTAATTTATTTTGTGTGTGTCTGTGTATACAGTGTGAGTGTGTACATGTTCTGCAACACACAAGTGGAGGTCGGATGACAACTTGCAGGAGTTGGTCCTCTCCTTCCACAGTGTGAGGTCCAGGGATCCAGATACGGCAGAAAGGAGCCATCTCACTGCCTTTCCCTGTGCATACTTTTTCTTTTGGGAGCCTCACTCTGTAGCCCAGGCTGGCCTAAAGCTTATGGTGTAGCTCAGGCTAAACTTGACCTGACAACATTCCTGCTTCGGTCTCTTGGGCAGTGAAACTGCAAACAGGAGCCTCTTTAGTCTTATAATGCAATTCCCCTCAAGAGTCACATAGCGCCAGCTCTCCCGGTTCAGTGTGCAGCATAAACCACAGCAAAATGACTCTGACATCTCCGGGACACTGTTGTAGGTTGAGTATCAATGCAATAACACACAAGAGTTCTGGAAGTTATTCCTAGATTCAATAAGAAGTAATATATTTTCCATATGTAATTTTTTCATTTTTACATAAGAAAGACAATGTTCCTGACATCCTTCCAGTTTAACGTCTGAATTTAAACGTTAGAAATGAAATAGGTTTGAGCTGAAAACCCAGTTACATTATCTTTAGCACAGTCCCTGAGAGCATCGCTTTGCAGACTAGAATCCAACAGCAGACTCTGAAGGCCGAGCAGAAACCCAGTGGAATCTTCAAAAGCCTGTAAAATCATGAGATCCCAGGCATGGTGATAACACCTGTAATAACAGCTGTCAGGAAGCTGAGGCAGGGGAATGCTATAAGTTTAAGGTTAGCCTTAGCTACATAGCTACTTAGTAGGGCCTAGATTAGTCCCAGTTAGAGTGAGACCTTGTCTCCACGGGGGGGGGGGGGGGGGGTGTGTACACAGCTTTCTAAATTGGCCAAAAATTAGCTGGACATGGAAGTCCACATCTGTAATCCCAGCGCCCAGAGCCTGTAGCAGGAGCACTGTCATGAATTTGACAAATCTGACTTAGTTTTTGTAATTCCAACAAGGAGGCAGAGACAGGAAGATTCTGGGTGCTTGCCTGCCCAGCCAATCTAGTTGAACTGGCAAACTTTAGGTTCAGTGGGAGACCGCAGACCGAGTCTCCAGAAAATATGGTGATGCATGCCTTTAATCTCAACACTAGGGAGGCGGAAGCAGGTGAATGGTTTTGAGTTCCAGGACAGCCAGAGGGGGAGGAAAAGATAAAGCAAAAACATTACTGAACAAAACAGCTCCATATTTACAATGAGATCCTCCAAACAGTTAAATCCAAAATAACGAATCCCTAAGTATGTAAAACACAACGTAAGTCTTCTGTTCCCTTACATTTCTGGTTATAGGGGCAGACAGATGTTTCAACAGGTAAAGAGCCAGTAACCAGAGTTAAATTCCCAAGCACCCACATGATAGACAGATTCCTGCAGGTTGTCCTCTGACCTTCACACAACCCATGTAAACACACACACATACACACAGCTAATGTTTTCAGGATTCTCTTGGCTTTCATCAGTTCTCTTACAAGTCTCTTATGGACATGAGCTAACTATAATTAGAGCCTGAAGCCCAAAGAAGAGCAGACATTAGGGACATGGGAGTGTCCCAGATCGTAAGCCCAACAGTACTAACAGAAAAGTTCTCTCTTAAAATAGAGCCAGATGTAGAGGCTGGAGCAGAAGGATCACTCACCAGTTCAAGGTCAGCCTAAGCCACATCTGGAGCCCTTCCCTCTTCCAAATGGTGTGATCTATGTTGTTGAGGGAGCACTTTCTTTAAAAGTGTTTTTTTTGGGGGGGTGGGTGTTTTCAAAACTCGAAAGAATGGTCTCTAGAATAACAAAGTTATAAAGGATCACAGATTATGTTTTTAAATGACTAAACACAGGGCAGTGTAGCCTAATTGGTTGCAAGCATAAGGCCCTGTATTTGAATTCCCAACACTAGGCACATGGAGACAGGTTTAGGAATTCAAGGTCATCCTGAGGTAGAATTCCAGGCCAGCCTGGGCTAAGGCAGCCACAAAAAGCAAACAAAAACCTTTGCCAAATAACTCGCCTGTCCTCTAGAAGTCATTCTCACATGACCTGGGGTCAACTGCTTCACTGGCACATATGCCAACTGGGCTGCTGTAGACCAGAGGGCCAGCAGGGTCCCAGGAGGGTTAGGATTGAAGCTGAAGTGGCTTGAATCGTGCAAAGTCGAGGTTTACCCTTCCAGTATAGCAGTTCCCATGCTTCATTTTGAGGAAAAAAAAAAAAAAAAAAAAAAAAAAAAACTCCAGGGGTCGACCTTGAGTTCCCCATCTGTAAAATGGAGCAGGCTAGGCAGGAGGGGGGGAGCAGGGGTGCCGCGCCCACAACGGAAAGCAGCAGCAGCAGCTCAGCCCGGCAGCCTGCAGGAAGTGCTCTAGGGTTGGGAGGGAAGAGAGGGCGGAGGCGGGAATGCGAAAGCCGAGCCCTCGGCGGCCGAGTTTGTACCGGAGCTCGGCAGAGGCGGGGCGAAACTGGGGTGACGGGGTTATAGTCAGTGGACAGGCAGGACCGGCCACCTCCCCCAGGAGGGCGCGCGGGCTGCGGGGAGAAGACTTTGAGGTGGCGGCAGAGGAACGCGGGGGTGGGGGGGAAGAGGGGGGAGGAGCGAACTCGCTCAGGAAAGGGGCGGGACGCGCGCTCCCACCGCGCGCATGCGCACCGCGCTCCTCCGGCCCGCTGGCTCGCGAGGTTCGCTTGCCCCAGCGCGCCCAGCACCGACGGTGCGCACGCTGGGAGAGGAGGAGCCGACCCGCCCTCCCCCGCGACGCCCGGCCCCTCGAGGCCTGCAATGGGGGGGGAACCCTAGAGGGGACGGGCGGACACCTGTTTCTTCTGTGAGGGGCGGTTCGGGAGCCCAGGACTGGGACTCCCGTCGTTTCCTTCCCCTCCCCCACGAAGAGCGGGGCGGGAGGGCCTGGGCGTGCTACCGAAGAGTCCGCTCCGGGTTTTCCCGCCCACTTTAACTCTGTGAGCGCTTCGAGCGCGCGGCGCTTCACTCCACCGGGCGCGCCCGAGCCCTCGGCCGGAACTCGTTGTGCCGCCCCCTCACCTCCCCCGGGGGACTGAAAGTGGCCTCTCCGACCTCCCGGCCCTGAAGTCCCCGCGGCCGGGCCTCCACTCTCTATCTCCCCAGAGTTCCGACCCGGGGCGGGCCCTGGCGGTTGGAGAGCGACCAGAGGAGGGCGCGCGGAGGAACTACTTAACGTGTCCGTGCGCCCGGTGGTGCGGCCGCGCTCTGAGCTCTTCCTGGAAACTCCCGCCTCGGGGCGCCAGGAGAAGCGGCCGGGGGGAGGGGGGTGCGCGCGCCGAGCCGGCCCTCTCCTTCCCGGGGGAGGGCTCGGCGTCCCCGCCCTCCTCTCTGCTAAGGGGAGGGGCGCGAGAGGGGGGAGGGGAGGGTGCGGAAGCCGAGGTGGGGGGCGCTTCCCGCCCCACCCCGCCTCCAGAACAACGGGTTCCCGCTGCTGCCCCCTGCCGCTCGCGGCGGCCTCGACGGAGGCGTCGTGGGGGCGCCGCTTCCGTGGGAACCGGACCCGGGACGTTCTAGAACTGGCCGGTTTTTTCCCCCGTCAGAGAACTTGCAGCCACTTTCGAGAACCGGTTGGAGTCACTTGGGCCCAGGCAGCCAGAGTTGGCCACATGTCACTTAGCTTGGCGACCTCTCGAGGACTTTTCAAAACAACGGGGAGTGGGCTGGGGGGGGGGGGGGAAGTGTGGCGTGGCTCTCACTCCGGAAACCAAAGTACTGGTTGTTGGGAGGTTTTTTTAAAGGGCTACCAACCGCGGGAACTCGGCTTTTGCAGGCGAAACCCTTTTCTCCCCTTTGTGCACACAAAGGTCGAAGTCAGGAAAGTTGATTGCAGTCCTCATGACTGCGCTTCCTTGACTTTGTGCTGTAAGAAACTCGTGGCCTTCTCTGAAGAGGCACGCTGCTCTCTGAATCCGAGAGGAAGAAAAAAAAGGATGATTTGAGAGACCCCGGAAAAGTTCAGTGAGCCAGCCACATTTCGACATTTCCCAGATTTTGCAATATTTAACTGGGTTTGTGCCAACTTACTGCCAAATTATAAATTTCTCAAGATGAAGGGTGTTCAACCAAATTGCTGCCAGGCCCCGTAAGCAGGCACGAACAGCACCGGCTTAATTACACCTTATTCTTTCTCTCGCAGCCTTATTTAATTCGCTGCTGGATAAAGTCCTCAACCCGGGTGTCACTGACTGGGCTTTTTCTGGGACTGAACAATCACACGCTCTCCATGCCTCAGTAGTTCCAAGAATTGTATAGCCCATCGCCCTCTGTTTCCGTTTTCTAGTCGATATTGTCCTAAAATGCAACCCAATCAGGTAAATTCTTTTCTTTCTCGGGACTGAAAAGATGTAAACAAACATCACACTTGCAAGAAAGTGTTCTTTTAAGAAAAAAGATTTAGGCCAAGGAACCGAATTTGTTGTTTAACGTGAACCCCTGAAGGGGATTAAGCTTGGTGAGTTTGAATGCGGTTAAACCAGCTTAATCTCTTTCTTTGTTCTGGCTCTTCCCATTTACTTAATGTGTTTTAAGGTGATTTGACAAAAACTAAACTAATTTCGTATATGTTAGTGTAGACTACCCGTGAACCATGCAGCGTGACAAAGTATAGAAGTCTGGAACCTTTGACATTTTCTAGAATTCCATACTAAACAGCCGAGAAATAAAAAGGGGAGGTTTTGAACGGACAGGAGAGATGGTGTTTTCTTTCTTTTTTAGAGATGGAGACTTTAACCTTTTAGCCCACTTTTGCTAAGTCCAACTAAGAGCCACCTTTTTGCTTGTTTTCTGTCTGGAATGGGTTTGGTGTTTGTTGTTTTCCAGTCGGCAGGAAAGGGAGCTCTAAGTCTGGGGCTCAGCTCTGGCAGATTGCAGGTTTTCTGGCCTTTACTCTTCCTCTTAAATAACAATTGCCCCTGTTCCTCCTTAGCCCCAGATTGAGGGCATTCATTCACAAATGACTCTTGAGCCTCTCTCTGAATGTCCGGTTCCTTATAAAGCCACCTCCACACCAAGGCTTGCAGAAATAATCTCATTTCTCTGGTACTTTTAAATCCTTTTACAACTCAGGGAAATAATAATAATAATAGCTGTTTTTAACTATGTGAGAGCTAGACCTTGTTCTAAAAGCTCTGAGTGATTTAACTCGTCACAGTAGGTCCAAGAGTTGGCTACAGTGGCTGCCACTATTCTAGCATTTGGAGCAGTTACCAGGAACACCCAGGCTGAGAACAATAGTTCTAGGATTTGAATACAGGCTGTTTCCAGCTGCTTCTTGTCACTGGGCTGATCCTCTCTTAACTGTCCCTGGAATGCACAGTGACTATTCACTTTTTTCATGGAGAATGTTGTCTGTCGAGCAGCAGTTCCTAGACCAGGCTACGCTCTTGCTCTTTGCTATGGAACTTCAAGGAAGTGAAATTTGAGATGTGCTTACAGGAAGGGTTCCCAAATGAGATTAGTGTCTTGGAAACCAGCGTCAGACTGTCAGTGTATGCATTCTAAGTGCTGACCAGTTTAGACACATTTGGGCAGTTGGTAGTACAGTGATGCTTTGGATGCCTACTACTTGATAAAAAGAGGCAAGCTGCTTGGAAAACAGCGTGGATACTCTCATGGTAGACCAGGGAGGTGTCAGGAAGTGAAATCGGGAAGAGGAGGTGATGGAAGGTGAGTGAAAAATGTATCACGTGTGCACTTCGGATCGGTGATACAGTGCAGAGGATGAGGATCAAGGTCAAGCCAAAGTGAAGAAGCTTGTGGGCGTGTTCTGACAGCCACAAAGGGAACATAAACACCAAAACCCAGCACATGGCCTGGAAGGTGCTGAGAAGTCCCAAGGTTGTCTCTCTACATGGGACTTTGGAACAAGAATCATTTCAGGTTGGATTAATGGAAACAGAGCTCAAACCAAATTAAGGCAAGAGCTTCAGGAAAGCTGGACTTATGCGTGATGGAAAAGGAATTGGACTTGTTAATTGTGGTGTGGTCTCATGCCTGAAATCCTAACTCTCCTGAGGCAGAGGCTGGAAGATCTCTACAAGTTTGAGGCCACCCAGGTCTACATAGAAAGTTCTAGGTTAAGACCCTGTCTCAAATTCCTTTTTTAAAAAAAAGTGTTTGGTTTTTGATTTGTTTTGTTTTGTTTTAACAAAGGAAGTAGGTTCGTCCTGGGTGGGCTGTTGAAAGGCCTTAGAACAGAACTTTAGGCATATATTTTAGCTTAAAATATGAGTAGGCCCTGTAAATATAAACCGAGCCACCTTAGAATGGAACGAACTCTGAGTGTCTGGTGGCACTGGTAATGTTCATTTCACAGGCCTGCATGACACTGGCATTACCTGGGATACGGCAGAAACTGGGAATGTAGTATCACCTGTCTATAGTTTGTTGGAAAGCCCAGGATTAGCACTAAGAGTCAGCAGATAATACGTTCTTGAAACTCTAGGGCTCAGTTTGTTCTCAGCTCTCTTGGGATGTTGGAGATGAAGCCAGGACTTTGCACAAGCTAGGCAAGCACTCTACCACAGACCCACATCCCCAGCTTTTTGCATTTTTAAAGAGAATCTTGTGGGACCAAGCCAGGCAGTGGCACAGAATTCAATTCCAGCACTCATGAGGCAGAGGCAGGTGGATCTCTGTGAGTTCAAAGCTAGCCTGGCCTATAGAGTGAGTACCACGACAGATAAGGCTGTTAAACAGAGAAACTCTGTCTGAAAAAAACAACAAAACCATCCCCATCCCCCACAAAAGAAAAAGAATCAATGCTATACAATTCAGGTTGTCCTTGAACTCACCTGCCTATGTTTCCTTCCCCAGTCCTGGGGTTATTGGAATTGTTGCTACCATAACCACCTCTATGGCTCAGTATTTCTGAACTTACCAAAGTGATTATCTGATCTTGTCCTTACAGATTTATTTATTATATTTTGAGGGCAGGTCTTACTGTGTCCCTGATGGCTTAGAACTTCAGATCACCCTGAGAGACAGACTAGGCAAACATCTCCCAACTCATGTGTCTTCAGTCCCTCTAGTTACTTTACTTTTGGGGGAAAAGCAAACAAAACTGGGTGTGGCTGGACTGGAGAGGTGACTCAGTAGTT
Organism: Micromys minutus; assembly: GCF_963924665.1. Lineage (NCBI taxonomy): Eukaryota > Metazoa > Chordata > Mammalia > Rodentia > Muridae > Micromys > Micromys minutus. Next base: position 47,939,737 of record NC_137978.1, read on the forward strand.
AAGAGCACTTGCAGAGAACATGAGTTCTTTTCCCAGCACCCCCATGGTGGATTACAGCACTTGTGACTTCAGTTCCAGGTGACCCAATCCTGTCTTCTGTCCTCTTTGGACACCAGTCAGACTCACATACCTATGTGCAGGCACTCATGCATGTACATTGAAAAATAATATTTTGTATAAAGATATTTTATAATAGAAAATATGTTTATATAATATATAAAGTTGTTCAATTTAATAAAAATAAAAACAGACGAGATAAAAAATATTTTTACAATACACTAACATTTGTACAAAACAAATAATATAATAAATATTAAAACAAACAAATGAAAGGATATATATTCTCAATAAAAAAAAATTTAAACTTTTAAAATTAGATCCAGACAGTTTTAAGGTGCGTTCTCGGTACATCATTTTATTGACATTAGCAGTATTGTTCTGAATGGTGACATGCTTAGGATATTCTTGTGCACCTAAAATTTGTATAGCATGACTGGAGAGATAGCTCCAATATTAAAGAGCTTGGGTTTTCAAGCATAAGGATGTGTGTTTGATTTCCACAACCCACATAAAATCCCAGATGTTGCCAAGTAATTTCATCACTCCAGAAGCAGAGGCAGGCCAAGTTTGAAGCTAGTCTGGTTTATACAGTGAATTCCAGGCCATCCAGTGAGAGTGATGTTTTATATTTAAATCTGTATTATTAGTTCATTATTAATGATGTGTGTGTGTACTTGCATGAAGATGTTTATGGAGTCTTTTTTTTTTTCTTGAGATTTATTTTATGTATATGAGTACACTGTAGCTGTTTTCAGACACACCAGAAGAGGGCATCAGATCCCATCACAGATGGTTGTGAGCCACCATGTGGTTGCTGGGATTTGAACTCAGGACCTCTGGAAGAGCAGTCAGTGCTCTTAACCACTGAGCCATCTCTTCAGCCCCGCTTGTGCTTGTGGAGTCTTAAGAAGGCATCAGTCTCCTAGAGTTGAAAGCTGTGATCCATGTGGTACTTTGAAAGAGCAGCAAGGATTCTCAACTACTGAGCTATCTCTGAATCCCTCTTTTTGAGAAAGGGTTTCATGGAGCCTCCCATTAGCCTCAAGCCTGCTATGTAGCTGAGGCTAGCCTTGAACTCTGGATCTTCCTGCCTCCACTTTCCAAATGCTAGGATTACAGCCATGTACCACCATGCTCAGAACCAACTTTACTTACTCAAGGCCTAGTTCTCTCATCTGCAAAAAAAAAAAAAAAAAAAAAAAAAAAAGCAACAGCCACCCTTAAATCATAGCATTTTTGTGGAGATTATTTGATATACTATTTTTTCCTTGGATACTTAAAAACTAAAATCCAGTGCCTTTAAATGCTAGGCAAGCAAAGTTATACCTTGACATTCTTTGGTATTTTAAATGTAAAACATACTTAGCATATTCTGATAAGAATATGGTTTTATAGGGATGACAGTGTTCATGTCAGTGATACAGACTGCTTTACAGAAACAGTGACAACCACACATCCCTTCCTCCATTTTAGGGGTTCACTAAAGGGCATTAACTTAGTCCTGGTTTATCTTAGAGAAAGAAGCAGGCTGAAACAGGCTCTGAGTGTCCCTGCTGCTGATTTGAGGTAAACCATTTCACTTCTCTCTCCTTCCTTCCTGGTTTTTTTCTTCTTCATGCTTTAATCATTTTGACACCAGGCTGTACAAAAGTAATTTAAAATTAACATGTCTGACACTTGGAGGCTGGCAGAACCTGATTCTGAACCCTGCCCCCTCTCTGGGGCAGCCAGAAACTGTCTTTCATTGGCTACTGGTCCTGTGGCAGCTGATGGAGAGCCCAGGAAACATCTAACAATTAATTTGCTAATTTGGTTTTCTGTCTAATTTGAAACCAGAAAACCTTCAATCACCCAGGAGCCTGGCTCGCTGGCTTCTGAAACTTCCTGTCTTGTAGCTCTCAGAGAATCAGAAAAGGAGAGATTTACCTCATCAGGTATGTAACATTGTCCAGTGTGTACTTCAGTGGCTTCCTAAAGGATCATAGTCATGTTACCAGAAGAATTAGAAATAACACATTCAGAAAGTGTTCAGTGTGGTCACACTGCTTCCTGAATCAGGGGGAATTTCCAGACCAATAATGTGCTCAGGATTTAGAAAAGCCAGTGTTTCATAAGCCTCATATGGGTTCCTAGCTTAGAGGCCAGCATGGCTCTAAACCGTGACACCATGTTTAGCCTCCCTGTGAACTTCCTTGCTGACTTCAGTGGGAAGAGCCAGAGAACAGAACGTGTGTGAGACTGGGGAAGGTGGCATTGGTGTTAGATAGGAAGCCAGACTCAGGCAGCCTTCCACAGACCCTCAGCTGGCCGGTCCCCTCTGGAGAACTCAGCCAAAAAGAAGTGGTAGGTTTCCCTCTCAAATATGCTGCAGAATCTGCCCCTGCTGCCTCTTGGAGTCTGCTCAGTGGCTTGATTTACTTCCTGTTTTCCCACCTCGGGCAGGTTGAGCTCCTCTGCCTGACTTCTTAAACCTTATATAATCTGGCTCCACCAATCCCTATTTCAAACTGCTCATTAGTACATATTCAAATTTGGCAAGACGCGTTGTTCTGAGAACATGCTGCTCTGTCTCTGCCTCCAAATCCTTTTCCATTCCCCTGCTGACTTTCCTCCGTGTGCTCCATTCTTGTGCTCAGTTCGCCTCCACTCAAACCCTGTCTGAACCCCGAGTTCTGCCAGTGTCTTATTTCTTCTGTTTAATCTTCTTCAGCACTGAGTCTTTCTTTCTGCCTTACCTTGGGTAACAATGTATCAAGTGCTTGCTTGTTTTGTTTTGCATTGCTTTGTTATTTTAATTTTTCAAGGTAGGGTTTCTCTGTGTAGCCCTTGTCTTCTTGGAACTCACCCTGTAGACCAGGCTGGCCTCAAACTCAAGAGGATCCACCTGCCTCTGCCTCCTGAGTGCTGGGATTAAAGATCTTAATCTTCCTAGCTAAAAATGTATTTTTATTCATTTGTCTGTGGGAAGTATATGTACATGAGTCCAGTTAACCATAGAAGTCCCAAAAAGGTACTGGATCTCTGGGAGTTGGAGTTAAAGTCATCTGATATGTGGATGCTGGGAGCTCCAAACCCAGGAATTCTGTGAGAACAATGGAGGATGCTTAGAACTGTTTAACTAGCTCATTAGCCCCACTTTGCACATCTTAGTTCTACCTTTCCAGATAAACTATAAAGTGCACATGGTTAGGTCAGAAAGCATGCACTATCTGCGGTCACTTACAAAGATTTCTCTGTCTGATTCAAGACAGCCACAGGGTGCGGGGGCAGGAGGTGTGTGAGTTCTATACTTGGCTTTGCAAGGAGATCCACCTTCAAAAACCAAAACACAAAACCAGCAGACAGTACCCCCATGAGATTCCATTTTGTAAAATGTGATCCAGGAATCAGTTTTGTGTGTGTGTGTGTGTGTGTATGTGTGTGTAAACCCCAAGGAGTCATCTGGTCAGAGGTGGGAAATCAGAGCACACAGACTTAGCACAGGAAACACTCAGCTTTGGTATAAACATTTGCATTCAAACTATGTGAGTATTGATATCACATCAGCTGGGAGCAGAGCTCAGTGGTCATATATGCTCAGCAAAAAGGCTCTGTGCAGAGCAATGGGGATGTGCACCTTTAATCCTCACCCTCCGGAAGCATCGGCGGGTAGATCTATGTAAGTGAGGCCAGCCTGGTCTAAATATCAAGTTTCAGGACAGACAGAACAATAGAGAGAAACCCTGACTGAAAGAAGAGGAGGAGAAAAAGGAGGAAAAAGGCACTACCCCTGGACTCCCCCAGGGGAGGAAGAAAGGAAGAACTTATTTGTACCGTGTAGGACCTTATCAGAGCATTCCACAACCCAGCCTGAAGGCCCTAGCCTGATTTTCCCTCTGTAGTTTCTGGTGTGTGTCTGTGTGTGTGCGTAAGTTATCCTGGTTCCTGTAGGTGCACAGATAAAGTAACAGAACTGTAGTTAGCTGAATCAGAACACCATGCTCCTCACCAGTGACATTCTACAGCATTTGTGGAGGGGTGTGTAGAAGTTTAGCTTGTGAAAGAGTTGGTCTGATTGTGGCCTCAGCCCAACTACAAAATTAATAAAACGAGTCTTCACCCATTTCCTGAATCTAGCTCAAGGGCTAAATGATGGTCTGGAGTTGTCACACACACACACACACACACACACACACACACCCCTGGGCACCTGGGCTCCAGACTGGAGAGGAGACGGTTATCTGATGACTCCAACTTCACTTGATAGGCAAGCTGCCCAAAGCCAAGGTTTTGGGAGAGCAGGTCATCTTGTAGATGGTACTGTACGTTGGTGTTCTGCATCCTCCCATACTTTACGTCCTTAGTGAAGTGACCGGGACCAAGAAGTCCCATTGCCCCTTGCTCAAAGTTGGAAGAAGGGTCAATTTTAATTGTTTATTTATTCCTTTTTTTTTTTTTTTTTTTTTTTTTTTTTTTTGGAGAGGCTAAAGACAGCAAAATTGCTGTGACTTTAAAGCCAGCCTGTGCTATGTAACCCAAGGCTAGCCTAGACTAAGTCCCTATCTTAAAAGGAGCAGATGGGAGGGGTTGGGAAGTTTCAGAGATAAGGATCATTTGCTGATTTTTCAGAGGACCCTGAGTTCAGTTCCCAGCACTTACACTGAATGGCTCCAGCTACTTCTAACTCAAGCTCCAAGGGATCTAACAACTTCTTCTGGCCTTCATGGGCACACTCAGGTGGCATAAACAGACATAGGCCCACACATACACATAAATAAAAATAAAGCTTTTAAAAAATTGAATTAGGGGCTGGGGAGATGGCTCAGTGGTTAAGAGCACTGGCTGCTTTTCCAGAGGTCCTGAGTTCAATTCCCAGCAACCACATGGTGGCTTACAACCATCTGTAATGAGATCTGGTGCCCTCTTCTGGTCTCCAGACAGCATGCAGGCAGAATGCTGTATATATAATAAATAAATCTTAAAACAAAAAACAAAAAACAAAAAAACAAAAAAAAAAAAAAAAGAAAGAATTAAACCAAGTGCGGTTGGTCCACACCTTTATTCCCAGTGCCTGAGAGGCAGAGACAAGCAGATCCCTGAGTCTGAGGCCAGCCTGATGTACAGAGAGGGTTCCAAACAAACAAAACAAAACAAACCTCTCTGTAAAAGTGACAGGGACATATTTCTGAAGGAGGTGAGGAAGTAGGTAAGCTGAACTATGTACTTATCTGAGATAAGAGAAGTACAGACAACTGCTTTAGTGCCTCTCAGATCTTGGCCTATGATGTAAACCAGGTGCCTAAATCTATTTGTAAACAGAGCCATCCCTCTAAGTTCCCACTGACTCATTAAAGCTATGAAGCCCTATAAGCCCCGGTTGGAAGTGTTCGTATCAGAAGGGAACGTTGACCCAGCTTGATGTTTCACTCTGCAGTCCCAGCACTTGAGAGGCAGAAACAGAAGAATAACTTTGAGCTTTCAGACAGCCTGTCTACACAGCCAGTTCTAGGCCAATTAAAGGAAGAGGCTGTGGTTGTAGCTCATTTGATAGAATGCTTGAACAGCATGCAGGAAGCCCTGGGTTCGAGTCCCTGAATGGCCTAAAACCAGACATGGTGGTACAGACCTGTTATCCCAGACCTGGGGCTTTGGAGACAGAAGGATCAGAGCAAGCTTGAGGCCAGCTTGTAAATACATGAGACCATGTCTCCAAAAGGTGGAAAGAAAAAATTAAAAAGGAAAAGAAGCCAGATAGTTATGGCCCATGCCTTAGATCCCAGCACTCAGGAGGCAGAGGCAGGCAGATCTCTGTGAGTTCGAGGCCATCCTGGTGTAGAGAGTGAGTTCCAGGACAGCTAGGGCTACATGAAGAAACCCTGTCTCAAGAAAAAGAAAAGAAGGGGGCTGGAAAGATGATGACTCAGTGGTTAAGTTCACCGACTGCTCTTCCAGAGGTCCTGAGTTCAATTCCCAGCAACCACAATGGTGGCTCACAACCATCTATAATGGGATCTGTGGCCCTCTTCTGGTGTGTCTGAAGACAGCTACAGTGTACTCACATATAATAAATAAATATTGAAAGAAAAAGAACAAGAACAGAATGCCACTGCAGCGTCAGGTGTGACAGAGCTGAGATCTCACCTCTCTGTGGCTGAGGCTGGAAGATTGCTTCCAGCTCAAGGTCAACATGGGTTGCAAAGTGAGAAGAAATCAAAATAGCTAACTAAACCCAAGATCGACCGAGGTGGTGGCTCAGTCCACAAAGCGATTGTTATACCTGAGTTCAATCCCCAGAACCCAAGTATAAAATGACAGGCATGGTGCCACACACTTTTCACGGGAATGGTGATGTACCCATGTCACAGGCATGGTGCACACCTGTCATCGATCCAGCACTAGGAAGGCATCAGGCAGTGATTGCTGGGCTTTAGGCCTATTCGGTGGACTTCAGGTCAATGAGAGACTGTATCAAACGACAGCGTGAATGGCTTCTGAGACACAGCACCCTCGGAGGTCCTCTAGCCTCCTGCAGCATGGCACATGTGTGAACTCACACCTATGCATCCCCGTGCACTCACATACATACAGAAGTTCACATACAAAACCAAACATCCAAAAGTTCTTTGAAATTTTCTGACTTATGCTAATTCAAATGAATTAAAGACACAGATCTAGATGTTTACTGTTTGGGCTTTTTGTTGTTTGACGTAGGGTGTCCTCACAGATTGGCCTGTAATCCTGTATTTCCCTGAGGATGACCTTGAATTTATCCCTCAAGTGCTAGGGCTGCAGGTGGGCACTAACATGCCTGGGTTTTTTGATTCAGGATTTGTGTTCCCCTGGCTGGGTAGACCAGGCTAACCTTGACCCGGCAGATGTTGAAACAAATGTCTTGCTCCAGCAAGCCTGGCTTAGCAGACCTACCTTTATGTGCTTCAGAGAGAATCCAGGGCTTCAGGGATGCCAGGCCAGTGTGTGGGTTCCCATGAGTTTTGTCCCGGCCCTGGGTTTCTTGTTTTTGTGTTTTACACTTGTTTGTTTGATTGGTGTGTCTTGATTGTGCCACCCATGTGAAAGTCAGGGGACAACTTGAAGGAATTAAGATTCTCTTCTTTGGGTTTTGGAAAACAAGACAAGTCTCTAGTTCTGGTGAATGAGCTATCTCAACACCCCCTGTAGGCCTGGTGAATGAGCTATCTTGGCAGACCCTGTCCCCAAGTTGTTTTTTTTGTTTTAATTTAAATTTAATTTTGGGGGGGTCTTTTTTTCTTCTGCTTTGCTTTTCTTCCTTCCCCCTTTTTGGTTTAGTTTGCTTCTTTTTGGTTTTCTTTTGTTTTATTTTTGTTTTCTGTTGTTTTGGATTTTGTTTTTTGGTTTGTTTCATTTTGTCCCAGTGTAGCCCTGGCTGTCCTGGAACTCACTCAGTAGACCAAGCTAACTTTGAACTCGGAGATTCACCTGCCTCCTGGTGTTGTATCGTTAAAAATATATATATATATATAAAACTTTCAAAGACGTTCTCTAGTTTGACCTCAGCCCTGCAGTATGAAATACGGACTACCCACTGCCGTGATGCTCAGCGCTCACAGGGGAATGCTAACACTCAGGGAAATAGTGTCTCGCCTTAAATGTGCCTTGCTAAAATGTGGTGGGGCCAAGTGTTAGAACACCGGTCTTCTGACTCCAAACACTATTTCTTCTATCAGAGTTGCTGTTTCAGTTTCCAAATTAGAATACCTACCCCACCCCCACCCCCAGAACACACTCCAAATCTAAGCAACCTCTAGATGCCCTGTGAAACCACATCTGTCATATAAAAGGGAGAAAAAGCCACAGGGCCGTTGGAAAGACTGCTTGTAAAGTTAAACTTAAAACCAAAGTGCAGTGAGCTGGCACAGGTTCCTAGGCATAGGCCCTAGAAGTTGGAAACCTCAGTCGCAGCGGAAACATTATCCGAATCTAGCGCTGGGCTCCCATACAAAGAATCTCAAGACTCTGAGGACGCAGAACAGGGCTCCCTAAGCACCGACATTTATCAGTCCCCGGATCCAAACAAGAGAGATAGAACTGCCCATTTCAAATTTCTCGAATTTGATTCCTTCTCTCTATTTCACAGACCTCTTCTGTCAAGCAAGACACTTGTCACTTGTCACTCAGATTCTTTGAGAGTTAACTCTCTGCTCTTTTCTCCTGCTTCAGTTTCTCTCTGAGATAGGACCCTCGGTGGAACCCGGGCTGGCCTTGAACTTTTTGATTTCTTTTACTTTTTAAGCAAATTTTTTAAAACCTTTATTTTATTTGTTTGGGTGTTTTGCCTGCCTGTGTGTCTCTGTAGTGTGTGTGTGTGTGTGTGTGTGTGTGTGTGTGTGTGTGTGTGTGTGTGTGCAGTGCCCACACTGATGCCCAAGAGAGGGCATCAGATCCCTGGAATTGGAGTTACAGATGTTTGTGAGCTGCCACCATGTGGACACTGGGAATTAAACTCCCATCTTTTAGAAGAGCAGCCAGTGCTCTTAACCTCTGAGCCATCTGTCCAGACCTGGCCTTGAACTAAAAGCTCTGGCTGTCCTGGAACTCTGTAGACCAGGGTGGTCTTGAACTCACAAAGATCCTTTGGCCTCTGTCTCCCAAGTGGTAGCATTAAAGGCGTAATACCACTACACCCAGAGCAATTTGTTTAAAAAACAAAATTTAAAAAATGCATTTGATTATTTTAGGTGTGCTAGTGGATTTTATTGTATTTTATTTTCGAGACAGGATCTTTTTACATAGGCCTGGCTGTGCTGCAGCTCACTCTGTAGACCAGGCTATCCTAGAACTCAGAGATCTGCCTGCCTCAGCCTCCTAAGTGCTGGCATTAAAGACCTGTGCCACCATGCTCTTCTGGGTGTGAGTGTTTAGTCTGCATATAAGTATAGTTTCAGTGTGCACAATGATACCCACGGAGGGAGAGCTGTGAGCTGCCTTGTGGGTGCTGGGAATTGAACTCCTGTCTTTTGCAAGGTCAACAGGTATTCTTGAAGGATGAGCTAACCCCTCTCCACAGCCCTCCTGATCAGGGCTTGGATCCTTCTGTATCCATGGGAATTGCTTCCATAATTAGCAGCTTCTCCTTCCTAGAACACAAACTGACGCCGGGAAGGCTAACTGATTAGATCTTTCTTTGAGAAGCACCTTTTGGATTTGAATGTGGCGCCCACATCCTCCCACTTCCAGTTTACCTGAGAGACATGGTTCACTTGAACCTTCCTGATTGGGGTTGCTCTGATGGCTCACCAAGTTTATCCCAGTGCTTGGGAGGTAGAGGCACTTGGATCTCTTGAGTTTGAGGCTAGCCTGGTTTACAGAGTGAGTTCCAGGATGGTCTGGGCTGTGCACAGAGACCTTGTCTCGAAAAGCAAACACAAACAAACAAACAAACAAACGGGCGCGAGGGGGGGGGACCACACTTAATCTTAGAAGGAGGTCCCTGGCTCACTGCTCTCCTAAATTGAGCAATTTAGAAGGAGAGCACCGCCCCTTTCCTCTCCCCAGTCTACAGCCCCGGGGTTTGAGATGATGAAAGCCCGTGTCTTCCTGGGTGTCATCAAGTGATCAAATACCCGGGTGGTGGTGGGGCTTTCTGGAGTAAAGGGGGTCGGAACGTTACTACCACACATGAGCATTAAGTGTGAATGGAAGTGTGAGGTGAGGCGCAGGGGGAGCCTTCTCTTTTGATTTTAGAAGTTTCAGAAAGGTGGGCTGGCACCCTTCAGCCTGGTGCTCTTCCATCTGGGGAAAGGTTTCTCAGAGCGGGGCGTGTTCTATCTGGATATAGCTAGGATTATGTGCACCATTCAGACACTGTGGGGAGAGACCATATCCATTTTCCTCCCAACATCAAGGCAGCCTTTTTAAGCTTTATCCGGACTTATTTTGGTTTCTGCAATAAAAAGGCGAGGTGGGAGAATTATGTCTAACAAAAATAACGCCATTGTGCGCTCCAAGTTTCCCACTGCAGGCCACTTTTAAAGCATTTTGTCGTCACCTCCGCCGCCTCACACGCATTCAGGCAGGTTGGCGGTGAACAAAGAAAACTCACTTCACACACACCAGCCCTAAACCTCCACTCTCAGGACAAAAGTGTCCCTCGGCAATGTTTTCCACACGGCTCTGCTGAAGGGCCATTCACTCACTTCCAACCCTCCTTCTCTTGGGAGACAAAGGCACCTTTGGGCTGAAGTGACACAGGGGACTTGGAATCAGATTTGTTATCGAAATTGCAGCCCTCGATTTCAGCAAGAGGCTCAATCTGTCTACCGCTACCCCAGGAAAGCAGCCTTTAGAGCCCGGAGCACGGGGCCGGTTAGGCACCTGCAAGTATGCCATGCAAGACATTTCAGGTTCCGAGCACTTTGAAAACCGATACTTAAACAGTCTCGAGGGACTTGATCCCCCACGTCGGGGATAATAGCTGCTTTGGAATCTGCTGTTGGCACCAGAAAGTGTCCTCTGAAGTCACTCAAAGGCCATTTTTATTGTACATTTGCAAACAAAGAGCCTCACCTCACCAAAACAAAGTCTGTTACCAAATCAGGGTGGGAAGTCAAACTCATCCCAAGAAGAGTCAATTACCCTGGCAGTTTTGTGAAGGGCTGGGAAGTGGTTCCTGGGGAGAGCAGCTGGGAGGGTGGGGAGAGGGGTTCTGGGAGGGGGCTGGCTTAGAAAACGGTTTCTCTGTGAGAAGGGTGTCCCATTAACTCTAAAACCCTAGCAATTATGACAGAAGGGCCTCTGTGACTTCTGGTTATAACTTTTTATGATTATTAACTGGGGAAATGTAGATTATGTGAAAATTTTAACAATGAACTTTGAAGCAACCTTGGCTGCTTTCTAAGGAACTTGTCTGCCCTGTTGTAACCTGAAACTCAGAATCGGTGTTGGCGACCCTCCTGTCCCTCGCCTGAAAAACGACCTTCTTATGGGACTCACTTCCTTGATAAGCAGGCAGATGCTCACCGCACTGTTTATCTGGGGAAAGAAATACGTGTGGGAAAAGAAGTAATTTTCTTCTCATTGCAATTAAATAAAGTCATGATTGTCTGTTGTAGGATTAGCCTGCCACCTGTTGGTCAAAAGAAGAACAGCAGGAAAATAGGGATAAGAGCATCCATCTAGTGAAGGGTTTTGATGTAGTCAAACCTTTGGATCTCTGCCTCTTTCCCTCCTAGTCTTTCCCGGCTGTCTGTCTGTCTGTCAGTCAGTCAGTCTGTCTGTCTGTCTGTCAGTCAGTCTGTCTGTCTGTCAGTCAGTCTGTCTGTCAGTCAGTCAGTCAGTCTGTCTGTCTGTCTGTCAGTCAGTCTGTCTGTCAGTCAGTCTGTCTGTCAGTCAGTCAGTCTGTCTGTCTGTCTGACTGACTGACTGTTCGTCCCCTCCCTTTCAACAGTTTACGGGTTTGTTATATGATCAGAGATATTCATAAAAATGGCGCATGAGTCAGTGAGATGGCTCAGTGTAAAGGCATTTGCTGGCAAGCCTAAAAAATTGAGTTCAATCCCTGGGACCCACGTGGGTGGATCATACTAATGCCCAGTGGTTGCCCTCTGACGTCCACACAGAGATGTAACTGAAATGTTTTCTGTATGTCCGGGTAAGAAATGTAATGAACAATCCAAATAAAACTATGAAATAAAATATCAAGAATGGAGAACTAATATCATGAGGCTTTTCACAGAAAGGGAGAAGGATAGTGCTCTTAGTAAGAGCTGTTTAGGAGCTGGAGAGATGGCTCAGAGGTTAAGAGCACTGCTGCTCTTCCACAGGTCCTGAGTTCAATTTCCAGCCACCTCATAGTGGCTCACAACCATCTGTAATGGGATCTGTGCCTTCTTCTGGCTTGCAGGCTCACACTATGCATAATACATTCAGAAAAAGAGAAAGAAAGAAAGAGGGCTTGGGAATTTAGCTCTTGCCTAGCAAGCACAAAGCCCTGGGTTTGGTCCTCAGCTCCTGGAGGGAAAAAAAAAAAGACAAAAGGAAAGAAAAAAAAAAAAAAAACGAAAGAAAGAGAGAAAGAAAAGAAAGGCCAAACTCTTGAAGCTTATGATTCAGGTTCTACGAAACCAAGCTCCTCACCTCTTCAGGTCCTTGCTGGGTGACCTTTCAGAATGGCCACCCACCACTTCATTCATTCTCCGGCCAAATCTCAGCACAGTGGTTTCCAACAAGTGAGTCTCGGCTCCTTTGGGGCCAAAGGAACCTTTCACAGGGATGGCTTATCAGACATCCTGCATGCCAGATGTTTACCTTAGGATTCATAACAGTTCTGAAGCTGAAAGTATGAAATAGCAATGAAGTCATTTTTAGGGCTGGACTCACCATAACATGAGGAACTGTGTTAAAGGGTCACAGTGTTAGGGAGGTTGGGAGCCATTGCCTCGGCACAGGTTTCTGGCGAGGCAGTCCAGGCCCTGCACTACTTCATCACCTCCTCCTGCTCCTCCTCTTCCTTTTCCCCCTTTTCCTCTCTTCTCTTCGTTTTCCCTCTTCCCACAGCTTTTATTTAATGTCGAACACAACTTCTCTGTATTTCCTGGGGATAAAAAAATCCATGTAAAGAACTGAAACATAACTCCCTCCAAGAAATGATTCATCACCGCTTACACTAAGCTTGAGGCAGAGCGCACGGGGCTGTGATAGCTCTGCTGAGCCCGGGCCCTTCTCAACTCACCAGGTCCGGCAAACAATTTATGTGTAAAGATAAAGAGAAGCTTAGGCTTGAGGATCCAGAGTGCAAGGTTATCCTGGGCTACATATGAGCCTAGCCTAGGCTACATGAGATCATGTCTCAAAACAACAAAAACAAACAAACAAACAAACAAAAACAAAGAGAAAAGCAAGCAAACACAAGCAAACAGGTTGGTTCATGAATGCTGATCTTATGTTTCTGCAGGTCCAAGGTAATTGAGGTAATCAAAATTGTGTTTTTCCAGTTTTAATATTCAGTACAGAGAATGCAGTAGGTTGTCTTGAACTCCACCTCCTCTATCTTTCTTCTTCTTCTTCTTCTTCTTCTTCTTCTTCTTCTTCTTCTTCTTCTTCTTCTTCCTCTTCCTTTTCCTCTTCTTCTTCTCCTTCTCTTTTTACTCCTCCTCCTCCTCTTCTTCTTCCTCCTCCTTCTTCTTCAGAAAGGTTTGTTTTGTTTTTGTAACATCCCTGGCTGCCCTGGAACTTACTTTGTAGACCAGGCTAGCCTCTGGTCTGAGAGATCTGCCTGCCTATGCTGGGATTACAGGCCTGTGCCACTACACCTGTTTTTATCTTGGTGCTGGGGATGGAACCCAGAGCCTTCTGTAGACAAGCACTGTACCAACTGCACCACATTCTCAGCTCAATGTCATGATATCGTATTTTCTTTCTTTTTAATAATAAAACTGCATAAGAGCCCTGGGGCCAGCGATGGGAGCACATGCCTATAATCCCAGTTCACAACAGGTTAAGGGTAGAGGATCAAATGATTAGACTCAACTTGTCTATATAGAAAGATGAATTGCAAAGGAACAGCAACATTTACAGGGCCAGGCCTGGCAGCACATGCCCTGAATCCCATCACTTAGAAGACAAACAGACAAGTTGACTTCTGTGAGTTCAAGGCCAACCTAATCTTGAACCTACAGAGTGGGTTTCAGTTCAGCCATGAGTTCCAAGCCAGCCAGGTGTACATAGTTAGACCCTATCTAAATCTAACGAGAGAGAGAGAGAGGAGAGAGAGAGAGAGAGAGAGACCAATGGCCCCTCACTGAACTTGATGATGAATTCAATCTCTGGGACTTACATGGTGGAAAAAAAAAAACTCATGCTTGAAAAATCTCCATTGACTTGTGAGGTGGAAGCTTCTGGTTTCTTTGGAGACTCAGTTGTAGCATGAGATCTTCTTCTGGAAACTGTCTTTTGAGAGGACATTTTGCCAAGGCAGACACATGGAAGGATGTTTTGCTGAGAACAGGCATGTAGTGTTTTTCTTGAGGTTGCCTGGAAAGGGGGCATGTGATGCTCGGCTAGAACGGAGGCTTGAGAGCCTCTGATGTTTGGACAGGGTGTGAGCATAACCCGACAGACAGTGGGCAGCGCTGTGGCACTGGTTCACTTTGCCGGTCTTCCTTTGTCTTGACTTTGTAGAGAGAAATGCGCCGAAGAACTGTTGGGTGGTGTTTGAGTGGCTTTTTTCTGCTTCCGGTGACTTCCGGTCGGCAGATCCTCACAGCGCCTTTTGAATCAACCTGCTGCTGCTGATTTGTGAACGGTGTTTGCGTGTGGACCACTGCTGATTCATGGGAACTGCTGTTATCCTTACAATGAAGATTGGAATCTCCCCAAAAAACTATTGCAAAACAGGTCCACATCTTCTTTTGCCCCATTAACCTTTCCTTTTCACTATCCCTAGTGGGTGATGGGCTAGAAGGGAGGTTAAAGCATTTAAGTACCCTTACTAAACTAGGTTTGAAAACTATAAGTCTACAGACCCCCATATATACGTCATGGTGTGTTTCACCCACCCCCACACACATGTGTGAACACACACACGATAAGTGAACATAATTTTTAAAGGTAAGATAATAGTTACTTTACACATTTATAAATTACGGAGCTAATGAGATGGCTCAGCGGTTAAGAGCACTGGCTGCTCTTCCACAGGTCCTGAGTTCAAATCCCAGCAGCCACATGGTGACTCTCAACCATCTGTAATGGGATCAGGTGCCTTCTACTAACTTTAATGTGTACATTCAGACAGAGCATTCATATAAATAAATAATAAATAAACAAATCCTTAAAAAGTATGAATGAAAAGGTTATGAGTAAGAGGCTAAGCATGAACAGGCATGTGCCTCTGTATCTGGTTTCTGCTGGGGATGAACCTGGGGCTTCAGGAATGCAGGGCAAGTGCTCAACCAACAGAGCCACACCCCCAGCTTTGTTTGTAGTTTGATGGTTGAGGACTTGTGTTGTCCCAGACTGTGTGCTTGACTTCAGTTGTCATCTTCCCGAGTAGCTAGAACTAAAGTTGAGTGACACCACAGATGTCTGTTTTCTGTCCATCCTTCTGTCCAGCATCCAGCATCTGTGTGTTTTCTGCGCTCTTGGGAATTTGCACATCCTAAGCATGTGCTCTCCCTTTGAAGCATACCCCTCCAGATTACCTTTACTGAAAATATTAACTTGTCTAGTGGGGTCCCTAAAGGATATCTAAGTTCCAAAGTGTTCTTGTTGTTTTACTGAGAAACAGCAGAGGACCTGGGTTGGGGTCCCAGCTCTGGTGTGTACCCTGAAAAAAGGGCACGGCTCTAACATTCGTCTTATTTCCAAGTGGAAATGTTATGGAATCGTTTTCCTTAGCCATGGGAAATTCTCTTTCCCTCTTCTGGTGACTCCTAGAATTATCATTGCCAGAGAAATCATGAACCTACGAGGACTCCTGTAGAATCCCTTCTGCATGGAATCTCCAAGGGCTCTGAGAGACAAAGACACTTGAGTCAGGGCTCCCTGAGCTGGACTTCCAAAATCCCATTTAGGAGAAAGTGTGATAATGAATAAGATCTGATGCCCTCTTCTGGTGTGTCTGTAGACACCTACAATGTACTTATATATAATAAATAAATATTGAAAGAAACAAGATCAGAATGCCACTGCAGCATCAGGCGTGATACAGAGCTGAGATCTCACCTCTCTGTGGCTGAGGCTGGACAGTGAGATCCAGGTCTACCTGGGTTACATATGCAGATATTTTTTTAAAAAAGGAGTATTTTTAACATACCCCAGTGTTAGAGTGCTCAACCAACACAAAGGAAGCATGCATCTGATCGCAGTGGCACAAGCCTGCAATCCTAGCACTTGGGAGGTCGAGGGAGGAGGCTGAGAGGGTCATAGCGAGTTTGAGGCCAGCCTGGACTACATGAGACCCTGTCTCTAAAAGATAACAAAGAAATAACGACAACAAGCCAGGACGTGAGCTCAGGACGCATCTGCTGCCAGAGAAGCAAAGGGTTGTCAGTAGACAAACTTCATCTTTCTATAATATCCTGCTTTAAATTTACTAGTAGTTTGTTTGTTTTTCTTTTCTTTTAAGATTTATATGGGTACACTGTCTCTGTCTTCAGACACACCAGAAGAGAGCATCAGATCCCAGTACAGATGGTTGGGAGCCACCATGTGGTTGCTGGGAATTGAACTCAGGACCTCTGGAAGATCAGTCAGTGCTCTTAACCACTGAGCCATCTCTCCAGCCCCCCCAAAGAAAAACCCCCCAAAAACAAAATTAAAGATCATAAAAATTAGGCATGAGGGCTGGAGAGGTGACTCAGCAGTGAAGAACACTCACTGGCTGCTCCTCCGGAGGACTGGGGTTTGATTTCCAGACCTAACCTGGGGGCTCACATTGTAATGACAGGGGAATCTTTCGCCACCTTCTGGCCTCCTGGGGCACTACATGCATTTGGTACACATACATACATACATACATACACACACATACTTACATACATACATACATACACACATACTTACATAATACATAATATATACATATATACATACATATAAGCAAAGCACCCACCCATATATATTAGGTTTTAAAATTTTCTCCAGGCAGTAGGCGCGCAGGAAGATCTCTGAGTTCAAGGCTAGCTTGGTCTACGGAGTGAGCTTGGGGACAGCCAGTGCTACACAGAAGAACTCTGTTTCAAAATAACAAAACAACTAAATAATTAATTTTAAAATGCATTTGTTTTTATTTTTTGTGTTTTGGGACAGGGCCTGGCCTCGAACTCACAAAGATCCACCTGCCTCTGCCTTCTGAGTACTGGGATTCAATGCGTGTGCCATCACATCCAGATAAAATTTTAAAAAATTAATTGTAAATTGTTCAACAAAAACTTCCATTCTTCAAATAAAGCAATGAGATCAGGAAAACACACACACACACACACACACACACACACACACACACACACACTACAAGTCTTGTATCCAATATCTAGATACATGGGGTTCTCTGCAATCTGTAGGAGAAATGACCCCATTGAAAGATGAGGTAAAAGGTTCACAGGGACAGAGCATATAGAAGTAGTAAGTTTGTGAGAAAGACTTACAACGTTCGTCATCAGGAAATGCAGACTAAACTCACAAAGAGAAACCACTCCCCACCCACCCGCGAAGCTATATTTAAAACAACTGATACCCAGTCCAAGCCCAGGTGTCCAACCTTGTGACACTTGAACCTGATGTTGTCATTTACAAGTGTGTTGTACCTCGTGCATAGCCTGCCTTGGACCCATGTAGCCCATTAGACACACGGAAGTTCATGCATTCCTGGCAGGAAAGAAAAGTGGTCAGCTACTTTGGAAAACATTTAGTGTTATATATATTCATATTATATGAATGAATTTCTCTGTGTGACCCTGGCTGCCCTGGAACTCTCTCTGTAGACCAGGCTGGCCTTGAACTCAGAGATCCACCTCCCCCTGCCTCTGGAGTGCTGGGATTAAAGGCCTATGGGCAGTACTTTTGTTTGTTTGTATGTTCGTTTGAAACAGGGCTCCCTGTTCCGGAACTCACTGTATAGACCAGGCTGGCCTCTGGCCTCAAACTCACTGAGATCTACTTTCCTCTGTCTCCTGAGTGCAGAGATTAAAGGTAAGCCACAACTTCTGCCATATGTTGTTTTTTTTTTTTAAATTTATTTATGATATAAATAATTTTTTTAAATTTTATTTATTATATATAAGTACTGTAGCTGTCTTCAGACACACCAGAAGAAGGCATCAGATCTCATTACAGATGGTTGTGAGCCACCATGTGGTTGCTGGGAATTGAACTCAGAACCTCTGGAAGAGCAACCAGTGCCCCTAACCACTGAGCCATCTCTCCAGCCTCCAGCAGTGTTTTTAAGAATCTCGTTCTTAGACATGATTTACTGACTTGGTCACACTTGGAGACTATCAGACATCGCCTTAACAATCTTTTCCACTCTCGCCCGGCTCCCGGGCCGTTGCCATGGCATCTCCTCAGCAGGCCTGGAGAAAGGAGCAGAACGCAGGGAGCCAGGGTCGTCCATGAACAACCCTGGGTCATTCCACCCGCTTCGCGGTCATTTTGTAACCACCGCACGGACTAAGTAAGATTCATCTCTACCCTGCCCTGTGAGACTGGTGTGCGTCTTATGGGCACTGCGTTTGTTAAATATCACCAAATTGTATGTTAAAACCCGGTGCTTTTCTCTTGGATGTAAATTAAAACACAACATAATTAATGTAGACACAGGTATGAAGTTTCTTCCTGGCTGATTAGGCTGAGTCAGAGTTTATGGAGAGAATCCTTTGTCCCAGTCAGTTGGAAGAACTGGGCATTGCGCCCCCTGGAGTAACATGTCAGCACAGCCCACATTCCTGACAGCACCCCTCTGAGGTAACCCACCGACTGATAGCTGGCTTCCTTCAGAACTCTGTGATCTTACCTGGGCACAGTAGCACAGGCCTGTGATTCTAGCACTGAGGCAAGAGGATTGTGAGTTCGAGGCCAGGCTGCCCTCCGTAACAGGTTCAAGGTCAGCGAGAGCTACGTAGTGTATTTCAAACACTGAACTTTGAAGAAAACACATCAGATGTAGGTGTCCTATGATATACCTTTAACTCTGCAAAGGTAGTTGGATCTCTGTGAGTTCAAGGCAAGCCTGGTCTACAAACAAATTATAATCTGGCTAGCCTCAGACTCTGCCTCCTGAGTGCTGGGATTCAATGTCTGGCTCCTGGCATTTTTCTTTGTTTGCTCATTTCTTCGTGTTGTTTAGAGACATGATCTCTTTTAGTATAGACTGACCTCAAATTAGCTAGCCAAGGACAACCTGGAACTCCTGATCCTCCTGCCTCTACCCCCAGATTAGGATTACAGCACCCATTCTACACCCGGGTTAGGAAGTCTCTGTGTTCTCATTCCTCCTGTTCCAGAGCCTTGACTCCCAGTCAACGTTTGTCCCTGTTGGGGACTGAACCTAGGTCCATATATAACCTAGCAAGTGCCATGCCACTAAACTATGTCCCCAGGCCTGTTTTTGCTTTTTAGTTTGAGATAGTCACAGTAACTTGCTCAAGAGAACACTGAACTTGGGTCCTCCCGTCTCAGCCTCCGGGGAAGCTGGAATTCCGGCCCTGAGCCAACAGAGCTGGCCATGTTGGTTGGTTTTAAAGATCTCTCATCAATTCTGAGGATGCCACGCAGCCAGCTGTAAGAACTGAGGCTGAGAGGCCAGATGACCACTTAAGAACCCCCAGTCTTTTCTGAAAATTAGTCTTTACTTGGATGCCTGCAGGGGGCCCCATAATTAAATCTCCATAGCAACAGTAGGACTGACTAGACCTAGCTACATCCAGCCCCGGGGAGAATTTCTCACCCAGGGATGAGTGGCCACAGTCCCTTCCCAGATGCAAGCTCCATGCTCAGGTCAGACATGTGTAATCTGCCTCTTGATTTCTCAACTCAGCCCACAGCCTTCGGGGCAGGTGTGGAGCCACAGAAGAGAAGAGGCAGAGGAAATGACTTATAAAAAGCAGTCTCAGATTGAGTCACACACAGGAGCTGGAGCTCAGAGAGCGGTTTGGGGGCAGGAAGAGGGGAGTGAAGGCCTTGTGAAAGACTCCCTCTTCTCCCTAGGGTAAGGCTCTTTACCGAAGCCCACTTCTCTCCAGGACTTAGAGATGGTTTTGCTTCCCCAAATGTAGAAAGAGAAAAATCCCTGACCTAGGAGGCTGGAGCCCGTGATCTGGGAGGAAGGGAGGGTACCAGTGAGTATGTGTTAGCCTGAGCTACTCCCTCCCCAGCGATCTTGTTTTACCTGTATAAAATCAAATCAAAACAAAACAAAACAAAAAAACCCCAAACAGCAACAACAACACAAAGCAGGCACTACTCTGAACTCATGTTTAAAGATGGAAACTCTCTGAGCAGTGGTAGAGGTTCAGGAGTTTGAGGTCATCCTTGGCTACCTAGAGAGTTAGAGGCTAGCCTAGCAACTTGAGACTCTGTCTCAAAAAAACAAATACATAATTTCCAACAAAACCAAGTAGTCTAAACCTGAGTTTGAGCTAACCACTGGTCCATCCTGCCTGCTCTGTCCCCCCAGATGTTGGCTTCTATCCCCATCCATGCTTATAATAACTGCATGTAGGGTTGGGGCTGGAGGATGGCTTGGTAAAGCTCCCCCTCCCGCCCCAAGTGCAAACTCAGGACCCGAGTTCAAATCCCAGAATTCACATGAAAAGCTTGGTGCTTGGCAGGCAGAGACAGGCCATTGGGGCCAATGGCCAGCTTGACCTCTCGGCCACGAGACCCGTCTTAGAGGACATGGGCTGCATTTCTGATGACACAGAAGGTTGTTCTCTGGCTTTTTTGAACATGCGACAGAGATAGAGAGACAGACACACACACACACACTCACTCACTCACACACGAGTAAGAATAAAATAATAAAGTATACTTTTGTTTGGAATTCGGGGCCATAAAGTCTGGGCTGTGTCCACCCACTGTTGCCTTCGCAGGAGAGCTCAGCAGGAGGGGAAGGAAAGGAGCGAGGGACTCCTCCAGCTCCCTCTCCAGAGTCCTCCCACAGTTTAGCTCCACCCCTTTGCCCGAGGCTGCGGCTGTTACTGTCACTGAGGTGCAGCACCCAGTAAGGCCTCTCTCCTCCTTGTTGAATCATTTTCCCCTGGGTCCCCCAGAGTCAGTGGGGAACCCCTTTCTCTGTTTCTAGAAATATGGTATAGCTATTCTGAAAACCTCAGCTCGGAGTGGAGGAACTTTCCATGGGCGTGGGACTACCCTGTGGTAAGGTGGACGCTCCACTGCCTGGGATATTTACTCGGGGCCTGGGTGCCTTACAGAAGGGCCCTCCTGTAGGAGGCAGGGGTTGGGTCTACACCTTTGAGGATCGTTAACTGGAAGCCTTTATGAGTCATTGTGAGTTGAAATTTAGCCTTGACATGAGGGTCATATACAGGACAGATATAGGGCGAAGATAGATTTAGGCTCAAGACCTGCCTCCCTGGCACATGTGCCTGAGATGGGAGGGGTTTTGAATGGAGTAGCGCAAGGACATGAATCTTGCCTGGCACTAGGAAATATTCCCTTTCTCAAAAACAAAAGACACAGGCCTGATGGTTCAGTGAAGACAGACGCCATCCAGCCTAAGAACATGAGTTTGATCCCCAGATAGGAGAGAACCAACTTCTGCAGCCCCTGCCTACATGTTTGGCCATGTACAAGACATACACAAAAAGTAAGCTTTTTTTTTTTTTTAAGTGGTCTAGCCACTTCCTTGCTTGAACACCATGGGTACATCTGTCCTCAGTTTCCTTCCTGTAAAACCAAAAGTGCCCACCTCACAATACCACACAGCCTCACATTTGCTATGTAGCTGAGGCTGACTTTGAACCTCTGATCCTTCTATCTGCTTTCCAAGTGTTGGGATTACAGGTATACACACCCAAAGCCGGCAGTGTTGGGAGATGGAGCCCAGAGCTTGTACGTGAGAGGCAGAGGCAGGCACTCTACCAACGGAGCTCCCACCCCAGCCCTGTAAGATAGCGTTAGGTACCAGTGTGATAGCAGAGTCTGCCTGGTGTGAAATGGGGCTCCGCAGATCTTACCTCTGACAAGTTCTTCAACCAAAAGCCCAAGCCACAAAAGCAACAAGTCCTCTCCTGACCTGTCATTGTAGAGTTGAGAGGAGGGTTGATAAATTTATAGGCTGAGGTCCTGAATGTCTGAACACTTAACATGGGCAGGGAGCCAGCCCGTCCTCTGACAGGGACTGTTTCTGAGGTAGTCCTAGAAAGCATGATACATAAACGGGCAAAATGCCAGAAATGTTCTGGATGCATGGGTGGGGCAGGAGACGGCCGAGCAGTTAAGGACTGGTACTGCTCCTCCGGAGGTCCTGAATTTGGCTCCCAGCACCCACATGGTGGCTCATTAACTGCAGTAACTCCAGTTCCAGGGAATCTAATGCCTTCTTGTGGCCTTTATAGGCATCAGCACACGTGTGGCACACATAAACCCCTTGGACATACACTTTGTTGTTTGCTTGTTTGTTTGAGACAGGGTTTTGTGTGTGTGTGTGTGTGTGTGTGTGTGTGTGTGCGTGTGTGTGTGTATGTGTATGTGTATAGAGTTGACTGTCCGGGAACTCAATCTGTAGACCAGGATAGCCTTGAACTCACAGAAATCCTCCCGCTTCTGCCTTTCCAGTGCATACACGTTAAAAAACAAAAAAGAAAAAAATAAAAGAGGCAGCAGAGGCAGGCGGATCTCTGTAAGTTCAAGGCCAGCCTGGTCTATGGAAGGAGTACCAGGATGGCCAGGGATACACAGAGAAACTGTGTATTGAAACCACTCCCCACTCCACCGACCTCCCCCCGAAAAAAAAGACAGAAAGAAAAGGAAGACAGAAAGGATGCTGAGAGACCCTGAGTGCAGAGTGGTACCGAGTGTGAGTCTCGGACCCAAAAGGAACATGTCAGTGTGTCCCAGCATTCCTGCATGGGGACAGAAGTCTCCTGGACCTTACAGGTCTGTCTCCCGGGTGTGCCCCCAGGTACTGGGAAACTTTCTATTTTCTTATCAGGAAGTATTCCAATCTCCAACTTGCTGTCCACTATTTGCCAAGGAGAGAAACTTTCAAACAATCAGACAGGGGAGCCCAGTAAGAGTTTTGTGACCGTATGTTGGGCTGAAACAAAGGGAAGGAGCCGGGCAGGTCTATGTAACGCGGAGTCACTCTCGGGCACACTTGGAAGTACAAAGGTGTTCTGATTCACACCCACTTGTGAATTCTCTGTAGCCTGAGTGTGTCCTTGGGCAAGTCAATCTCTGTGTGAAATAGGGTTGATCAGGGCTGGAGAGATGGCTCAGCAGTTAAGAGCACTGACTGCTCTTCCAGAGGTCCTGAGTTCAAATCCCAGCAACCACATGGTGGCTCACAACCATCTGTAATGGGATCTGGTGCCCTCTTCTGGTGTGTCTGAAGACAGCTACAGTGTACTGTAAAAATTAATAAAACGTGTAAAAGGTTGATCGCATCCTTCTTACTTGAGGATATAAGAAAACATGGAAACCAGTCGGCTGTGACCTCTATTCCTCATCGATACGCCGTTAGTAGGTTCAGCCCAGAGAATTAGTGATCAGAGATGCTGGTGGTTGTGAGCTGGGTTTCTGGAGTCTGGTAAGTTAGAGGTTGGGGTGGGGGTGCTGTCCTGATCTAGTCAAAAGGAAAGCAAACTTCACACAAACATTTTCCTTTCTTATTCATATCCACTTACTCAATTTTCAAGTGATATTGAGATGGACGGAAATGATTCATTTATTAATTCTTAATTTTCTTTTTTTTTTTTTTGTTACTCTTAATGTGGTAGGGTGTTTTGCCTGCCTGTATGTCTGGACACATGGGTGCCTGGTGCCCACGGAAGCCAGAAGACATCGGATCCCCTGGAACTGAGGTTATGGAGTTGTGAATTGTCACGTGGGCGCTGGAAACCAAACCTCGGTCCTCTGGAAGAGCAGCCAGTGCTCTTAAATGCTGAGCCATCTTTCTAGCCCATAATTCCTGTTTTTATTTTCTTTTTAAAAAATATTTATTTATTATATATGAGTACACTGTAGCTGTCTTCACACACACCAGAAGAGGGCATCAGATCCTATTACAGATGGTTGTGAGTCACCATGTGGTCGCTGGGAATTGAACCTGGGACCTCTGGAAGAGCAGTCAGTGCTCCTAACCACTGAGCCATCTCTCCAGCCCCCATGATTCCTATTTAGCAAGTGGGAAACGGAGGCACGGAGCAGCGTAGTAGTCAGGGCTTCATGGCTCCGTTTTCTCCAGCACCATTATACATAGTTCTGCATTTTAAAAATCTTATTTAATAAACACTAGTTGAGTCCCAAGGCAATGTGTGCCAGGCCAGGGATACAGGAGTGTGGTGGCTTGAATATGCTTGACCCAGAAAGTGGCACTATTAGGAGGTGTGGCCTTGTTGGAGGAAGTGTGTCACTTTGGGGGTGGGCTTTGAGACCCTCCTCCTAGCATCTTAGAGGCCACATTAGGAAGTTTGACCACACAGCTGGCCCAGTAGGTCCCCTCAACCTATCCCAGTGCACAAGGCAGGCAGCCAGCCTCAATCAGCTACCCATGTTCTATGTGATAACCCACTCAGTCCCTAGGGACTTCCTAATGTGGCCTGGGGCTGGCCTTGAATTGCTGATTCTTCTGTCTGTATTTCCTAGGTGCTGGATTACAGGCTTGGGCCTCCACAGCTTGGAGCAGCAATGTCTAATGAGAACTCTTATTTGATGAGTCAGTTTGGATATTTAGAAAGGACCTATCGTAGAGAACCAAGAATTTCCATTAAACCCAGCCACCTCCGACTTCCTTCCTATATCAAACCTAAGTTTCTCGAGGGAGGGTCTCATCTCTTGTAACCAGTGCTGACTTTGAACACCTGTCATTGAGGTTTATCCTGGGTTGAGACTCTGCCCAAAACCAAACAAAATCGTGACCTTGATCCTCCTGCCTCTACCTCTCAAGTGCTGCAATTACAAGTGTGTGCTTTGACACCAACAGGTCAGAAAGATTTTTTATTGTCTTACTGTGCCTGACACATATACATGAGTGTGGCTGGGTACACACACAGCACATGTGTGAATGCTAGCAGCATTTGCTGGGCTCAGGGCTCTTTCTACTGTGGGTTCTGGGACTTGATCTGAGAATGTCAGTCCATGCAAGCATGTTTTTTGCAAAGCCACAAGATTTTCTTTCTGGGGCTGGAAAGGTGGCTCAGTAGTTAAAGAGCACCGCCTGCTCTTCCAGAGGTCCTGAGTTCAAATCCCAGCAACCACATGGTGGCTCACAACCATCTGTAATGGGATCTGATGCCCTCTTCTGGTGTGTCTGAAGACAGCGACAGTGTACTTAATATATAATGAGTAAATCTTTAAGAATAAACAAACAAAAATCTGCAGTGTTGTCTACCCAAGGCATGTCCTGTCCATTTCCTCCCCTCCCCCTCCCCAGCCTGTTCAAGCTAATTGAGCTCTGACCTGATCACCCCATTTTCTTCCATCTTGTCCCTTCTTCCAGTCAACTCACTCCACTGCAGTGACTTTGAAAAGCAGAAATGGCCCAGGGCTGGAGCCCATGTTTACCATTTTCCAGGTGGCTTAATCTACAGGCACCAGCATAAAAATAGGTCAGTGATTCTCCACTTCCTGTTAGAAGGCTGAGGAAGACGTAATGTGTTTTCGACCAGCCTCGGTTAGAGTAGGAAGGGGCTGTGGACAGAGAGACCATGTTATAATCATGTCATATATGGTTTGAGGAATTAAAATTAGCCTGTGCCTCTGAACTACAAGCCCAGCCCCTAAACCAGCCGTCCTCAGTGGGTCACAGGGGTCACCTAAGCAAGACAGGTATTATGATTTATGACAGTAGCAAAATCAGTTATGAACCAGCAATGAGAACAACTTTATGGCTGGGGTCACCACAACACAAGGACCTGTATTAAGGGGTCCCAGCATTAGGATGGTTGAGAATGCTGCCCTAAATCCTTTCAACTGTTGTTGACAGTGCTCAAGTCTGACCTGCAAAGCCCAGCCTCCTTCCCAGCCTCATCCTGCATAAACTCCTGGTTCTAAGGACAATGCCATCAGCCAAGCACTAGACTGAGCCATTTCTCTAGTCCTCTAACTAGCCTGCAGCCATCTTTGGGTCTGTCCTAACCGGTGTCCCTTCTTACCATGCAGCCCCCAGCGTCCGGGCCACTCCCTATCACATTAGGATTCTCTGCATCTTTTTAAAGATTTATTTATTTATTATATATAAGTACACTGCAGCTGTCTTCAGACACACCAGAAGAGAGCATCAGATCCCATTACAGATGGTTGGGAGCTACCATGTGGTTGCTCGGATTTGAACTCAGGACCTCTGGAAGAGCAGCCAGTGCTCTTACCTGCTGAGCCATCTCTTCAGCCCCCAACCTTGGGCTGTTAACTGTCCATTTCTTCTGTATGCACTGAGATCCAGGACCTCATTTTCTACCTGTCCCAACAGAAAACACCTACTGTGTGCTATATGAGAAATGCAATTCCCTCTCTGAACCTGTTCTCCACCCATAAAATGGAGTGTCTACTTGACAGGGTTAAGATTAAATGAGACGGGGGCATAGTTCAGTGACACAGCACTGTGTGGGGTCCTGAGTTCAAATCCGAGCAACCACCAAGAGGAAAGGAAGGAGGATGGTGACAGAGCACTTAACCAGTGGGATTCTCACATGCTCCCCAAATGATGTGTGTCAAGTGGGTTAACCTGTCCCTAGTCTGTTTCCTGTCACTGGCAAAGACTTTGAGAAGGACAAAGAGTGAAAGAGCAGGTGCTTTGACTGGATTGTAAGTTTATTAGAAAGGCCTTGGGCAGATGAACCCTGAGTTACCAGCTGAGGAGGAAATGAAAAAGCCCTCATCCCCCGTGGACCACCTCCCTGGTCCCCTGTGAACTCTGTCCAGTGGCAAACAGGAAGTCTCCCAAAAAGTGCTCTGTGCCCCCTCTCCACGGGGTTGTCCGGTCCAACAGCAGGGGCCCACTGAGGATGGGCATTGTGGATGCTGGTGCCTGCAGCCAAGAGCTGACAGGGTGGGGTCCCTGGCTCTAGCAGAAAGTGGTTCTAGAACCCCAAAAAGAGATAACTGGGACCAAGTTCTGCTGAGGAGCCAGTAGACAACTCTGAGAGGCAACGCTGGACCGCTTAGAGACCTGTGCGGATGGCTCCATGGCCAACAGTGGGGAGGGCCCAAAGCTATCAAGGGAGTCTCGGCCACACATGTGACTGGATGTTCCTCCTGGGACCGCAATGGCCAAAAAGGCAAATGGATCTTGTAAAAAACCCATGGTAGATGATGACATTTTTTTTCCTTAAAAAATAGTTTGTACAGTGAATGGATTTCACACAATGGAGCCTTGAGCCCAGAAGGGTCCGTCCTGGGGAGGAAGGCACTTCACACCCTCATGGGTGATCTGGGCTGGTTACTTCCTTTCCATTCCACTTGGTCCTGTGACTCAGGCTTGCTCCCTCTGGGAAGGACTCTGCCTCCAAGGAGTGTGTTTGTCTGCATGTGGTTCACAGGGTGGTGGATGGCAGCTTCCTCACCCGCCGCTGGGCCAGGATAGAAGACTCAATTGGCTTGAGCTGGGGGGTGGGTTTGGAGCTATTGAGTGCAGAATACGTAGCTGCCATGGCCCCCTAAGAGAGAAAAGGTAGAAGGTCAGACCACGAAGGAGGGTGGGTGGTGGGCAGACAAAACACATGCACCCCAGGGGCTGGCCCACCCCTCCCAAGGTCCCCCAGCCCACCCAGCCCAGTGTTTTTAGTCTTGGTGCTGTTTCATGACCTCTGGTTTTCCCCAGGACACAAGAATGGATGACACTATTGCATGAGTCTGGGGCTCCCTTGGGACAGGGCTATGTCTTTTGCCACATCCCCTGGTTTTGGGCAGACACAGAACTGTCTGGCTCTGTTACTTCAAGTCCCTGCCATAACCCATTGGTCTGAGCCCATCCTCCACCCTGGCCCCAGACACTTAGCAGCCCCAGGTGTTCATGGCGACCTTCACAAGCTGCAGGTCTTGGTGGGACAACTGGCTCTGGGGAAGCTTGTCTTTCTGGGTGATCCACGGGTGCTGTAGGACCTGCTTGGCTGTGAGGCGCTGGTGGGGGTCCACATGCAGCATCTTAGATACCAAATCCTGGAGACACAGGGATAAGGAAGTAACGGGGGCCATGGCTGGCAGAGAGTTATACCCCACTGATGGCCAATGACTGGAAGGCCGATCGTGGTTCAGCCGTCTCTGACCTGAGCCCTTAGAGAAAAGTCCCTGCAGTCTGTTCTTTATACATCCCCTCCCCCCGAATCCTAGGATCTCTTTCTTCTCTCTTTGCTGCTCCAGGTATGTGGGAGACATCTTTTCCTTTCTCCTTCAGAAAAGCCAAGAGGAAAGGTGCGAATTGCCTGAAGATGGGGGGGGGGGGGGGCGTGCAGGGGGGGAGCACCAGGCAGATGCAGGTTTAAATTTGACTCTCCTCCCTCAGGTGGGAATGTAGCTAACAGCCCCAGGGCTGGCCTGGCATGAGGGCTCCGTCCCCAGCACAACAAAGAGCAAACATGCCAGGCATTTAATCCAAGCACTTGGGAGGCAGAGCCAGGGAATCATGAGTTCAAAATCGGCCTCGGCTACATAGGCCCTGAAGGCCATCCGGGGCTGAGAGAGACCTTATCTTCAAAAAACCAAACCAAGCAAGCCCAGTGCTTCCTGCTCTCTGAGAGAGTTCAAGTCCCAGCACTCTTGTTTTTTTTCCAGACAGGGTTTCTTTGTGTAGCTGTAACTGTCCTGCCACTCAGAGACCTGCCTGCCTCTGTCTACTGGGTACTGGCATTAAAGATGTGAGCCACCACTGCCCTGCCCCAGCACTCAGCAGGAGCCTCACAGCCTGATGGAACACCAGCTCCAGGGGGCCCTAAGCCGTCTGGCTTCTGAGATCCCCTACACTCACACGTGTGTATTCCCACACATACACATAATTAAAATAAAAATACGGCTGGGTGTGGTGGTGTACACCTTTAAACCCAGTACTGAGGAGGCAGAGGAGGGTGAATGTTGGTGAATTTAATGCCAGCCTGGTCTACAGACCAAGTCTAGGTTAGCCTAGGCTACATAGTGAGACAAAAAAAACCAAAACAAATGCAAAATGAACAAACCCAAAAAACCCCAAACAAACCCAACCCTAACAAATCCCGAAACAGTAACAGAACCTCAAATAAATAAATATCCTAAAGTTAGCTCTTCCCTTCACCAGGCTGAGTGTCCTGGAGAGCTGTTACTTACTTATGAGCCTCAGTTGTCCCTCTGAGAAGCAGAGGTGACCAACACCCAGTACAGGTAGGGTGCTATTGACCAGAGGTTCAACCATGGTACGCGGATGTTCTAGGTGAATAGAAACATCCCAATATTGAAAGTTCAAGAGTAGCCTCCTTTGGGAAGGCATTCCAGAGCTTGGGCAGATGCCCACACACCCGGCCAGAGGGATAGCCTCAATGGGTGGTGTATTTTCTAACACACCAACTCTCCATGGAGAACCAGAACACAGAAGGGGCAGTGAAGTTATCCAAAGAGGAGGGGTGAGTGTCTGGGAATCTTCTACTTGGGGTGATACTACAATGAGTATTTGTGAAACATTATCCTTGGGAGAAGGAGACTGTCGGAAACCTGTCAGCCTGGTTTCGAGCTCCAAACCTCACAGACTTACCTTGGCTGTCTCTGAGACCGTGTTCCAGTTTCCCCCACTGAGGGTGAACTTCCCGCTGCCGATCCGGGTGAGGATCTCCTCTGGTGTGTCACTGGGCCCATTGGCAAATGGAGTGTATCTAGAGAGAAGTTCCCAAAGCCAGCTGTAGCCTCTGGCCTCCATCCTGGCACTAGGGGGTTAGGTTAAGAGGTTGGAATCTCCCAAGGGCAGGGTCAGGGGCCGAGACTTCACACTCACCCTGCCAGCATCGTATACAGCAGAATGCCCAGGCTCCATATGTCACAACCTTCATCATAGCCCTGACGCTTTAGCACCTGGCAGGAGGCAGGGGAGGGTGGTCAGGATGAGGGGCATAGGAAACATCAAACATTTCCCGTAAGGGTAGAGAAGAGTCACGGACTGACCACACGTCTTCCCTTGGAACCCGGGTCAAGGTCCAGACAGTTTGGAACATTTGAGAGAAGGCACAGGGCCTCCTGAGGCCTCCACTTACCTCGGGTGCCACGAAGTTGGCTGTGTAGCAAGGTGTCATCAGGAGCCCGTTCTCAGCCCGCAGCTGCTTGGCAAAGCCAAAGTCGCAGATTCGCAGGCACTCCGGGTTCCCAGACTCATCCACGTACAGGATGTTACTGGGTTTGAGGTCCCTGTGGACGACCTAGGGGCAGAGGTCAGGATTGAGAAGTCACACAGACTGGCATGCAGAGGAAGGCTCAGACCTCTACAAGAGGAGAAGGTATTGAAATGGAGCCCTATGTTGGTACACTGCTCTTAAAAAATTGTGTGTGTGGGTGCCAGGTCATGCAACTTGAGGGAGTCAGTTCTTTCCTCCCACTGTGTGGGTCCAGGGGACCACGTCCAGGTTGTCCGGCTTAGCAGCAAGCACCTGTGCAAGCTGAACCATCTCATTGGCTCTGCATCGCCTTTTTGAAGTCTCTGAAGATGCCAGGGCCTCTAAGCCCACCCGTTTCTCTCTTCGACCTGCCCGTTACTCACTGTCTTCTAGGACAGCCCCACCTCCCCGCAGTGTACCTCTCAGCACCCTCATCCCCAAACGCCGCTGGTTCTACCATTAAAACGCCCAGAGCCCCACTCCTCCCCTGTCAGGAATCTCATCCCCCAACATCATCTAATTCTAGATTCTGCAGCTGACAGACGGGGTCCCTGGAACCTAAGTCAAGAGATCAGTGAGAAGGCTGAATAGGGAGAAGCGCTCAGTCAAGTCTGACGCCTGGGTTTGATTAATAGAATCCACACAGTTAAAGGAGAGAACCTATATCGTCTTCTGACTTCCACACGCATGTGCCACAGCACAAGTACACATGTGCGTGCGCATACACACACAAATACATATATACACATATATATATACATACACACACAAATAAACATACACACATATATACATACACAAACACACATATAAAACATATACACACATACACACATATACATACACATGCATGCACACACACACACACACACACACACACACACACACACACACACACATTCTCTCTCTCTCTCTCTCTCTCTCTCTCTCTCTCTCGTTATAGTTACACAGTTCTTGTCAACAAACCAACCAACTAACTAGCCAAGGAAAGCAGGTGGCCTGGCAGTTAAGAACCCTGGCTGGGCTGAGCAGCACACCTTTAATCCCAGCAGTCAGGGGGCAGGGGCAGGAGGAGGAGCTCTGTGAGTCTGAGGTCAGCCTGGTCTAGAGGAGTTCCAGGAAAGCCAAGGCTATACACAGAAACCCTGTTTTGAATCCCACCCACCCACCCACCCACGCCCCACCACCTATCTCAACCACCAAAAAAAAAAAAAAAAAAAAAAAAAAAAAAATATATATATATATATATATATATATATTATATATATATATATATTGGCTAAGTTATGAAGATCACAACAGAATTTGAACCCCAGAATCTACAGAAGAAACTGGTGTGCTGTCCCTATAACCCTGCCTCCAAGTGGGGCAGGCAGAAACAAGAGGATTGCTGATTTTTGGGGCTTCCTGCCTTTCAATCTAGCCAAGAAAATGTGATCTCCAGGCTGAGGGAAAGCCCCTGCCTCAGTAGAGCAGGTGTCAAGTAACAGGACAGGACATCCTGTTCTGGCGCTTGAGGTACACGCAGGTATGCACTCCCCCCTCACAGACTGGGATAAATAAGCCCTTTCAAATGCCCCTTCACAATCCTGATGACACTGGGGCCACTCACACCTCAGTAGGCAGGTGGCATCTTACAGAGGAGGAAACGGAGACCCGGAGAGAAACCCTGACTTGTGAGAAACAGGAGAGCTGAACTCAGCCCTGACCACCATTTCAGGACATTCTCAGTTGTCTGTGGTACAAAGGACACATTTGGGAAGCAGACATCAGGGAAGTTTGTGATCTGACTCTGCCCCAGCGACATAAAAAACTGAGTAACTCTGACAGGAACCGAGTCTTGCCACAGCTGGAGCAGAGTGGGGCGGGACAGAGCTCAGAAAAGCAAGTTACAGTTGCTGCTGCCTGGCCGCCAGGTGTGCACACTGTCACAGAACATCACGGCAGGCTGGGAAGGCGTGCGTGAGTGGGAAGACAGAGTGGGAACCACAGCAACCAGACTAAACACGGCTCTGGGGACCAGGTAACAGTCACCACACAGCAATTCAAGCTGTGTTTTTTCAAAGGTAGACAACTTCGCCAGATCTTACTACATCAACCTCAGAACAAAAGCCCACTCCTTCTGTAGACAGGGAGGGAAGCCTGGCCTCACCTTTCACCACTCTGTGACTGCCACTCCCCCACCTTCAGCTCTCTGGTCTGTAAAATGGGACTGACAAGTGTGTTCAGGGTCCAGGGTCATAGGGAATGCCGGGGATGTTTATTTAACTCAGGGCCTGGGACAAAGGTGGGTGTTTGTCATGGTAACCACACTGTGGTTTTATATGGAAACCCAGTTTTGATGGAGTTGAAGCAAGAGGATTGCTGGGGTTTCCTCCAGTCTAGCTGAGAAAATACAAGTTCAAAATTCAAGGAGAAACCTTTCCTGGGAGAAATGAGGGCAGGGGAAGAGAACAAGACACAAATGGACTCTGCTCCCACACACTCACATAAACCCTTACTAAAAGTCAGTGGAGGCCCAGGCCTTTGATCCCAGCACTCAGTTTGAGGCTAGCCTGGTCTACCAAGTGAATTCCAAGACAGCCAGGGCTACTTGGAGGAACCTCATCTGGGCAAAGCAGTTAACAAACGAACAAAAGAACAAAACAAAAGCTGCAAACATATCCCCCAAAGCACGACTCCTGGCTTGTCATCCTTACCATAGCAACAGTATCTGCGGTAATCGATACCCGGCAAGTACCCAGTGTCTACTAACAGGTGAGAAAAGTTCACTGGATAATCCATACTGTGGAATTCAACCCAGCAACAAAAACTGCAGCCCACAACCAGGTGAATGAACCTCAGTGACAGGGACAGAGGGAAGGCAGTCAGAAATGAGCCTCGCTTGGAGTGGCCACACAAGCCTGCACCCACCCCGGGCGCACAGCAACGCTCTCTGCTGCTTCACACCAAACCAAACCAAACAATAAAACAACAACAACAAAACCCCAAAGCCAAAGCCATTACCAAAACTACAACAACACTCAAGAAAAGAGATGTGAGCAGGCTTAGGAGGGCTCCTCTGAAGGGCAGGGCTTTGGGTATTGATGTCAGAGATGGAATGGGGCGTGTTCACTGTTAGGAAACGGACTGGCATTGTGACTTTGTGTGTCGAGTTTTATTTATGGGACATTTCAATAAACAGACGCTATAAAACAAACAGGTGTCCTGGATCTGGCCCCTTGCCAATCCCTTCTTTCAGCTTCTGTGGATTCTCAGCTTCAGACACACATCAACCCAGAGAACCCCTGCAAACACCTCAAAAAAAAAAAAAAAGGCCAGAAACGGAACACTGGTGACCTATGAACTCTTGGCTTTGGGAAAGAGACTGTTTTCCAAATGTAGCTGTATTCAAGGGGCCCAGAAACTCTTGTTCTGGAAATTACTTCCTTGCTTGGAGCTTTAGGTTACCCACTGATAATTCACAACTCAGCATGGCCTTATTAGACCCCTGGCTGTCTTAGAACTAACAGAGCTCTGCCTGTCTCGGCCTCCTGAGTGTTAAACGTATTGGTTTTTTTTTTTTTTTTTTTAAAGATTTATTTATTACATATATAAGTACACTGTAGTTGTCTTCAGATCCCATTACAGATGGCTGTGAGCCACCATGTGGTTGCTGGGATTTGAACTCAAGACATCTGGAAGAGCAGTTAGTGCTCTTAACCACTGAGCCATCTCTCCAGCCCCCGTGTTTGTGGTTTTTTTTTTTTTTTTTTTTGAGACAAGTTCTTTTTATATAGCCCAGGCTACCTTGCTACAGAATAGCCCAGACTGCCCTCAAATTCATGAACTCCTGTCGCAGCCTCCTGAGCTGGGGTCATAGTCATGTGCCAACACGTGCGTGTGTGTGCCCCTGAGTGTACGGTTAATACTGTGGATGGAACCCAGGGCCTCCAGCATACCAGGAAAACACTATATAATGGAGCCAAAGCTGTTAATGGGGATTAACAAGTATAAAGACAGGAGAGAGAAACATTAACATTCTGACTGATAGGGTTAAATATTAGTCTGTCTGCATTGACCACAGAAGAAACCAAAGTCACTTCAAACACAACCATTCGCAACCCACATGGCAACCAAACTGAAGCTCTGCTTATAATGTAAAAGGTTCCCTCTTGTAAACAAATGTATAAGAATTCCCTTAATAAGTTAAACGTAATCTAGCACTGACATTTTTGCTAAGTTTAGCAAAACAATCGATTTGAACACTCTGAAAAGACAAATCAACAACATGAGGGTATTCCCAATGAAGAGATGGGGTGACTCCCATCTGGCTGAGTAATCAGGACAACATGAAGCTGTGTCTGTGGATGCCATACAGGATCAAGTACAGTGTCCCACTGAGTAGACAGCGATTCTGGCCGCCTGCCCCATCCCCAGCCCCACTTTATTGCTTCGAAGCAGAATGCCCAATACAGATGATATTACTACATAGTCCTGCGAAAGAACCGTTCTTAAGTTCAAACAAGAGCCCAACTGTTCTACAGAACTAGCTCAGGGACTGTGAGGCTTTGGCCCTAGGTATGAGCAGAGGACATCATGACCTTACTCCCACCCCGTCACTAAAACATGGAACCGGATGCCAATGGTTAGACACGGTCACGGTAAACCCCCTTTCCAATTCTTCCTCTATGGATAGTGTCAGTTAAAAACCAATCAACCCAGAATTCCTTGAAGTCCAGCGGCCTGTAATAGCTAAGTATTCTAGCTGGGTACAGGAGCTACAATGTCTATAATCCCAGCACTGGGAAGGTTGACGTGGATCTCTGTGGGTTCCAAGCCAGCCTGGCAAGGTGACTTCACGACTAGCCTGGGCTACATAGCAAGTTTTAGGCTAGCCTAGGTTATATTCTAAGATCTTATCCCAAAACAAATAAAAACAAAAGCAGGGTATGATACAGCACACTTTTCACCCCAGCACTCAGGAGGCAGAGGGATGTGCGTTTGAGACCAGCCTGGTCTACAAAGTAAGTTCCAGGACACCCAGGGCTACGCAGAAAAACCCCATCTTGAAAAACAAACTAGTAAGAACAATCACAACAACAACAACAACAACAACAAAAAACCAGGTAAGTCTTCTTCATGATTCCTTTGGATCCGACCTCTGAACTTCATTTCCCTCTCTCCCTGCCAGAAATCGAAGTGGACTTTAAGCAGTTTGGGCCTCGCATCCATGAGGAATTGGGTTGGATTTTCAAAATGGACAGAAAAAAAAAGACCCTTTCTCCCACTGACCCACTGATCCTTAAAGCAACGAAGGGAAGCCAGTGTCGAGGCATGCTACTCAAGGGCTAGAGGAACTGCAAATAGTTTCAGGAACCTAGAGGAAACACAGGCATGATGTGTGTGAGCTGTAGACCAACACCAATCATGCTGATAGGAAACAGGAGATTTAGAACCTGAGCTATTCCAAGGGAACAACTGATCTCTTTTGCATGTGAGCCGCTCCACCACAGGAACTCATCACACTGCAGAAGGCATGGGTGCACATTTCATGCAAATTGCAATTCAGTTAAGAAACAGGGCCCGCCCAGGTGAATGAGGTCACATGCATTTGAAGACAAGATCTCGCTAAGTAGACCTGCCTGGCCTCAACCTCACAGAGATTTGTTTGCCTCTGCCTCTTGGGTGCTAGAACTAAAGGTCTAGGATAGATAAGGCCCTGTCTCAAAAACCAAAATCCCTTACCTGCAGGGATTTTGGTCAAGCGTCAAATACTGTTCAATGTGGCTCTTCAGAGGCAGACTACAGGGTACTGTTCTTACATTTGTTTGTTTTGAGGCAGAGTTTCAAAACAGACTGGAGCTGAGAAGGTTAAGAGCACTTGCTGCCCTTCCAGAGGACTAAGTTTGGGTCCCAGCCCCAGGTCTGGTGGCTCACACCTGCCTTCTTCTGGCCCTCAATGTGCACCTGTGCTCACAGGCACACATAATTTTTTTGTTTTGCTTTTTGGAGGTAAGATTTCTCTGTGTAGCTCACTGGGCAAGTAGCCCTGGGCTATATAAAGAAAGGAAGCTGGGGCTGGAGAGATGGCTCAGCAGTTAGTTAAGCCTCGGGCTGCTCTTCCAGAGGACCCAGATGTGATTGCCACACCCACAGGGCAGCTCACAACTCTGTAACTCTAGTTCCAGAAGATTTAGTGCCCTCTTCTGGCCAATGCAGGCACTAGGGAACTAAATATGGTATACAGACATGTTTGCATCCACACACATTTTATACACACACACACACACACACACGTGTGCTGAACTAGCCACAGTGAACAAATCAGTCAGCAATGCTTCTCCGTGGTCTCTGCTTCAGTTCCTGCCTCCAAATTCCTGCCTCGATTTCCCTCGTCTGGACCGTGACCCACATGAACCTTTTCCCCCTGAGCTGCTTTTAGTTGTATGTTTTAATCCAGAGGTCCTGAGTTCAAATCCCAGCAACCACATGGTGGCTCACAACCATCTGTAATGGGATCTGATGCCCTCTCCTGGTGTGTTGGAAGACATCAACAGTGTACTCACATACATGAAATAAGTAAGTAAGTAGCTTGGCTAGTCAACACAATCCTGGACCAATGAGAGACCCTGCCTCAATATATACAGTGCAGTGTGATGAAGGACATCATCCAATGTCAACCTCTGATCTCCACACTCAGGCACACATGTATGCATACCTGCCCACATACTTGCCTATACAAATGCAAGCTCACACACACATACATACACACATACATACACATACAAACATACATACACACATACATACATACACACACATACATACACACATACATACACACACACACATACATGCATACACACATACATACATATTCCTGCATGTGTGACTCGGTGGTGGCACATACCCAAGGCTGTCCTCCAACTTATGATTCTTCTCCTTCCTTGGCCTCTCAAGTGCTGGGATTACACTGGGCAGCCAAGTCTGACTTCCTATACTTTTGCTCCTCTTTGGAGATAAGGTCTCACTAGTTAGACCAGGAATGGCCTCTCTGTCTCCTGAGTGCTGGGATCAAAGGCACAAGCCAGCAGGCTGCTACCACTCTTAACCCTTCACTATTGAATCAGATGCTCCCCAAAACATCACCTCAGCCAGAGAGAACCACAAGGTAACTCACAACCATAAGAAACTTTAACCCCCGACTCAGCTTATCCACCAGGGCAACATCAACCAAGAAAGCCACACCCTGCTCTTCGGCCCTACCCGCTCTCTCTCTCTTAGCACCTGGGTCACCCTCTCAAACACCCTGCACCTTCCTAACAAATATCTACCCCTCCTTGCAACTTCCAGTCACCATTTTCCCCGTGTGTGTGACCCGGGGAAAGACTGTACAGCTCCAACCTCCAGACTTTTGACCTGTCCAGTGACAGTGACTTGACAGGTCAATCGGCCGAACATCGAATTCAGGATTTTGTGGAAATCCCACTGAAAGAACAAAGGAAACTCTCTCTTAAGCTTGTCCTGGTATACAGCACACAGTGGGTACTGGACAAACGGGTTTGAGTCTGGCCTCCTTTCTCCTCTTCTTACAACCTACCCACCCGTAGTCCCCTGACTGGCAATTTGGAGACTGTCCCTCCTGAGCCAGCATTCTACTGAGCTCCCAGCTCCCCCAATGGACACTCACCCCTTGGGAGTGCAAGTATTCCACGGTCTTGCTGATGGTGTGCAGAACGAAGCTGGCTTCCCGCTCTGAGAAGAATTTCTGCCGCAGGATCTTGTCCAGCAGTTCCCCGCCCCGCATCAGCTCTGTCACTAGGTACACATGCTTCCCGTCATCATATACCTGCCAAAGACCCCGACTTCAGGCTGCCACCCTCAACCGCCAAAGCCTCACTTCAGTGGCCCTGTTGGCCCACCAATCGTCTGGGCTCCCATCTTGCCGGACAGTAGGGACTGGCCTCATCCGTGATGATCAGAGAATGCCAGAGTCCCCAGGGGAGGGCTCAGGGACACTTCGCCTCCTCTCACGTGTGGTGGGAGGAGGCCCCGAAGTCAAAAACATGGGGGTCCCTCAGTCAAATCCTACAGTTGGGATTCCCAGCCCCAACCTGGCTTTGACGATCCCACCCCACTCACATCTTTCAGGGTGATGATGTTGGGGTGCTGTCCATACCGCAGCAGAATCTCAATCTCTTCTGAGGGATCTCTTTTGCTCTTATCGATGACCTGAAGATGAATGGGGGCCCATGGCAACGTCAGGGGCAAAGACCCATGGTGCCAGCCTCTTTGTTATGGAGCCCATACTAGAGGGCCAGGGAGAATCACCACTTCACCTGTCATTATCCACAGACCCTCCCGTCAAAGTGCCACAGATACATGGACCTCACCCCCGACCCAGCAGCCTTAGCCGAGATATAGGTCAGAGGCTCACCTTGACAGCATACTCCATGTTGGTAGCCTTGTGGACACAGCGCTTACACACAGAGTAGGAGCCCACGCCGATTGTCTCCTTTACTATGTAGCCATCACTGAAAACCAAGTTCTTCCCATGGAGTTGCTGCGGAAGACACGAGTCAGCCTGACCCTGGGAGCTACGGCGCAGGGGTCGTCCCTAACATTAGGTCTTGGCTCGGGAGAGGTAAAAAGAGAAAACAGTCACAAGGTCTACTACTTGTTTCTCTTATCTGTGTGGTCTCAGTAGAGAATGTGCCCCTCTCTGAGCTTCTGTTTTTTGTTTTTTTTTTTTTTTTGTTTTTGTTTTTTTAACTCTGCAATGGGAACGTTCACTTCACATATTAGCCTCTGCATAGGAAGGCTCTAGCGTTGCAAATGAGGAAACTGAGGCACAGGAGCTGGTGTCTCCTCTACAGTCTGGTCCACTTGTAAGCTAAACCCAAGCCGTATATGGCCTCTGATGTTGTGAAGTTCCTATCTATGTTTTTAGCCAATAGTCAGGGCCACTCGGAGACAGGTTTCAAGGACTGTGCTTCACACAGGATAGCGAGGGTCCAGGAGACGGAGGTCGTCCTGGTCCCAGAGGTCTGACTGCCAGCCCCAGAGCCTGCGTTCTCAGCTCTTCTGTTTGTGGTAACCGGGCAGCAGGGCCCACCTCCCTCACCTGGACCACCGAGTGGAGGGGGGTCTGAGTGGCCCTTGGTTTGCCATCGTCCTCCATCAGACCAGTGGCCACGAAGCTGAAGCCACGGAACAGCTGATGGGCACCAGCACTGGGGGGAATGCCTGGTGAATCTGTCAAGAAGAGGACATGGGGTTCAGGGGGGACCCTTGATGCCCTGCAGCCCAGGAAGGGGACACTGCTGGGATCCTGGCCTGCCTCACCAGGTAGTCATGGAGAATGTTTGAGGCTCATCCATCCTAGGCCTTTGCCTATCTGTTACCATGACTATCAGTATTGCTTGCTATGTACAATGTCCTGGGTTTGATTTCCAGCACCACGAAGAAATACCAACATATTCATTGTTAGGTCTCGAAACCTGGGACAAGTCTCAGGACCTGTGGCTCCTCCCAGGGCTCCTCACCTTCCCTTTCCCTCCCACCTAGAGCTAGGCTTCCTCTTGTCTTTGCCCAGCCTGATCTTATATAACTTAGCTATTTTGGCTACTCCAGTCTCTTGGCCCAGGCCACCCCTCTTGATCACTGGCTCCTCTCTTGCTCTCCTTCCTCCTTCCCCCTCATGGTCCAGGTTAGTCTGCCGGCCATGTCTAGACTCCTCCCTCTGCCTGCCTTCTCCTCTATACCTCATGTCTACCATAAAAATCCCCGATGGTCTCCTCTGACTTCAATTTTCATCCACATGCTAATACGTAGCTATGGATGCCACACGTGCCTACAATCCCAGCCCTCGGAAGGCAGACTCAGAGCTGCTCCGGATGGAGGCCAGTCTGGGTTACACAGTGAGTTCTAAGCCAGCCTGAGCCACAGAAAGAAATCCTGTCTCAAAAGCTCCGAACAATCAATCAATGAACATACTATAAACAAGCAAACATGTGCGTAGACCGTTCCAGCCCTGTCACATGAGGACAGTTGAGCCCACACCGAGCCCCCAGCTCAGGCCAGGCCCAGCCCTGTCACATGAGGACAGTTGAGAGCCCACACGGAGCCCCCAGCTCAGGCCAGGCCCAGTCCTGTCACATGAGGACAGTTGAGAGCCCACACGGAGCCCCCAGCTCAGGCCAGGCCCAGCCCTGGACAGTTGAGAGCCCACACGGAGCCCCCAGCTCAGGCCAGGCCCAGCCCTGTCACATGAGGACAGTTGAGCCCACACGGAGCCCCCAGCTCAGGCCAGGCCCAGCCTCCTTCCAACCCTCTTAGGCCGACCCTCAGCACAGCTAGAGGGACAGTTCCAACCAAGAAGTCTGGGGCTACCTGCTCTATAAACTCATCAGCGAAATGCTCACCCCACCTCCCAAGTCTGGCAAGTAAGATCCATGTGGCCTCAGCATCTCTTCTCCCCTTTGGCAATTCAGTCCCAATGAACTCCACAAACTCAAGACTGCCTCTGCGTCACCACACACAACGCTCCCCTGGATTAGAATACCCACTCCTTACCCATCTTTCTAGGTTTAGCTCATGTACCCTCCCCTGAGAAAGCTGCCCGATGTTGCTCCTCTGACCCTCTAAAATCTCCTTCCCTCCCACAGCCTGAATGACATGGTTCAGTCCTGTTCACAATGCTAGGTCTGTCTCCACGACCATTCTCACTATGGCTGACACAGAGCAGGGACCAGGTATGGACTTAGCAAATAAAGAAGACAGACATCAACAGACAGCAAGCGACAGAGAGAAAAATCATGCCCTAAGAAGACGCCTGAGATCTAACAAATAACTCCCCAACTATTGGCAGTATCTGGCTGGCGTCAGGATTCCCAAGCTCCCTCCTAGAAGCTGCCTTCTCTGGCTCACTGACATCCTGTAGCAAACCTGGGAACAAGTGGGCCTGTGACTCTCCGAAAGTTCCAGACAAGCAAATGAGGCCTAGTGTCAGGAGCCAAGTCCACTCCAACACTCATTCAACCTGTCCCCTCTGCCCTGCCAAAATTCTCCATCACAGGTTTGCCAGGTCAGATTCCTCATGACTGACGCAAGTGGAGGTCTGAATGTGTTTAGTCGTCCCAGTGGGCTGGAAGATGCCCGGAGCAGGGGTCCCGACTTTCCTGTTGTGGCCTAAACCACCCCCACACCTCAGTCTCTCACCTAGAAACAAAGAAGCCCACAGAACCCCAGAAAGGTAGTGGGACAGAATGAGGTCAGGATGCAGCATGAATCCCATGGAGCCAGATACTGCCTCTCTACCCACACACCCGGGCTTCCAGAGTCCTTGAACCTCTGTATCCCAGGGTTCCCCCAGAGAACTGCAACCCAGCCCGAGACAGACAAGCCAGGTCGGGGACATACCCCTGGGTGTGCGCGACGTGAACTCAGTGTCAAAGTAGAAGGTGTCATCGGGCTGGGCCACAGCTGGCTTGAAAGGTGGCTTGATCTCACGACGGTAGAGCTTCTGCAAGGTGGGGTATATGCTCTGATCACCATGGTGACCCCACAGCCTGCTGGCAACCCCAGCAGGAAGAGTAGAAGCTATGTTACTCAGTAGATAATGGCAAGGCAGAGCAACCTCCAAGCGCAAGAAGTTGCCCCTCCAAGGGCATTTTACGAGCTTTTCACGTTCT
This sequence comes from Micromys minutus, assembly GCF_963924665.1. NCBI lineage: Eukaryota > Metazoa > Chordata > Mammalia > Rodentia > Muridae > Micromys > Micromys minutus. The sequence continues at coordinate 47,981,432 of NC_137978.1, forward strand.
ATCTTCCACATTTGAGGCCATGGTGGAAGACCCCCCTCCCCCATGTCCATCACAGAACTCACATTCCAGTCGATGGTGGAGTAGAAGATATGTCTCTTAATTTCCTCTGCCCCATCAGGACCGGAGCCTGAAAGAAGCCAAATGAAGGTCCAACCTTAGACACCCAGTCTGTCCCCTAAGCTCTGGACCAGCTGCTCAGTGGGGGTCAGCTTGGGCTCACCCTGCCTTGCACCCCTCACCCTGAAGCCTGGAGCCCCCTCAGTATTTTCTGTTATGGAGCCTTTTCCGGGGTCCTGAAGAAGGAGGAACCAGGCAGGATGGGCAACTTGTCTAAGCATCAGTCATGACAGAAAATGAATTTCTTTTGAGATCTAATGAGGGCCTTCATCCACTCCTGCCACAGGCCCCTCTCTGCCCTTCTTCTCCTACTACCATCTTTATCTCTCAGACAGGTACTCATTCATTCATCTCAGGGACCCAGACCGCACCTTAGCTGGTTGTGATCCAGATAAAGACAGCAAACAAAAAAACTCAGCCAGTACTGTATACTCCAGTGCATAACAGGTGCGTCCTTCTCTGACTCAAAGAAACCTGGGAGCCAGGTCAGGGTCTCTGTCTACACTGACACATGGAACCCAGGGCTCAGAAAGGTGGAGTCGCCGGCCATAGCTCATAATTAGTATTCACTCACTCAACAAGCATTTACAGTAACTTCTAGGTGCCAGGCAGTGGGGACAGACACAGCCAGGACTGAGACTTTTCTCACTCCTATGCCCATGTGCCTTCTCTTGAGCCAGCAACCTTGGCAGAGAAGCTGTGTGGGGGCCTCTGTCCTTGTCCCTGAGGGGGTATGGATGACTCAGTTCCTGCCTTCCCCCACACACAGCCACCCTCCCAACACCATACATGGAACCAGAAAATAGGGTGGCCAGCAGCATTGTCTGCTCACACAAAGGACAACAGCTCCTTTCAGCCCCAGATGTGGCCCTGTGGCCTAGGCTACAGCTGTACCCTGTTCCCCACTGCCTTGTCCCCTCCCCTGAGCTGGGGTTGCTTACCAAGCCGATTGGCAGGATTCCTCTTGAACAGGGCACGCAGGAGGCTCTGGGCTTCTGCGCTCAGGAACTGGGGCATGCCTAGCTTCGCCCTGAAACAGCCACAGGTCTCCTCAGGGCCGAGCCCCACCCCAGAAACCCCAAAGCCCTCTCCCTTTGTCCAGGTCCTTTTCCCAGCTCAGTCCAGATTAAGCCAGTTACTAACTCACTCCCGAACACTTTAAGGGTTCCCTCCCACTGGCCCGGGCAGACGGCAAGGGTCTGCAGGCAGGAAAAAGGTAATTCTCTGGCCCTGAAACTTGGGTAGGATTAGGAAGAACTTGCTACGGCCAGGGTTGGTGCTTACTTCAAAATCAAGGTCATGGTCTCCTTCCTGTCCTTCCCCTGGAAGGGCAGGGAGCCTGTCAGCATCTCAAACTGCAGGGAAAAGAAACCATATAGGTGTGGTCTTGTTCTCCGTCTCCCGTATCCCCCTCCCGCTCCTTCCCAGGCTACCCTGCTGCAATCCCTGGATTCTTGCTGGCCTGTTAAAGTCTAGCTGCAGCAAGGCCTATGCCTGCCTCTGCCCTGACCCCAACCTAGATTCCAGGAGCAGCATGAAAGCCGGAAGCAGAGGAGAGTCCCCAAGTTAGGTAAAGGGCGGTACTTCAGTCAGGTGGACTAAAGCCTACCACTCTTCCAAGGAAAGAAAGTGCAACAGTGTGCAGTCACGAGACAAGGGGAGGGTGAACTGACTTTTCTAGATTTGGGGAAACTGAGTCCAAAGCCTGGACACTCACCATTAACACCCCATAGGACCACCAATCTGCACTGTGGGTGTGACCCTGGCGGTTGACAACCTCGGGGGCCATGTACTCCACCGTCCCGCAGAAGGAATAGGCCTTCTTTTCATGGTCAATGGCCTCCTTGCTTAGGCCAAAGTCTGCAGCAGGGAGGGGAGAGAAGTCACCTTTAGGGTCCCTGCCACGCTCACTGCTACCACACTTGGTTCCTCTGACCAGAGCCAGGCATCCCCTCTGTGATACCAGGAGAAAGCTGAAGCCCACATGGATTTGCCCAAGGTTTTAATTGGGAGCTACATCTGCACTGGGACCTGGGGGGAAACTTGAGAGATGGCTCAGCAGATAGGAACACTGGCTGTTCTTCCAGACAACCCAGGTTCAATAATCAGCTCCCATATGATGGCTAACAAGCACTTGCAGGCGACTCCAGCTTCTGTGAGCAGTACTCGCATAGGGTACAAACAATTATGCAGGCAAAACCCCCATACACACACAAAAAAATAAGTAACGGGGGCCTGAGTTTTTGGCTTCTTGTATGTAATTGGCATCAATGTTTCAGGAAGCTCAGTGAACTAGTCATCAGCTGAGACTCATCAGACAGAGCCTGTTCATTCTTCCCTGGAGCCCAAAGGAGCAGGTGCCCTTCACTCACCAGTGAGTTTGATGTGGCCCTCCTCATCCAAAAGGATACTGTAACAGAGATAAGAGTCAGGAATCCTTAGCTGCAGGCACTATGTAGGTTCTGTGGGTATCATAGGATGGAGAGACTTGGGCCTGCCTAGAAGAAGGGCTTGGTCCAGCTCTACCCAATTAAAGAGTAGAAGGATGGAGGCTCAGGAAAGTAACTCCTTATAGTCACAAGAGTTGAATGGCTGTGGAACTTTTCTTTCTTTCAAGTCCAGGGTCTACTATATTGTACAGGCTGACTTTGAACTCCTCTTGGACTCAGCCTTTTTAGCAGCTGATATCACAGCTAGGTATCATAATGCCTGACTTGGGGTGTGCCTAACTCTACCACCAGAATCTATCCCAGCTCTCAAGATAGCACTGAAAGGCAGAGCATTGGAAAACCCCAAAATGAACAGATCAAGAAATGATCTTTAGAGCAGGCCTTCAATCCCAGCACTCAGGAGGCAGAGGCAGGCAGGTCTTGGTGAGTTTGAGGCCAGCCAAGTCTACACAGAGAAACCCAGTCTTGAGAAACAAAACAAAACAAAAACCCAAAAGACAAAACAAAAACCAAAAAAAAAAAAAAAAAAAAAATGGAAATAATCTTTTAACAGTAGCATGTCCAATGTTACATTGTATCAGGAAGGGAATGGGGTAGGGTCCACAACTGCTCTGTGGCCATTAGTAATAGCAGAATTTCTCAGACAGTTCCTAATTACCTGAAGTGAACTTGCTGCCAGCCACTACCCACTCCAACCACCTATCCCTCTGACAGCCCCCAGAGAGAGAATAAGTTCCTGGGGAGTACCACAGCATTTCCCAAGTGGCCCTGTTCTAAAATACCCAAGAGCAGTCCCTGCACCCGGGAGAGAGGCCAGGAGTATAGCAGGGGCTTCACTCACTTCTCAGGCTTGAGGTCTCTGTAAATGATGCCCAAACTGTGCAGGTGGTCCAGGCCGAGTGCCAGTTCAGCCAGGTAAAACTTCACATCCTCCTCTGTAAACATAACCTGCAACCAGGAGAGACGCCCGTCAGCGGGCACGCCCTGTTCCCTAGGAGCTGGGCTACTGAGTGGTCAGGGCCTCTTGGTGTTGAGGGTCTACTCTGGGGATACAGTCAATGTGACATATCTTTCTCTCATACCCAAGTCACTCACTGTGCTAAAGTTCGGAAACAGCGAAGAATGGAACACCCAGGAATAAAAGACCGGAATAAACTGCTTCTGCAGGGAAAAGGGCAGCTCTGCAGCCATAACAAGGAGTTTGCTCCCATCCTGACACAAACCTGACAGTGGAGGCCAGGCACAGAACCGTGTGCAGAAACTAAAACTTCTCATGTAAGAGAATGTAAGACTCAAGAGCATCTAAAGAATTTATTTACAGAAGGGAATATTAAAAGGTTAAATAAGAAACTAATAAAAAATGTTTACTTCCAGGGAGTAGAGGGACTATGTATTGAGAAGACTTTACCGTGAATATTCTTCTTTTGAATCATGAAAATGGATGGCCTAATTAAGCTTGCTTGCTTTATTTATTTGTTTGTTTGTTTGTTTGGAGGAGGGTTTCTCTGTGTAGCCCTGGTTGGAATTTGCTCTGTAGATGAGGCTGGCCTCGTATTTATCTATCTATCTATCTATCTATCTATCTATCTATCTATCTATCTATCTATTTATTTATTTGGAGGAGGGTTTCTCTATGTAGCCCTGGTTGGAACTTGCTCTGTAGATGAGGCTGGCCTCGAACTCAGAGATCACCCGCATCTGCCTCCCCCACCACCACCCAGCTAAGCATTAATGTTTTAAATATTCAAAGTATGGCTCTGAGAAAGTGAGACTCCATGGAAAAAGACTCTTGCCACCATGTCTTGGAGCCCAGATGGTGGAGGCAGAGAATCAATTCTTACAAATTGTCCTCTGACCTTTGAATGCACACGTGTGCCTACATGTCTGTCTGTGTGTTCCCATATAAAGAGTTTGTTGTTGTTGCTGTTTTAGAAAGTGTGAATTTCCCCCACTCTCTGGGACTGAATCCAGTCTTTGTATATTCTAGACAAACATTCTACCACTGACTTACATCCAAGCCCTACAGATTTTTAGTTACTCAAGCAGGCCTTAATCTTGTAATCCACCTGCCTCAGCCTCCCAAGCAGATGTAATGACAGGGCTGTGCCACAATACCTGGACAAGTTTGGTTCTCTCCAAAGGTTGGATTGTATTAATATTCTTGTTTTTTTAGAAATGAGATTTGGAACCTTTTCTACTGGTTCCTTTGTACTGTACTTTTTTGTATGAACAAAACAACAAGAACCTTAAAATCTTTAGCTTCCTGGGTGGGTTTGGGCTTCCTCCCCTTGACACTCTATCTCAGGCATTTGAAGGATTCCCTTAGCAACTAGAAATCACAGCAATGTCACATTTAGGCCTAGGAACTCTCAGAGGCAGGTGACATTTCTCCACTGTCAAACAGAGCTGGGAAGTTACAGGCCTGTACCACATTCAAAGTGTTTCTCACATCTCCACCAGTGGGATGCTAGCTTACCTCTTTTGAGAGTCGTGTGAACAAGTCTCCACCACGCAGGAAGTCCAGAATAAGATAGAGCTTGCCCTCAGTCTGGAAGGCTAAGAGAGGAGAAAGCCAACATAGAATCAGCTGGGCCAGCAACAGCTTATGACAAATGCCTCTTTACTTTTGGCTCCTTGGCCAGACCCGTGAAAGGTGGGACAGCAGGCCATAGGCAGGGGTGGACATTGAGGGGACAAGTGGTACTTGGACAGGGTCTGTGATCTCACCGTAATGCAGCTTCACCACGAATGGGTGGTTCACGTCAGCCAGGATGTCTCTCTCCATCTTGGTCCGAACACGGTCACGCACTGGCCAGAGGAGAAAAGAAGTCACAAAAACACACCTAACACAGCCTCTCCTTGAAGCCCACCTCTAGGTGAGGTTTCCCACTCAGCCTCCCAAGGCTCCCCAGCCTTTCAAATATCCCAGGCTGCTCTGACCCTTGGGATATTCAGCTAGCTCTTTCCATCTAAAATGCTCTGGGTCCTCAGTCGACTCTTGGTCTCCTGGTGACGTCCAGGCATAGTCCTTGTGTCTTGCCCAGTGGTCTAGCCTCATCTACCACTAGGGCTCGCAGCCACTGAGCACCGTGTGCCCCAGGGTGCCTTGTTTTCTGAGGTCATCAGCCTTTGACTATGCATCCTTTCAGCACACATTTATCAAGTCTCTTTCTGGGCTGGAGAGATGGCTCAGTGGTTACTGACTGCTCTTCCAGAGGTCCTGAGTTCAATTCCCAGCAACCACATGGTGGCTCACAACCATCTGTAATGGGATCAGATGCCCTCTTCTGGTGTGTCTGAAGACAGCTATAATATATTTATATATAATAAATAAATCTTTAGAGAAAAAAAGTCTCTTTCCATCCTCCATAGCAACTCCTAAGTTCAACAGTAAAATATGATTCTGGGGTCTAAGCAGACTTTCTTCCCTTGCTTTATTAATTTAGTTTTCCTTTTGTTTTGTTGCAGAGAGGATATTTGAGACAAGCTCTCATGTACGCCAGGCTTGCCTTAAAGTCATGATGCAGCCAACACCGGCCTTGAACTTCTGCCCTTTCTGCCTCCACCTCTACCATGCATTTTAATTATGGGTCTTAGAAATGTCTGCTTGGGGACGGGGCTAAGCAAATTCTGACCACCAACAGGGTTTTGGTTGACTAAGTTCTGACCCTACAACCTCCAGGAAGCATCCCTACGCGTCAGGCAAGGCTGGGACCTCTGGGCTCCCATGAGGCTGCCACTTCCCTTCATGACACGTCTGATTTTGCTTTTATTCTTGTAATTCTCTCACTGGATGAGGCAGGGGCCATGTGTGGCTTTAACTAATCAAGTCCCTTTCAAACACATCTCACATTTCAGTCACCACAGGGACGGGGTTCCTCCTTTCTGGGGGGGGGGGGGCAGTCCTTCCTTACTTTATCATCTGTTCTGGTAAAGTCCTAACACCCTTCAAGGCATAGGTCTTGCACTTGCCTCCAGAGTGTCCCCCGACCCCTCAACTGACCCCTATGAATCCACAACCCACTCCTCAACTCCTTGGCCTGGATTCCATGCACACAAGCCTGGTATCGCTATGCCCAACTGACAGGTCATGTAAAAACTCTCCCATCAGTCCACAAGGCCCTTACAGCAGGGACCACATCTCTGCCTCTTTCTCCTCCCCAGTGCCTCTCACAATCCCTCCTGAAGGATGAGCCTACAACTGGCCTACGCTAAAGTCCTATCATCCAGCAGATAGCAGATAGGCCAAGAACAGATCAGACCTGAAGGCAGGTCCCTCCTTTCTCTCTGTTATACCCCCAGCTGGGGCTTAGCATGGGCTCCGCCTGATTTCTGGCTATTCTGGCTCCCAGACCAATCAGCCAACTGACCCTCAGCCAAATACTAACCCATCTTCATCTACTTCCTAAGTCCTCAGAATTCTTGACTTTAGCTTGGGGATCTTTTCTGAACCTCTCTGTCATCCAACTCTGTGGCCCTGCCCCCAGTCAATCTTCTCTCATGGGTCCCTAGCCTCTACATGCTCAGGCTGCCCACCTCTTCTCTCCTGCCCTCCTACTACCTTCTTTTTCTTCTCTTTTCTTTTTGTTTTGTTTTTTTACTTTTTGGAGACAAGGTTTTCCCGTGTAACCCTGGCTGTCCTAGAAGTAGGTTGGCCTTGAACTCACGGAGATCCTCCTGCCTCTGCCTCCTGAGTGCTGGGATCGAAGGCGTGCGCCACCATGGCTCAGCTCTCCCATGACCCTCTATGGTCTGAACCTCCCAGGGGCCAGAGGGGCGGGGGAGGTTTTCCTTAGACTATGCTGAAGCAATGATGCTCCTCAATGTGTCTGAGTCTCACCCCTAAGCATTCTCTGAGTTCCGCCACTTCCTTCTAGGCACTGGCCTTGATTTTAGAGGAAAGGGAAGGGAAGGCAAGAGCAGCTGAAGGTAGGCTTGTTTTCCACCTCCATGCCAGAGACTCCTAAAAACAGACGCACCTCCCTCCCTGGCTCCATAACGCTGCGGCCTGGGCTTCTCTCTCACCCCAAGCCCAGTCTCAGTTCTTCTCTGAGAAGCATTCCTACTCACCTTTCAGCGTGGCCTTCTTTAATACTTTCATGGCATACAAGTGCCCACTGTCAGGCCGGGTGACCTTGCGTACCAGGAAGACCTGAGAAGGCAGAGGACAGGACAAATCAGGAAGGAGGTGGGAGGTTGCTGGCCCAGCTGGCTTCCAGCCTCCACAATGACCTAGATAGTCCCTGGGACCCCAAGTGGACCTTCAAGCTTTCCCTGCGTCTATCAAGGGAACCTCTCACCCCCTTGCCCTCTGTTCCTTTGGTGCTTCCAAGGTTACCCCTGACATTCCACCTCAGACATCATCTATGATACCCTCCTAATAAGGGACTTGAACTTACTTTGCCAAAGGATCCTTGGCCCAGAACCTTGAGGAGCTCAAAATGGGATGGATCAGCCTTCTCAGAGCCAGCCTTGACGTGGTGTGTGATAGAGATCTCCTTGAGGACACCCTCATCCTGACAGAGGGACAGAGCTGGTAGGTGCGGGCTCTTTTGTAGACGTGGGGCCCTTCCCGGGCAACATGGCATACAGCTTATCCAAGCCATCCGCCCGGTCAAAACAGACCCAAGAGACCACTCCCTCAACAGCTGTGAGGCTCATGGGTACCAGTAGTGCCTACTCAGGTGAGGCCTTGTCCCTGTGACATGGATGTCCCAGCCTGCTCAGACACAAAGGAAGGTACAGACATAGCCAGGAAGAGTTGACCCAAGGCTCAGGTCTGGAGTAGGGATCTACTCAGGCTAGCCCTTAAGGCTCCCCTCCCCCAGCTGTTTGAGGCTCAGGTCTGGAGTAGGGATCTACTCAGGCTAGCCCTTAAGGCTCCCCTCCCCTAGCTGTTTGGGTTTTGCCACAATAGGAAGTAAGGTTTGAGCTCATAATGGGGAGGCAGAGACAGCCCCCCCCCCTTTTTTCTGCTAGGCAAGATAAGATGAGACAAACTCAGGGTGTATATAAGACTGAGGTACACAGAGACCCAAGAGTCAGCCACACATCCCCCAACTCACTCAGTGCCTATCTGGAGCAATCAAGAGTTAAGGCCAGAAACCCTACACCCTACCACACTTCCCTTGTTAAGCACTGGGTCGCTGCTGCTATAGGACCACTCTCGCCCTTCAATCTGCCAGTCCTGCCCTGAAACACTGTGATGCCTCCTTACTTCCTCAGGAAGTAAGGCCCGGCAAGGTCCAGTCATCCAGCAGGGCTAGAAGAGTCCACAGCTAACTGAGACCAAACTGGCTGCCCAGACATCTGTTCTAGGGGCTACTGCCAAGCCAGGACCAGATATCTGGGTACACTTACCGAGTCCTGCTGGGGACCAGAGCCAGGGCCAGGCAGAGTCTGGCTGATCCTGGACCGTTGCTTCCTGAGTAGCCAGGGGAGTAGGGTCCTGAGCCATAGACGGGGCAGCTTGGGGTCCTGCTCCATCGGCCCAGCAGGGCCACAGCACCATGGCAAGGGTAAGCAACAACCCACTGAGGCTGCTAAGGAGGTGGCTGGGCCCAAGGCGGATGTGCAGGGTAAAGGCATGGGGGCTGGGTCAGGCTCAAGTCAGCCAATCAGACGAGGTCTGTGGTTTCCCAGCTCCAGCCATCCACCCTCACTTTGTTCCCTTCTCTCTCCCCTCACTACCCGGAGCCTGAGGTCTAGCCTTTGGCCCTCCCCTTCATCCTCCTACGAAGAGAAAGCCCCATATCAACCCAGCTGCTGAGCAGATAGGTCCTAGAACAACAAGGAACAGACAAGGTGCCCAGTAGACAGAAACAGGCAGCTACCATGTCGCGGCAGGCAAGGAGAGACACACATCAGACAAGATGGACACACGTACGGCATGTATACAACATATATACATTCATCTAACAGGTAGGGAGGCATAATACAAAGACACTGGGCAGGAGATAACCCGGGACCATTACCCGACAGACAGAAACCAACAGGCACACACAACTAACACACAGAGGTGGTGGGAGACCAGTACCCAGTGGCAGAGGCAAGAATACACTTTCACCATACAGAAGGGAACTCGTGTCTGTGTGACAGAGAGTCATCTGAACATGACAGAAGGAAAAGCCACTCAACAATTATCGGGGACCCAATTCAGAAAGACAGGCACTTATCAATTGGAGACAGAGTCTGGAACCCGACGAGAGAGAGAGAGAGAGAGAGAGAGAGAGAGAGAGAGAGACAGAGAGAGAGAGAGAGAGAGAGAGAGAGAGAGAGAGAGAGAGAAAGAGAGAGAGAGAGAGAGAGAGAGCTGGCAGCAAAGAGCCAGGCAGAATTTGAGATCTCCATAGAGTGACAGGGCATCCAGGGCAGACCCAGGCAGGTAGCAGGACAGGGACCCCCAAGAAAGGACAAGGCAGGGCTTCAGATTCTTTCTTGAGTGCTTGGGGTGGGAAAGAGACAGCAGTGGGCATAAGCTGCCAGTCTCAGCACCCAGCGGCTGCACCGAGTCAGTGGTCAAGCCCATCTCTGAGGTCCTCTAAAACTTTTCCAGGGGATTCCTAGGAAGTTCCAGGGCTGACGAGGAGGTTGAGAGAGAGCCATCTCTTAACTGTACTCTGATCCAAATATCACTAAAACTTCTAACCCCTCTGGGGGAAGAGGAAACTGTGCTCAGATTCAAAACAAACCAATGACAGAGTTGTCCTGAGTCCAGACCCTCCTCGGGGTCCTGTGTGACTCTAGTCAGCAGCCTTGAGAGCCAGGAAAGGGTGGGCAGGTAAGTCAGCCAGAGCCCACTTCCTGCCCTCCCGAGCCCGCCCTCTCTAGCCCTAATACCTCTCTAGGACTTCCCATTCCAAGCCCTTACTCTGAGACTCAGAGGAACTCCACCGCACCATCAAACCCCAGAACACCGTAGGCCAGTCAGTTTCCGGAGAGTTATCTGGTAGAACAGGCAGAAGGCAGGGCCCAGAGAGTGACTACGGTTAGGCCAAGGCCACACAGCAATTCCTGCTCACCCCACCCTGAGATCTGTTCCTCAACTCTGAGCTGTCTGCCTGAGTAGACCCGATGGGGACAGATGCAGCAACCCGGAAACTCCAGGGGTCAGGGAGCTTCCCCCCAAAGCTATTCCATGCCCAGAGTCATGATGGCAGACACTTCAGGAGACGAATCATCCTTTCCCTTTACCTTTCTGGGACAGAAGCCGGAGTCTCTCTCAAACCTGGGGAAATCAGCTGGTGTTTGCATGGTGAGGCTCAAGCTGGTGGCCCGAGGGCCCTGTAACTCCTACAACTTCTGCTTTTTTTAGCCTTCTTAGCCCAGAAGGCAGGGTCTCTGGTCTCCGGCTCCCCTCCTTCTCACTTCCCTCTCAGCAGGAAGGAGGAACTCAAGATAGATAAGGCTCCCCTGCTAAGGAGGGGACACTGCAGACCCCAAGCTAGGACCCAAGGAGAGCTTTTTGTCTCCTGACTCCCAGGGAGTGAAGACAGGAAAGCAGACCCAAGCCACAAGGCCATGAGATGCCCACACAACAGGCAGTCAGGACCCTGGGGGCTCCCCAAGGACATATGGGACAGAGGTCTGCAAGGCCAGTCTGGCTGACCTAGCCAGGATTTAGACAATTCTTCCCCAACAGAACAGGCAGCACCCTGCCTGGTCCTGGTTCTGTTCAGACACACTGATCCTAAGCACTGGAATAAAAAGACAGAAGACCCAGGCTACTGAGATCAAGGGTAGACCAGGCCCATCCCTTTCTTCAGGACTTCGGCTCCTCTGACACTAACACACCCACAGAACTGACAAATTCACTCCGGCTGGTGATCGGAAACCCTTTCTAGAAAGCCCAGTGTAGAAACACATGCCACCTCACACACCCCGCATTTCCCCTTCCCTGTCCTCACGGGGCTCTGATAACAGTTTGTGGTAGACAGCCTGTGGAATTGTGTAAGATACCTCCCCAAGACCAAAGCGCTTAACACCTTGTCCCTGCCTGAAGATTCGCCACAAGCGCTTATGCCGGGATTCCCCCATAAACAGGGAAAGAAGCAGGGTGACAACCAGGGTACCAGAAGGGACAGGAAGAACATGGTCTCAGAATTTCTTTTGCTGAACTGTGTGAGAACCTGAAGCCTCTGATGGGAGGGGAGCCTTTGATACTGCATGCTCCCCAGAGCAGTGGGAAGAAAAGCCCAGAGCCACCTGATCCCTGTCCTCTAGGACTTCTACTTAGGGCCTCTTGCTAAGGTCAAGCCCACTTGTCAGTTGCTGATCCTAAGGGTCACTAACTCCCCTCCCCAGCTGGCAACACCTGCAGGTCCTTCCAGGTGTCTCCCAGTGTGCCTCTCAGCAGGTCCTTCCAGGTGTGTCTCCCAGTGTGCCTCTCAGCAGGTCCTTCCAGGTGTGTCTCCCAGTGTGCCTCTCAGCAGGTCCTTCCAGGTGTGTCTCCCAGTGTGCCTCTCAGCAGGTCCTTCCAGGTGTGTCTCCCAGTGTGCCTCTCAGCAGGCTGGCTAGGCCTAGGCATCCTAGGGAGGGGCCGGTCCCAGGCACCAGGTCAGGCCAGGGAAGAAGCACTGAGCTTCCTGTCACGTGAGCGCCAGTCACCTGAGCGTGGAAGCACACGCCCCTTCAGCCTTTGCTCATGGAGATCCATCAGGCCTGGGCTTGGCACAGCTCCCAAGGAAGGATCGTTTTCCAATTCCAGTGATAAAGAAATGGGATAAGAAAGAAAGTGGCCAGTCCAGAGCCATGAAGATGGCACAGGGGACAGTAAAGACCACACGAAGGAACCTGCACCTGCAGGAAAAGCCAAAGCTTCTCCACATTTCATCACTGAACCTCCCTCCTCCTACCCCACCCATCCCCACACCCCCAGCAAGGCTTTCCTGCCAGCCTTAGACACTGCTGTCTCTCCTTGCACACGGCTGACAGTTCCTGGCCCCTGCTTCATTCAGGTGGGAAACAGCTATCCTGCTACAGAGCTTCAGTTAAGATGCCGTCACTGCCCAGAGGTCCAGAGACTGTCGAGGGTGACCAGGAAGAGTTTGTGGATGAAGGCAGTCCAGCTGGGTCTTGATGAACAGGCATTGGATGGACAGAAAGGGTCCACGCTGAGAAGGAGGGATGTGAGTGATGCATTGGAAGTGGGATAATGAGTCTGTGCAAGACACGTGCTCCAGGCAAACCGTCCACCTCAGTATCAGCCTCTCTCCAGTCAAGATGAAGGTTCAAACCATCCCCCTTGGGTGGATGTTTCCGGGAGCCAAATGGGCCATGGAGAAAAGACACTGTAAACAAAACCTCTTTCTACTTAGACCACAGGCTCTCCCCAGGGCAGGCTGAAGGAAGACAGCCCTTATGTATCCCAGGCTTAGCTAAGCAAGTAGTCTGGCCAGTTCCGGTCATCCAAAAGAAGCTTCTCTCAATACCTGAGGCTGCCCGAGGTTCCCCAAAGCCCAGTCACATCCTGCCTAAGCTCCAAGGCCAGGGGAGCAGAAGGGATCCGGGAGGGATCAGGGTTTCATAAACAGGAAGAGAGGAGAGGAGGCGGGAGATACTCTGCTCTCAAAATAGACCTGCAGGCACTTCAAAGGGGTCCAGCTCCGGAGACAGCCAGAGGAGGGGGCTTGGGTTACCCAGTCTGCCCCCAGGAGGGGAGAGGGAGTGTAAGCGGAGCCCTGATGTTCCTGAGGACACCAAGAGTATACAGAGGTAAAGGGATCCAAAGAGCATTTGCCCTACACCGTCAACAGTGAGCCCCAACCCTCTTCCCATCTGTAATGGATAAAGGACCCAGCATCAAGTGCCAACCCTGCGCACAAACCCTGTTAAATACTTTTAATTTGTACACAGCACACTGTCTCTTCCAGGAGGCCCTAAGAATTAGGTTCTTTTTTTTTTTCTTGTTTTGTGGCAAGGTCTTGATAAACAGCCTTAGCTAGCCTGGAATTTACTATGTAGACCAGGCTAGCCTAGAACTCACAAATATTCGCCTGCCTCAGCCTCCAAATGCTGTGATTAAGAGCCTATGCCATCATGGCCCAGAAGGCTCTGTTCTGTCCTTTGAAGGAGCAACTTGTCCCAGGCTAGACAAACAGACTGGAAGAGAGCCCAGAGTCTCCACCCCTGCCTCACCTCCACCTGGAAGGCCTGCCTCTGTCTGCTCCTCAGAGCCCAGGCAACCGCTAACTCTGCAGGGAAGGAAGGCAGGTGCCCCAGCCTTCCTGCACCTGCCAGACACAGCAGAGATCACGTCCCGGCTCCACCTGCAGTCACGAGCAGGTGACACTGGCTGAGGATGCTTGTGCCACTAATCACTCCAGAAAGGAATGTGGTGGGGGTACAGAAGCTGGTGTAAGTGACCATGTGCCCATGACCATGTGATCTTCCCATCTTAGCACCAACTGCAGCGTTCCTGTCTCTGCCTGGGTGCTCTCTGAGACTTTGGGGTGTCCAGCGCATCTGGGCGAGGGGCATCTCTCAGTGCAAAAACATAGCGTGCCACGTATGCTCTGAAGGACAGTTTGCCTGTTCCATCCACTACACAGCAATGGGGTCCTACAGCAGGTTGAGCGCCCCCTAGTGTACTAAGCCCAGAAGTGGCCCTTAAGGATTCTTGAGCCATGGGGCTGAGTTTGCACTCAGGGCTAGGACCTCCAGGGTTTTTCAGTACTCAGGATTCACCAGCTAGGGAGGGAGGAATGTGGTTCTGGTCCCCTATCACTGTGTGACATGAGGCTTCAATTTTCTCATCTGGGAAATGTTCTACCTCTGAAAATTGTACATAGGGCAGGAGAGATGGCTCCTTGGTTAAGAGCACTGACTGTTCTTCCTGAGAACCCAGGTTCGATTCCCAGCACCCACTTAACCACTAACACTCACCTCCTAATTCCAATTCCTGAGGACCTGACACCCTCTTCTGGTCTTGGCCACCACACACGTGAGGCACAGACATGCTGAAGGCACGTGAGGCACACCCATACAGATAAAATAAAAATAAATCTAAAAAATAAATAAATGAACACAGAGCTTCTAGTCTGCTGCCAGGCACGATTCAGCTTTTCCCACTATGTGGCGTCTGAGAGCCCGCGTCAAACTCTCTCCAGCCTTGACCCTCTTCCCACTCGAGGACCTTCCACCTCAGAGCCTTAGGCTGTGGAAGGAGCAAAGGTTCCTGCCTCGGCAAGCTCCCTGTTCTAATTTGCCTCTCTCTTGGTTGGGTTTTGAGACAGAGTCTCAAGTAGTTCAGGCTAGTCCAAAATCCACTCTGTACTACATAGCTCAGGCTAGTCCAAAACTCACTATATACCAGAGATGACTTTGAACTCTTGATTCTCCTTTCTACCTCCCAAGAAGTGGGATTACGGCCTGTCTCCAGATCTGGCCCCTGTGACCTTTGAGATGCCAATTTAGCTCACTACTAGTTCCCTTTAGACCTTCGCACCTAAGATCAGAATGTCTGCTTCTCCACTAGGGACACGGGGATTCCTCTGTTTTTTGTTTGTTTTTTTTTTTTTCTTCCTGAGATAGGGTTTCTCTGTGTAGCCCTGGCTAATCCTGAACTCACCCTGTACCCAGGCTGGCCTCAACTGACAGAGATTTGCCTGCCTCTACCTCACAGAGTGCTGGGATTAAAGGCATGTGCTACCACTTCCCAGCCACTCCCCCATTTTGTTTCCAGGAAACCAGGGGCAGCTCTTTCATGGGATCAGTCTCTAGACATGGTCAGAGATAACCAAGGTCCAAGCTACAAGGCTTACTGGCCCCCAAGGCTCCTACTTCTCTTACCCAGGCCCCACCACACCCAGCCCAGCTACCTTATCTTAGGAAACTAAGTCAAAGTCAACATCAGAGCCAAGCCTGACTCCAAATCAAAGGTCGTGCTCACAGCTGGGCTGACCCAGGCTTAGGAGGCGGGGCTTTGGGCAGGAAGTTGAACTGAGCAAAGCACCAGGGCAGTTCCATCCTGTGCCAGGCGGTTACCACGTCAAGTCCTTCACTTCAGTCCTGGGTACTCCCCAACTTTCAGACAAGAACAGAAGAGCTCTTGGGTGGGGGGTGGGGATGCCTGGAATCTAGGTTTGCAGAGACCCTGCCCAGAGGGCTTCCAAAGCTTCGAAAAGCCACCAACTCTGTGACTTAGGTATGGTTCTTCCTACTACAGAGGTGAGAAAGCCTGGACTCAGAACAAGGTATCCAACGAAGGTCACACAGGAGCTTTTGGCTATGTGTAAGGCAGACTGGAGGGATAGCTCAGTGGGTAAAGGCAATTACTGCCAAGCATGGCAAACTAAGTTTGATCCCTGGTATCTGCATGACAGAAAGCAAGAACCGACTTCAGCAATTTGTCCTCTGACGTCCACACATGCCTAGGGACACGCATGCGTGCACGCATTCACACAAGAGCATACACGAAGTTATTCAATAAAAGTATTATACTGGTTTTGGGTTGGGGAAGGTGGTGTACACCTTGAATCCCAGCACTTGGGAGGCCAAGCAGGGCAAATGGATCCCTGAGTTTGAGGCCAGTCAGAGTTACACGCCAAGACCCTGTCTAAAAACGCTAATTTAATTTTAAAACAGAACAACAAAAAAGTACTAATATTTTAAAATTAAAAAAAAAAATAGGAAGAGGTACAGGATTGGCAGCTATAGGAAAGTAGCCTGGGGAAGCAGAGGCAGCTGGGTTAAATGAGTCCATCTTGCTTTGAGAGCCGGGAGTCTCAAGAAGCCATCTGGGAGGCACGGGACATGGTCGGGCTAGAAAAGGTTCCCGGTCCTACCCTTCCGACTCAGGCCCTTCCACACAGGCCCTTGTGGCACCCACTCCCACCAGAGATCAGCACAACACACAGAGCTCTAATCACTCCGTAGGCACAAACTGCGGTACGTAATAAACCCAGGAAGTGTTGTGGTGTGGGTCACAGCCAGAATTCCTGCATCCTGAACCTGTTCCTGGTCCTTTCTGGACCACACCTTCGAGTCCAGGAGGGAAAGCTCCCTCACCTTTGAGGAAGGAAAGCTAAAAGTCCTGCAGTCTCTGCCCTGAGCAGAGACAGAAGCAGAGGAAGGGAGCCGAGCCACACAAAGAGATGAGAGGCGGGGGCCTTCACATCCAGGGGGTGAGAAAACAATTCTCTCTCCTCTGACCAAGACTTCACTCGAAATCCTTACCTTGGATGCCTGAAGTCCAACTTCTTCCCCTGAAGCCTGTCCATTCTGGAAAAGAGAAACAAAACAGGGGAACGTCACAACTTGCCTGCAGAGAGACAGACAGACAGACACGGCACTGTGGGACACTCCATCCTTGGCTGCTCCCAACAGCCAGGGAGGCCGAGGAGACCAGTCAGGTCTTCTACATGGTCCCCTCCATCTCTGCTTCACTGTGCAAGAATCAACAGCCCCTCCCAACCCCAGCAGGATAGTCCCAGGCCTCAGAAGACCCACCCTCCCTCTGCCTACCAAACACCCCATTTATTCTCAAAGTCTCAGCTCAAATATTACCTCTTCCTAGGGAGAAGGAAGGGGCACACACAGCCAACCTCTGCCACGCAGATTGTGCAAACTTCTGCAAACTAACCAACCGTGAGAGGCCTCAGTCTCCCTATCTGGACCACTGGGATAGATACCCTAATTTCCCAAAATTGCTCTAAGGATGGAAGAAGACAAGGTTGGGGCAGGTGTCCCCTCCTGGTGGCTTCACTGGCTCTGCTCTACTTTGAGAGCCTGTCAGCAGATAAAGTGAAGGGTGTATACATCCACCGTGTCTCCAAGCTTCTCCACCGTACCATGGGTCACACAGACAGACTCACTCTTCCCAGTAAACGGGGAGACGAGCAGCTCCCGGGGCCTGGACTGCAGCCGCTCTGCAGAGTGCCGGCCACATGACAAGGCTGGGCTCTCTGCCTCACACCGGCACTGGTTAATCTTTCTGACAGCTAGCTCTAGGAGTGAGGTCTTGGCTCTCTAGGTAGAACAGAATACCAGGCCTCAGAGGAGAATGAAGACGGAGCCCTCACATAACTGAAAAGCAGGGATCTGAGATGTCTCCCCAAATGTGGGAACTTCTTGGCAAAGGCCTGCTGCTCAGTGGCCTCCACCTCAGCCAGGGAGCTGTCTGCAGGAGAGACAGGGGCGCACCCTAGCTCCGAAATCCCATTTCTTCCCGACTTTACCCCAGATGGAAACTACATACCCTGGGGTATACTGTGGCTATTCTCTCTATGCCTGTGGGCTAGGAAGTTTGAAACTCACCTGAGGAAGCTGTCCCTACTCTTCCTGGCATGGACTGAGTACAGTGAGACAGAGAGGAGGTTCCCACAGGCTGGGACTTTGGAGCCAAGAGTCAGGTTCATAGGGCAGCTTTGGCCTTGCTTAGCAGCAGCAGGTACAGCTAAGGTCTGTCTAATATGTAAACACCTGTTCTTGGAGTAGCTGCCCCCTTGCCTGCCAGGACATCCTTCCTGCCCCGAGCCCCTTAATGCCATAACCCCGCTTCCAAGAACCCAGAGCCAAGTGTTATACATGTGTGTGCGCACACACACACACACTTTGAGAAGGGACAGGTTGGTCAGAGCCTAAGGGCAGGGCTAGGCAGATGCACTTGCTGAGTCCTGTTCACTCAGCAGACTAAATATCTCAGAGGAACTGTCCCACCCACAAGCACTAACAACCTGCCTCACAGCCCCTGCCACAGCCCTCCAGAGGTATTCCAGACCCTCATCTTCCAGTACATCAGCCAGTTTAGTCTCTGTCCACTGGAACCCTCACATCCTCTGTCACTGGGACTAAACTAGAACCTAGTCCCAGCTCCTCAGCACAAAACCCAACCACCCAGCACCAGGATTAAAAATGTGCTTTCAAATTTTGGCCTCTACCACTTGCATGACCCCCCAGGAGGTCGTTATACTTCCAGTGGCTCAGTCTTCTGACCTGTAAAATGGGAATAAATGTGCAGCTGCTTAAAGTAAATGAAATCAAGCCATAAATGCACAGTGTATTTACGTGTGACTGGCCCATAAACAAAGACTAGCCACTGGTGCCATTATGTCATCCCTGCCCAGTCCCTACCCTTTAAATCAACACATACAGAATCATTCGTCTTCTGGCCCTGTTAAAGTAGTAAATTAAACAACGTTTACCACAAGAATGTCTGTCCAAGTGGCCAGACATGAAGACTCACACCACATTCTTGGTAAAACTGATGGCTTTCAAAGTATTTCAGGGCAGTCAAAAATAACTTTTCAAGCTTTAAACACATGGGCTGCTAGACTGGCAAGATGGCCCAGCGCTTTAAGGTGCTTGCCACCAAACCGGAAGACCTGAGTTCGATCCCTAGAAAGCACAAAAGGGTGGACAGAGAGAACTGACTCCATAAAGTTGTCCTATGGACCCTGAACATGCACATGAGCGTCCATGTATGCACATCTTCATGTATTATTCCAGTCTTAGCACATTTCCCACTGAAGCAAGCTCTCTTGGGTGCCCTTTGGGGCCTCCATTGAACTGATCTGAGACCCCGAATACACCTCTTCCATAACGCTGAGCATTTATATGGTGGCTCACCCTAACAAGAAAACCCTTTCTGCTCTTCTCCCGGGGCTCCACTCAAACTCTCCCTCTGCCCACCCGGCCCTTAATTCTTCCCTCTCTCCTCTGCAGCCGTGGCATTGAGCACACACCTACTCAGGAGGGGGCATGACTTGGGTCTTTCTTCAGCTCCTTAGCGCTGAGCACATACAGTTTACTGAATGAAAGGTAAAAGATCAACCCAGCAAAGACAGCTAGGAAGCCAGAGTACGTTCTTGTTTATCCTATTTTTCAGCTGGGGCTCAGCAAAAGGGCTCACCCCAGCTAGCAGGTGGCAGCCATAGGTCCATAACTCAAAGTCATGCTAATGAAAGTCCAAATCCCCACCGAAGGAGAGAAGGTATAGCAAGTGGCGTGAAGTTGGTTTTTAGCGTATTTTGGGGACCTCCGCCACCAAGCCTTGTTTGGTTAGGATCCTAGCCTATGGACCCATTTCTCAGGATCTCTAGAGAAGTGATCCACCCTCAACAGAGGACTGGGAAGGCAGACAGGATGGCAGAGATCATCTGTTCTTTTGGTCACTAGTGACTGAGTGAGAGGCGTCTCCATTTCTTCCTCTGTACCATGACTCCACGTCTATCTCGTCGGCAGCTGTACTCTGTGACCTAGGAGCCTGGAGGAAGTCCTTGTCTAAACGCCTAAGGGGTGCTGGAAAGATGACTCAGTGGTAAATGGCACTTGTTGTTCTTCCAGAGGACATGAGTTCAAATCCTGACAACCATGTCGAGCAGCTCACAACTGCCTGTAACTGAAGCATCAGAGGGGGTTCAATGGCCCCTGGGGAAACCGAGTTTTAAAAAGGCCCATGTGGGAGGGGGGTAACTCAGAGGTAGGGTACCTGCCTAGCACAAATAAGCATGGAAGGCAAAGAGGGGAGGGGAGGGAAGAGAGAAAAGATAATCAGACCAGACCCTGGGATCAGGGAGAAAAGCCTGGGACAGGGATGGCCCTCTGGCCTCTTGGAGAACTCCATTCTTTCTTCCTCAGGAGCACCGCTCATGAAGATGGCTACCGGCTCAGAACTTCTATAGCCCTGCATCCCTTCCAGTAGTCAGAGGTGGGTCCTAACAGACATGCTTCTTTCCACCTAAGGGTCCAGAGCAGCTTCTGCAAACGCTGGGGGCAGAACAGATGGAGAAAGACAGCACGTGCCCTGCAGGCAGGAAGCAGCCCCAGGAACTGGGTTCTGAGCCCAGCACTGGCAGCCCTGCACGCTGCTGAAGCCTGGGGCCAAGTGCCAGGACACTGCTAGCCCTCAGCCAAGGCTGGACAAGGGCCCTGCGGCCTGGACAAGTGTGTGCCAACATCCGGAGCTGCTCTCTGCCTACCTGCCACCTGTGCCAGTCTAAACCCACCCCTTGCTCGTCTTTGAGTCTCTCTTGCTTGGTGGCAAACAGCCAGAGCACTGAGTTCTAATCCTGGCACTTTTAACGCACACTCCAGATATTAGTGCACACTCCAGCATCCCTGCATTCTGCTGTCCCATTTGAAAACGAGATGTCATAATTTCTGACTTTGACAAGCTGCGAAAATTAAAGTAAGGTAACATCACTGAAGAGCAGACAGTGAAGACCTCACAGGATAGGGCCTGGAGACACAAGGCTCTGATGTTTTCAGCAAAACCAAGAAAAAGCCCGGAGAGCATCCTCACTCCAGGTCCACACCTGGGCCACCTGGGCCACCTGGGACCGGCCTGCCGGCAGCCCATTTCTAGTGACAGCAATTCAAAAACAGGACAATTCAGATCCCAGACCTCTTCTGCCAAATGCCCTTGCCAGCCCCCTTACTTGCCTCCTTCCTGGCCAAAAGCTGCCCACAATGGCGCCAGTACCTGCAGGCCAGGCGTTGTATCACTTACGTGTCATCTGCATGAAGAACAGCAAGGCCCTGTTCTCGGGTAAGCATGCACACCCTCACTGCCCCATGGCTCCTGTTACCCAAACAATAACACCCAGTCCACAGGCACCTCCACAGAGTGGGGGAGGGGACACAGGCAGCAGTACCCAGGGTTTTGCACCTTGTGAGGCCCAGGAAGCTCATCTGTGGCACAGCTTGAAGATGGGCTCAGGGGCACACTCCTGAACTAAAAAGCTCAGTGGAAAACTCTCCCCATCCCAGGGAATCGGACAGTCTCCACTCCCGGAATTTCAGGTGCAACAGCGTTCAAACTAAGATGTTTCCGGTTGAACCTGGCCCCCATGAGGCTGCCTCTGGCCTCAGGATTTCCCAAAGGGAAGCAGGAAGTGCTGCCCTGGAGGAGGCCAGCACTCCTCCAGCTTTCTCCTCCCAGCTAGTCCAACAGTGTGAATCTCTAGGCTAAGTAGCTCCCTAACCATACCCAGCTCAGCTCTACCTTCCTCTGGAGGCCCAGGTGACAGGGGCGTGCCCAGGCAAAGGAGTACACCTCTGAGCCTTCCCTCAGGCCTTGTGCCCCCGTCCTGAGGTTGGGGGGAGGGCAGGGCAGGCAACAGGGGCTGCATAGAGCAATGCTCCTCACCTAGGAGGGTGAGTCAGCCAGAGAACCTCTGAGCGGCTGTGTAGGGCCTGTAAAAACCCCATGGCAAGGATCCCAGAACAATTTACTCCAAATTGCGCCTTCAGGTTGGTTACCTAATCCAGCCGCGCCCACCCTCCAATAGCCAGTGTAAGCCATCCCTTTAAAGGGGCAGCAATGCTCTGGGTACCTCACTGTGGATCCTCTCTCCCCATGGTCCTGAGAAGCAGGGCTCACAGGACTGACCTGATACCAAACATAGGTAAGGAGGTTCAAGCCAGGAGAAAAATCATCTAGGTTCTGGGACCATGTGAGATCTCCTGTCTTCTGTACCCCAAAGCAGCTCCAGTGAAGGTAGTTTCACCTGCCTCCTTCTCAGCATGAGAGCAGGGGAAAGTTTTAAAGTTGCTGGTTCAGAACTTGACCTTGATCCCAGGGTGACAGGACACCACAGAAGTGGCCTCCTGCATGCTCAGGGTTGGACCACAAAGCCCACAAAAGGACAGGAGTTGCTTCTGGGAAAGGCTAGGTGGCAGAAGCCACACTGCCCAAGGGCTCAGTCTTTTCTACAGAAAGGAAGAAGGAGGGAGAGAGGAAAACGGAGGCAGAGTCTCTTCTACAGAGACAATCTTCACAAGGTCTAAAGGCTTTTCCCACTCTTAAGCATGACCTGAAGTACGAAGACCTGGTGTCATTAGCTTTAGGGCAAAGCCGGTTCCAACTCCAAGAGGTGGTATCGTCCCACGTTCCACAACTGCCAGGGGTCCAGAAGGGCTACCTTCCTAAGGTCAGAAGTGGAGGAACGAAGAGAGAGGTCTTGGGGAGAGGGAACGGTGAGAAACCGGATTCCCATGATCCTTGTCTCTAGTAGAAGCCCAGACATCTGACCCAAGCCTTTCCCTTCTGCACTGATTGGGGCAATTTCCACAGCTACCAAAAGATGATAAGCGGGAAGGGTCCTAGGGGTCAGATCTCAACACCCCGTGGGGTTCCCTCTCGTGGCTACCGCAGGGAGGTACTGAGCGCCCAGCAGACCCATCCCCTGCACACGCACACCCGGAGCACAAGGGGGTGGAGCCGGACAGTGGGTTAGAGACCGAAGGGCACTCGCGTCTCCGCCGGGCTGCAGACACCGCGGGCCGCCCCCGCCCCGCCCCGGTGCGGATCTGGCTGGCCGGCCGCCGCCGCCTGTCCCCCGCCCCTCTCACTCACCTCCGGGTCCAGCGGCACCAGCTCCATGAGCGGCCAGGGCTCCTTGAGCTGGGCGAGCGGCATCGCGCCGCCGCCAGACCGCCCGCGCTCCTCCCGGCAGCCCCGGGGTCCCTGCTGCTGCACCGAGACCCCCGCACGCCCCCGAGCCCCTCGCGCTCTGCCTGGGCCGTCCGCCGCCGCCGCGGCACTCGCACTTCGGCTCCCTCCGTCACCCGGCGCCGCCGCGCCCATTGGCTACCTGCGCGGGGGCGGGGTCTCAGTGGCCCCGCCCAGTCCCCCCACGGCGCGGCATTCCCGGCGCGAACCCCCGCCCCCATCGCGCCGGGAGTCAGCCTCGCCTTCGTGCGAGACCCCAGCCCACTGTCGGCCCTGCCCACCGGAGGCTCTGCGGGTTCCGTCTTCCCGGGCTGTGTTCCGCTTTGCAGACCTCGCTCGGGCCTCCGTTGTCCGGTCCTAGCAGCCTTTGGGATGTTAACCCAGATGTGCCTGCTCCCTCTAAGGGGAGGGACTGCCACCCCACATTTACATGGGACGTCCTGGGCCTGATCCCGACCGAGGCGTGCAAAGAACCTGGCCCGTGTGACCTCTACCTCTCAACTCGCCGAGCCCTAGGATCACCCCTTTCCGAAAGCTTCCGCACATCGCGGGAGTCCACCCTTTGGGGTCTCCGTGTGATCCCCCGTGTCCCAAGCCAGCCAGCGCAGGAACCCACAGCGCCCCCAGGGTGATTTCCTAATACGCGTTTTTCTCCTAGTCTGTTGTGCCCTATCACTTGAGGGCGCTGGTTTCAGGCCAGGTCCTGCGCCTCTTCCGCTGCAGGACCAGATTGTGGTGTGATTTGAGCATGAGTCCCTGTGAGAAAGGCAAAATCCAGGTCTGGTGGGATCAGGATTCTCTCTGGTAAGGTTTGGCCTGCCCTTAAGGAGATTTTAAGCCCCAGGTGTGGTGAGACTTACTCTCAGGTGAGAGACAAGTGGCTAGTTTACTAAAAGCCTCCAGCGAGCCAGGCTCCATTGATACGGAATTTCTTTTTTTGCTACGTTTGCTTGCTTGGTTGGTTATGGGTATAGAACCCAGGCTTTGCAGGCCTGGTTGTGCTTAGTACCATGGACCTATACCTCCAGGCAGCTTGTGATTTTCTTGAGACCTCACTCCTTCCTAGTAGACACTTCTAAGCGATTTATCCGAAGTCGCACGCAGGTAGGAGCTGGGTGGTGTTTAAGAGTATGGGTGGGTCCGTGAGTTTGCCTTACTGATTCCAGGCCCCAGGTGGTGGAAGAGAGCCAACTCTCATAAGTTCTCCTTTGACCTCCACAACTATGCACAGGGACAACGGTCCCCAATAAAGAAACGTTAATGCAATACATTCCTAAATGTCAAGGAGTGGAGCATGTCTTTAATCCTAGCAATAGGGAGTCAGAGGCGGGAGGAGCTCTGTGTTCAGGGCCAGCCTGGTCTACTTAGGGAGTTTCAGGCCAACCAAGGCTACATAATGAGAGAATCTGTATCAAAACAAAACCCCCAAACCCCAAAAGCCCAGCTGAATAAAAAAATAAATACAAATAAATAGAAATAAACGTAATCCAGGAGATTTAGGCCAGATGACTGTGATTTTGAGGCCATTGTCGACTGCATAATGGAGACGTTGCCCAAAAATCAAAAATTAAATTAAACTGAAAAAGAAATAGAAACAGATGCTGGTTGCCCAGTGAGCATTTGTAAACTCACTGGCTGAGGCTGCTGAGATGGGATCTCATTGGTCAGTCAGCTTAGCCAAATAGGTGAGTTCCAGGTTCAGAGAGAGACTCACACAATGAATGAATGAATGAATGAATGAACCAACGAACAAACAACTAAATAAAAAGATAAAGATATGGGTTGTCAACCTATAGCCTACATGGGCACATACATTATGCATACAGACACATGCACATATAACACATTCACATGTACATAGGCATGCATGCATAGGCACACAGACACATGCACATATGCATACATACACGTGTACACACACAATGAAGTAGCACTGATTTCTCCCAAATCTCTATGTTCCCCCTTTTTTAAAAGATTTATTTATTTATTATATATAAGTGCACTGTAGCTGTCTTCAGACACAGAAGAAGGCATCAGATCTCATGACAGATGGTTGTGAGCCACCATGTGGTTGCTGGGATTTGAACTCATGACCTCTGGAAGAGCAGTCAGTGCTCTTAACCACTGAGTCATCTATGCCCCCTTATCCCATATCATCCCTTGGTGAAATCACTGGTAACGAACTGCATTTTGAGTAGAAAGGACTTTGGAATCCAAAAAAACATAGATTTGAGTCCCAGAAGTGCCCCCTCTTTAAGCATTGGACAACTCCTGTCTCTAAGTTTAGCTTCTTTATCTGAAAATTGGGAATTAGAACTCCAATCTTTTAGGTCTTCAGTTAGAATTGAACTCATTGTAACCCTATATATTAATTATAGTTAAGAATAGTACACTAGATCCTCCCATCATGGTGGCACAAGTCTATAATTCCAGCATTCAGGAGGCTAAGACAAGAGGACCTTGAGTCTGGCACAGATTATCCTGGATTATAGAGTGAGACTATATCTCAGGAAAATAAGATGATTCTAAATACAGCCGGATGTGATGATACATGCCTACAATTCAGCTCCTGGGAGGTGGAAGGCAGGAGGATCTGGAGTTCAAGATTATCCTCAGCTTCATGTCGCGTTCTAGGCTAGCCTGTATTACAGAAGACCCCGTCTTGGGAAGCCTGGTAAGGTCACTCATCAGGTAAAGGGTACCGCCACCAAGCATGAAGATGTGAGCTTGATTTTCAGGATCCATGTAGGAGAGGAAGAGAACTAGTCCCCAAATTGTTCTCTCATTTCCACGTGTGCTATTCTTAAGACAGTAGGCAGACAGACTCTAATGAGTTCAAGTCCAAACTGGTCTACGTAGTGAGACCTTGTCTCAGCAAATGAATGAATGAATGAATGAATGAGGTTGGAGAGATGGCAATGTAAAGCAGCAGTACCAGGGTGAGGATGGAAGTTCAGATCTCCAGAGCCTATGAAGAAGGCAGGCAGTCCTGACAGCCTCCTGCAATCCCAACATTGGAGAAACAGAGACAAAGGATCCCCAGGGCAAGGCGGCTACTCAGACTAGCTGTGAGGACCAGTAAAGTGGGCATGCACACACACAGAAACACACAGTTGTGTGAGCACACACATACACTATACACACATAATAAATAAACGCAGATCTTGCTAACACAGCACTAATATGCTCTGTGCTAAGCATTCTTCCTGTACTCTGTTCTCTGGTATTCATGTCAACCCGACAAGACAGGGGCTATTCTACTAGATGAGGACGTTGGGGACAGCTTGGTGCCAGATGGCAGCAATTATGAACATCAGGGTCAGCATGGTCCAAGTCAACTACTTGGGACCAGTTTGTGATGTGCCAGCCCTGACTGCTCAAGGCTAGGATTTGAATACTAGGGCACACTTAATTAAATTATTACCTGTCACTTATCTGCCACACAAATTGAACTGGGGATCCTGGATTTTGACTTGCTCAATCTGGTCATCCTCCTCAAGGCTCAGAAGAAAATGCACTCAGGTGACAACTGTCAAGCAGATTTCAGTGACACTTAGGGAGAAAGGCACTGAGGCCACGACATTGCTGGTGGAGAACTGGGCTACCTTAAAGAGGAGGAGGTAGGAATGACTTTGTCTTTAGACTTTCTCTTCCTTCCCTGTCTCAGAACTCTTCCTCTCCAGAACATTGTCTTACTTAGGGACTGAGTCAGCGATTACATTTTCAACTTAAAATTTATCTGGTCTACATAGCAAGTTCAAGACCAGCCAGAGCCACACAGTGAGACCTTGTTTAAAACAAAACAGCATCAACTGGAGATCAGAGGACAACTTTTGGGAGTCATTTTTCTCCTTCTAAGATGTAGATCGTGGAGACCTACTCTGGTCTTCAGCCTCGGCAGCAAGCACCTTTAGCCACTGAGCCATCTCATCAGCCCATACTTTGTACAAATAAAGATTTGTTTCTTTGTGTTTTTATGTGCCCTAGTCTCACCTGTTGTATAACAGTTAAAAAAAAAAAAAAAAAAGGCTCACCTGCAAACAGAAGGACTCTGAGACCAGACCATTGCCTGGAGGAAGCAGAAACCAACTGAACTGCTGGGAAGAGATTTAGACGGATAGAGATTTCTGGAAAGGACACTCTCCTACCTGTTAAGCAATCTACAGGCTCTGCAGTGTCACTGCACTGTCACCGTGCTGGGGTGGGCTTTGGTGGTGCACTTGTCTTTGAATCATTTCTGCCCCTGTAAGTAATCCTAATAATTCTTGTAGTTTACCAAGGTAGACTTTGGTGCTATCTGTATTTGGGTCCATTGTGGGTTCCCTATCTGGGATGAAGGGACAAGTGTGTTTTATTTCCCCAGGAAAAGTTGGGGTTTGTTTGTTTGTTTGTTTTGAGACAGGGTTTCTCTGTGTATCCCTGGCTGTCCTGGAATACACTCTGAAAACTAGGCTGGCCTCAAACTCAGGGATCCACCTGCCTCTGCCTCCTGAATGCTGGGTTTGAAGGTGTGTGCCACTGATGCCAGGCCCAAGAAAGGTTTCATCTCACTACATAATTGGCATCTAAGGAGAGACCTGACAGAACCAGAGGTAAGTTTGGAAGGAGTGGGTGTGTGCATTGTCCTGGTTATGGGGAGCAGGGTGTGACTGAGGCTCGGAAGCCCGACAGAAGAACATTACAGAGGAAATTCCAATAGTGTTCTTTTCTCTATGGTGTGTGGCGGTGTGCCTTTGTCCTGTAACAGCATTTGCATGTTTCACTACCCACAGTGACACATGCAGCTAAGGGTGAGCCATCGGGATCTGTGTCTGTGGGAGGAATCCTGGGATGAGATTTTGTCTGTGTGGTATGGGATGTCATGCCACCTGCTTGATGAGTCAAGGCTCTTGGTAAGCAGTGGCTTCCATTGTATGTAATTAGAAATGCATCTGAGGTGCCCGGTAGTGGTGGCGGCACATGCCTTTAATTCCAGCACTCAGGTGGCAGAACAGAGCAGGGCAGCATCCTCCATGTTGGCCTCTGGGTTTGGCAAGTCAACTAGGTAAATGAGGGTGGGAGAGGTTGTGAAAGCAATAACCGATATCCCTCAAGTCCAACTTATAGTAGAAAAGGGGAAACCTATAATCCAGGATACAAAGGGGGCATTAGCCATGATTCAATGCAAGAAACTGTGTGATGAGAAAGTATCCAGCACTCACCTGCTGGAATTAGGGAAGATCATTTTGTGAAAGAATTAGTAAAATTAGAAGGATTAGCGAAAGAGCCCATCCCTGTCACTGAGAGGCTCCTGAGGCTATGGGACATGAGATGGGACCAGTCAGACTGAGGTGGAGGCAGGAAAACCAAGTAACTTCCCATCCTCCTCAAGACCAAGGCTCTCTATCCTGAGACAGAGTCGGGGACATCTGATGAACTGACTTATTAAAGCCGTAGGAACCTTTGACTACATCTCTGTTTGAGGTCCACACACATAACAGGAACTGAAGGACCATGGAGGAGGGGCAGGTGCTACTCACAGAAGCAGGGATAAGTTCACTTAGCCCAATAGAACCTTATTCACAAAGGAGTTAAAAGGAAGGTTAAGGCAGCAGGGACTGTGAAGCTGGTATGGCCCCTTAGTGTCTTTACTGAGCCCTTTGGTTAGGCAAGATCTTTTAAAGTAAGACAGACTTTGGCAAATCTCAGTGACTTAAACCAGCATGGAAAGGGGAATCTACACAGTGCTAGAAAGCAATAAAGGAGATCAGCAACTGACAACAGGCGAGGATCACTCGAAGACAAATATGGCAAGATTTGTGTCGAGCTAGAGTTGCTGAGAACAAGATTGGTAGAAAGCCAAACTGTGTACTGAAAAGGCCGGAAGGCTGTAAAGCTCAGGAACACTTCGCAGAAGACACTCTTGATACAATAATACAAATGAAGAAGGTCAAACCTGTCCTGGGGTGGTAATGACCCCAAGACTAAGGATGGTACATTCCCCTGCAAGAAAAAGGACATGCTAGAGGTGGAGATGGTTTGCCCAGCCAGGAGCGCCCCCCAACAGCCAGTTTTGGTGTATGGAGAGGCAAAAGCTACAGTTAAACCCACAGCGCCAACTCACAGCAACTGGTACAGCTGGGGCGAGCAGGGCCCTAAATAGGTCTGAGCACGTTAAGTGAGGCCACTGGGTTAATGGGAGGCTCCACGGAAGAGCTCCAGGATACGGAAACGCAGCAGCTCAGAATGACTAAGGATTACTAATTAAGTTAGCAACTCCTAACCGAGCTTTGTACCCAATCTTGATCTGTGGAGGAAGCTGCTGATCAGAACGGATCGGACGGGTTCATGGATGATCGTGTCTGATTTAATCTTAGCTGTGAACCTCTGGGGTCACCTGACACTGCTGAGAGCAGATGGTGACAGACTCAGACTCAGACAGTTCTCTCTGTAACCCTGCTGCACGTTAAGGAGTAGTGGTTTGGGATGTTGCCTTGTCTGCCCATGCTCTGGAAATCGGTTTATTATGTAGACGACATAATGCTACCCTCTGAATGTTTTGCAGATTTTGGAAAGTCATTGGAGACACCACCAGGTACAATGGGGCTTCTATCTGCCTTGCAGCCCTACTGGGGCTGGGTTAATTAATTGAAGGGGGGTGGAATCTAAAAGAATACTTAAAGGCCATAAAGTAAATGAATCAAAACCCCAGTGCAGAGGTGGGCTACCTCCAAGTGCGTGGCACATGCTTTTAATCCCAGCACCCAGGAGGCGAGGCAGGTCGATCCCTGTGAGTTCAAGGCTAGCCTGGTCTATATAGTAAGTTCTAGAACAGCTAGGGCTACACAGATAAACCAAAACCAAACCAAACCAGAAACAAACAAACAACAACAAAACATTTCATCCTTCAGGGGAGTTCTTAAACAGTAAGGGAAATGAATAAAGAACAGATGTAAGAATTCCCAGACACACACACACACACACACACACACACACACACACACACGGTGGTGGGGGGTGCTAAAAAGAAAAGGCTGGCTGCAGAGTCTCCTGGAAAGGACAACATCCAACCTCAACAGTTGCTCCAGGTTTACCAGCTTTAGTGGACTGTCCCCCATAGTGGGGTGAACCCTGGTGACGAAAGTTGTCTTTAAGTCATTTGTGTAAGTTACTCCTCACCCATCTTCCTATAAGTAACCCCAATAAAACTCACTGGTTCACCAAGTTGGACTTTGGTGGCATCTGTACTTTGGTCTGTCCTGGGTTCCCTATCGAGAATGAGTATCTGGGTGTATTTTGTTTCCCCAGGAAAATGTCGACACACAACATTGCCTGTATATTGGTATGTATGGAGCCTGTGGAGAAGAGGGAACTGGAGTTACAGATGGTTGTGAGCTGACACCTGCGAAAGAACCAAGTGCTCTTCACCGCTGAGCCATCTCTCCCTTCTCCCAGTGATTTGAACTTTTTCTTCGTTGTGTTTTTCAAGACAGGGTTTCTCTGTGCAGCCTTGGCTGTCCTGGGACTCCCCCTGGGAACCACGCTGCCCTCAAACAAAAGAGATCTGCCTGCCTCTGCCTCCTGAGTGCCGGGATTAAAGGCGTGTGCTACCACTGCCAAGCTTCCTTGTACTTTTAATGAATTCATTTCACCTCCCATGTCTTCTTTCTGTGGAGGTGTTGGAGAGCCATGTGTCACTGTGGCAAGAGGGAAACCCAGAGGACAGATGGGCCTCTCTATGGGGCACTTGGTTAGGCCAGTTTGCCATCTTGCATAGGAATAGCAACCACTCAGGAGAGCGTTATAACTACTGATCCACAGTCCCCAACCCCAGCACCCATGGGGCTGTAACCCCACTCAGCTTAAGCTTGGTTCCATTTCTCTCTTAAATGCCACTCATTTCAGAACTTAGAAAGCAGAGGCAAATTCTTGGGAGTTCAAGACTGGCCTTGTTTACTGTTTTAGTTACTTTTCTGTTGTGATAAAATAGCACGAGCAAGGCCACTTAGAGAAGAATGAATTTATTTGGGATTATGGTTCCAAAGGGATGAGAGTCCATGACTGCTTACAGGGGATTCTGCCGAGCTTCTCTCAGGGACCTAGTGGCTTATGTTATTGCCTACAAGTGAGAGCTAGGTAAGGCAGAAAATGAAAAGGAATGCTTGCTCCCTACCCCAACCTCTGTCCCCCTACCCTCCCCCCAGCTCCTACTGATTCTCTTTCCTTTTCCTTATTCCCAGCTGCTCCCAGTGGCTCTGCTTCTGACTGTTTGCATCTGACCCTTCTCCAGGTCCTCACTCCCCTTCCCTTCCCCAATAAACCTCATTTATACCAGGTCTGTTGCGTGGTGTGATTTCTCAGGGGGACACCTTGGCATGGGCCCACCTCCTTTCCCCCGCCTGCTACCTCATTATATTTCATGACAATTCCCACCATGGGAAGGAAGTGTGACAGCAGGTGGGAGGCATAGGCAACTAGAGTTGCTGAGAATCAAGGGGCAAAGTTAAATGGCTGGCAGAGGTCTTTAGGCTCTCAAAACCCACACCAAGTGGCACCCTCAGATAGGCCACACCTCCTAAGCCTTCCTAAACAGGACCACCAACTGGAAGCCAAGCATTAAAATGCCAAAGACTCTGGGGGACACTTCTCATTCAAACCATCATGTCTGCATAGTAATTTCTAGGCTAGCCAGGGAGACACTGTCTCATCAGAAGAAAAGCAGGTAAAGTGTGATGTCCAACATGGGCCCCACTAGGAATCTACCATGGTAGTCCCAAACCCCATATCTAACTCATGTTCTGAGATGTCCCATGGCCAGAGATGTATATTAATGACAGTGATGGTATAGGGTTAGAACAGGCTGTTCTGTGAAGCTACTCGAGGTGTTTGTTAAATGAATGACTCATGAGAGAGAACCCACGCTGGGTACAGTGAGGTCATTATTCTGTACCTTGTCAAAGAGCTCTAACTCTAGCAGTGAGTGTGGGTTGAGGCTTTGGTGGGTCTCTCTGTTGTAGCCTGAGTTGCCTGGGCTGTGGCATCGATGAGGGGTCCTCATGTGGATGAGGCCTGCCTGCTCTGTGACTTGTCCTGGCCTCTGAGTAGAGGAGGGTCTTGGCACAGGTGTCTGTTGGCAGCAGGTGGAACAGCAGGAGGCAGTTACTGTAGTGATGGTACCTTTACCAAGTAATGAGGATCTGTCAGAACCAGGCTGAGCATTTACATCATAATCAGCACAAGCAGGGGGGCTTATGGCCTACCTTTCTACTTGCCTCCCTTCCTCTCCTCCTCCCTCCCTTCTTCCCTTCCTTCCCTCTACCCCTCTCTCTCTCTACACCGGAAGTAGAACCCAGGCCCTGAGCTTCCTGGACAAATGCCCCACTATGAAGCCACATCCTAAGCCCCATGGGGGCCGGAAGGACAACTTTGTTTCCTGACTGGAACTGAGAATTTTGCAAGCCAGATCGCATCAGATATCTCCAACAAGACATAAATCACAAGAAAATTGAGGCTCGGAGAGGGACAGGTTTGCCCACAGCCAGACAGCAGGTACTGTAGCTGGACTGGAAACTCACGTGTGTCTTCGTATCTGAAAACCGACCGGTGCAGGCACCTCAAGGGTGGGGAGGGAGGGTGGGGGGAGAGAAGTGCTTCTCTTGTAGGCCCAGGCACAGGATGGGATCACTCTCCCTACTCGAATCTCCTTCTGGACACTTCAAACAAAACCCAAGCCTTTGCCAGCAAAGTCCCACAGGATAGACACCTGTACCCCCTGCACC
This sequence comes from Micromys minutus, assembly GCF_963924665.1. Taxonomy (NCBI): domain Eukaryota; kingdom Metazoa; phylum Chordata; class Mammalia; order Rodentia; family Muridae; genus Micromys; species Micromys minutus. The sequence goes on from NC_137978.1 coordinate 48,014,149, forward strand.
CCCTGCACCCCCTGGTGCCATTTGTCTTGGCTCTCTGCCCTCCTGCTGCCATCCTCCCTGCTACCCACTGCACACACCTGGTGAGCTCTCTCCTCGTGTTACCGCCCTGTGCCCTCCGTCTGGAACATTCTTTCCCCAGCTCTGGGAGTTCTTGCCTTCACCCCATTCCCATCTGGAATCGCCGCTGTCGTGATGCTACCTCAGAAAGGTCATTGTTGAGACCTTAGCCCAGATGCTGTGCCCGCAACCTCACTGCACCCGCCTGCCCTCCCTGTGAGAAGCAAACTCCAGGAGGGGATGGAGACATTCCTGGATCAGCACCTTAGGCTGAGATAGGGTTCTGAGTTCCAGCCCACATTGAGACTCTTATCTCAAAAATAACAGAGAGAAACCCTGTTTGGAAAACCAACCAACCAAATAAATAATAAATAAAGCCAACAAAACCAAACACAAAAGCTGCAGGGGTTAGGACCAGCCCCTTGTCTCCTGCTGTAGGCATGAATACATAGGATCACAGGTCACAAATCAGACTTGTGAGTCCAGCACTGAACACTTGAGCTCTCAGCCCATGTCTTAGCTGAGCGACCCTGAGTAGTTCCGATGACCTCTTTTAGCTTCTCTTTTTCCTAGGAACATACTGGCTACTTAGACCACGCCAGCTTCATTGCAGAGATCCACCTGCCTCTGATTCCTGAGGGCAGACAGTACAGGTGTATGCCACCAAGTCTGATGGTTTTTATATTTTAAAATAATTTTAAGTGGAAAAAAAAATAATGCGTGACAGTTGTATGAAATTCAGACTCGAGCACACGTAAATAAAGTTTTACTGGAACCCAGCCATGCTCCGTTTGTGGACCCTCTGTGCCTCCTTCTCACTGTGTTAAGTAGTTGCAACAGAGACCATATGGCTTGCAAAGTCTGAAATATTTACGAGCAGTCTCTCGGGAAGCAGTGTGTGGCGGGCTCTAAGGAACTTAGCGGAGGAGACAGAGAGTCAGACAAGCAGGTCAGGCCTGTCTGAGTGTAGTATTTCCTTACAGGTTGCTTCTCTGGGGCCCCAACCCTGGGGAAGGGAATCATTTCAATCTATAGGTTGCCACCCAATAGCTCAGCATCCCAGGTCATTGTGACCAGCCAATAGGATCTGCCCAGATCCCTTTCCCTTATCCCAGGATGTGAATTCAGGAGCAGGTTTGGGGGTGGGTATAGAAGAACTCATCACCCTTCGTGGGTTTGTTGCTGTTGTTTTTGAGGCCGTATCTTACTCTCTAATCCAGGCTAGTCTAGAACTCACTATGTAAACCAGGGTGGCTTCAAACCAGCAAGAGTCCTGTTGCCTCAGTTTCTCAAGTGATGGGATTACTGGGAGGAGCTACCACATCCAGTCTGCCACCTTTTGTGGCACCTTTGGGGTCCACCATGTGTGATCCTGGTCTCTGTCTTCATTCCCCTGCCTGGTAGGGGCAGGTGTGAATTATGGATTTGTTTCCAAGGAAAAATAAGATTTACATCAGTTGCTGACTTGCCACCAGCGGTGTTGGAACTGGAAAGTTAGCTTTGGGCTCGCCTTAATCAGAGCTTGGAAACTGGTAGCCTAGGGCAGATTCTGCTAAGGGTAGTGGCCGGTTAGCTATATTCAAGCTCTGAGGCATGTATTATCTGTACAGCTTTTAAAACATCGTAATGAAACTGGGTAGGCCTTTTATTGTCTCTACATCCTGGAAATTCTAAATACTCTTGGCAATAAAACTGTCCTTTCTTTGAGCAGGGCATAGTGCCTCCCACCTTTAATTCCAGCACTTGGGAGGCAAAGACAGTTGGATCTCTGTGAGTTTGAGGCCAACCCAGTCTACAGAGTGAGTTCCAGGACAGCCAGGTTACACACAGAAATCCTGTCTCAGGGACCCAAAACAACATTCTTTTTGGGTGACCTCAGTGGTGGAGCTGTGTGTTTTGCATGAACACAACCCTGGTTTCAACCTGAAGAGCTAAGAACACTGTCATTTCTAAGATCTTCCATTATTTAAAAAAAAACCTTTTACATTTATTGATTTACTGAGGGAAGGGGCACAAGTACATGCCACAGTGGTCAGAGGACATGTTGTGGGAGGTGGTTCTCCCCTTTTACCATGTGGGTTCTAGGGATCAAACTCAGGTTGTCAGGCTTGGTGGCAAGTGCCTTTAACCGCTGAGCCATTTCTCTGGCTCCCAAAGAGGTCTTTCTGTTGGCTGAAACAGTTTGTGTTATCATGGTGAAATGTGGAAAGCAGGGCATATAGCTGAGCTTAGGGACACATGGGAAACACTCCGGAGGCAGGACTCTGGGGGGAGGGGGTTGTTTTATAAAAGAGAGCATACCTTTAAAGCAGCACTCTGGGGCACAGGCAGGAAGATCTGAGTTCAATTGAAAATGGCTAGCCTGTTGAGTTTCAGTGCAGCCAGACAGCCAGGGCTACATAAAAAACTATAGACAGACAGACAGACAGATAAGATACTATTGTTTAAAACATTGGGCCTTTTATGGGCATGCAGGGCTATGTTGAGTTTATTTAGTGCAAGAGGTCAAACCTGTGGCCTCTGGGATTTTACCAAACTCTTCCCCAGTCTTAAATACTGTCTTGATCATTGCGATTTTGGTACCTCCTTAGGTTTTGTGCCCAAGAGCCAAGTTCATGCCAGTCTTGACATTTCTCCTACAATGGTCACTGCAAAATCCTAGAACGTTTGCCATAATGACCACCACATTACAGATTTTTAAAAAGTGAGGTGAGGGGCTGGAGAGATGGCTCAGTGGTTAAGAGTGCTGACTGCTCTTCCAGAGGTCCTGAGTTCAATTCCCAGCAACCACATGGTGGCTCACCTGTAATGGGATCCTGTGCCCTCTTCTGATGTGTCTGAAGACAGTGACAGTGTACTTATATAAATAAAGATAAATCAGTACTAAAAAAAAATGAGGTAAGAAGAGGCAAGAGATTTGGGATAAACAGCAACATCAATAACAGTTTGGGCAAAGACACATGTTTTGTTTTGTTTTAATTTTTGAGACAAGGTTTTTCTGTCCTGGCTGTCCTGGAACTTACTCTGTAGATCAAACCGGTCTTGAACTCAGAGTTCCCCCTGCCTCTACCTTCCCGCTGCTGGGATTAAAAGTGCACCACCACCACTGACTTTTAAAAATTTTTAATTTATTTAATTATTTTAAGAGTTACTTCTTTTTACGTGCATTGGTGCTCTGCCTACACGTCTGTGCAAGGGTGTGTCAGATCCTCTGAAACTGGAGTTACAGACACTTACTTGTAAGCTGCCATGTGGGTGCTGGGAATTGAACTCAGATCCTCTGGAAGAACAGCCAGTGCCTCTTAACTGCTGAGCCATCTCCAGTCCCAAATTTTTATTCTTTTGATTGTGTGTGTACGTGTGAGTGTGGGTTGTGCGTTCATGGAGTACCTACGGAGGCCAGAAGAGGGCATCAGATCCCTTGCAGCTGACGTTAAAGGTGAGCTGGCTTTGTGGCTGCTGGGGCCCAAAGCTGGTCCTGAGGAGGAGCGGCAGGTGCTCTTACTCTCCAAGAGATTCCCCGTCCGTGTCCTGAGCTAACACAGGAAGTCCTCTGGGGGATGCTAGAGAGTGAACCTGGGGCCTTTCAAGCACTAGCGTAACACTATACCACTGAACTGTATTCCCAGGACTCCCCTCCCTCTTCCCTCCTCTCGCTCTCCTCTTCCTTTCCTTTTTCTCTTAGCTTTTCTTGTTAGTTTTTCTTTTTGTTGTTGTTTTGAGACAGTGAAGGGGAGTCTCACTATGTAGACTTGATTACCTGAAACTTACTGTGTAGACCCTGCTGCCTTTGAACTTAAGAGGTCGGCTTGCCTCTGTCCCTTGAGTGCCAGGACTCAAGTCCTGCACCATAACATCCGGCCCCAGACACATACTTTGTACTTGCTTTGGCTACAAGTGTTGTTAAATAGTTCAAAATACTTTTTTTTTTTAAAGATGTATTTATTTATTTTATGTGAGTACACCATAGCTGTCTTCAGACACGCCAGAAGAGGGCATCAGATCCCATTACAGATGCTTGTGAGCCACCATGTGGTTGCTGGGAATCGAACTCAGGACCTGTGGAAGAGCAGCCAGTGCTCTTAGCCACTGAGCCATCTCCCCAGCCCAAAATTTTAGCTTTTAAAATAAAACTTTCTAGTCTTTTTCAGAATTTGGCCACCTGGGTCCTTGTCCTGCCTGGTCCCCTCCCTTAGATGACGGTCACAGATGCTCCCCCGGACTCTGCACTCACCCGTCCTACCTTGCTGCTCTCTCTGGTGGGTGTTTGGCTTTGTGCTTTCAGGGAGGCAATTTTACAAGTGGAAGACTCTGAAATCCCAGAGAGGAAGAGGCCAACAATGTACACAGTGGGCTTGTGACAAAGCTGGGCACCAGGCCAAGCTTCCCATGGCCCCTCAGTGACATAGACAATCGCCATCGCCCTCAGATGTGATCCGATCTCAAAAAGGGACTTTCCCAGTGCAGACCAAGCTAACTCTTTTTTTTTTTTTTTCCTGAACATATTCGAATGCAGTGCCATGGTGGGGACATCCTCCCCCACCGCCCCCTCCAGGGCATAGAGCAGAGTGACAGTATGACCTTCCCAGAATCTTACAGTAAGTTCAGGGTGGATCTAAATTCTGCCCCAGCTCTTGACAGAAGACCAGAGGAATCTACCCCCAGCTCCCCTCCTGAGTGGGCCCCATTTCTCAGAACCGGGGAATCTGACTTAGAGCTGCCCCCATATAAATCTGCCTTTTTACTCTCTATGTGGCTTTGGCTGGCTTATCTGGTCAGTGGAGAAAACCTATTAGCTGCCTCAAAACAAAAACAAACAAACAAACAAAGCCAGCATTTCTTGTCCTGTATAAACCGTATCTCAGGAGAATAAAATAGTGAGGACGAGTTCATTTTTATGGAAGAATTATCCAGGTGATGAGCGCCTCATGAATAAGAAAAATCACCGTTTGGCCATGCTAATACCATAATGACAAGAAAGAGATCAATAGGACCTCTGATTAGTCAGCTAGTAGAATATGTCCGCTGAGTCATTACGCACTTTCAGATTTGCCGTAATATTAAGTCTACGGGGCTGGGCATTCAGTTCTGATGACACGGTGCGGCTCAGCGTACAGGAGGCCCTGCCTTCCATCCCTAGCACTGAATCAGGTGAGCACAGTGGCAGTCACCTACAATCCCAGTGCTGGGCAGGTGGAGGCCGGAGGATCGGGATTCACGGTCATCCTTTCCTCTAAGGGGATTGTGAGGCCAGGCTAAAATCCATCAACCCTGTCTGGAAAACAAACGACAAACAGGAAGTATATATGACTGTTGCCGAGGAAGTGCTTTTGCCAAATACATGAAACCCCTCTAAGCCCCTCTGGGCTTCTAACCCCCTCTAAATCAAGTCTCTGGCTTTCAGTTTACTGGACACCTAAGGCACTAGAGCAAGTCTAACTGCACGTCCAGGAAACACCAAATCTTCTACAGTATGGGAGCTCTGATGAGACAAATCCTCTGGTTCTTCCACAAGTAAAGAGCACTGAAAAAAAATAGTGAGATGGCTTAGCTGGTAGAGATGCTGGCTATGCAAGCCTGGTGAGCTGAGCTTGATTGATTGTTGGTGCTCATGTCAAAGTGGTTGGGGAGGGGCTGGAGAGATGGCTCAGTGGAGAGATAATCTCACTGGCTGCTCTTCCAGAGGTCCCGAGTTCAATCCCTACCAACCACATAGTGGCTCACAACCATCTGTAATAGGATCTGATGCCCTCTTCTGGTGTGTCTGAAGATGGCGTCAGTGTACTCATATATTTTTTTTTTAAAAAAAAGTAGGCGAAGAAAACTGACTGTAGATTGTCCCCTAAACTTCACAAGTGGGTAGAAAACAGGTTCTTCCCCAATCCTCCAGACACACATGCACACACACACACACTCTCTCTCTCTCTTTTTCTCTCTCACACTCTCTCACACACACAATCAATAAAAAAAAACAAGTAATTAAAAGTTTTAAAAAGATGAAAAAAGTGTACCTGTTGTAGATTAAAGGTTACATATGAGGAACATGGTGGTGAAGCCTGAGAACCCAGCACGCTGGCAAGAGGATCAGGAGCAAAAGCCATCCTTGGCTACAAGGCCAGACTTGGCTATATGAACCCTTCAAATATTGCTAGCACTAATGACAATTTTTAAAATAAAAAGGAGACAAGTAGGAGCTTGGGGAAATCTTTTGGCCGAACCTGTAGAGATTTTAGTCACACACACACACACACACACACACACAAACAATTACCAAAATTTTGATAATTCTTGAAGGTGAGAAAGCTCCATGTCAAATGATTATGCTTTCGTCAGTGTGATAGAACGTTGACATTTTCCCTTCCCAGTACAGGGTGCTGCGCTAAGGGCCTCATGCACTCTCGATGTATTAGTTATATCTCATTCCCATGGTCAAAGACCTAGTGAAAAGCAATTTAAGCACCAGCATCTGTTGACACATGGTTTACAAGGTACTGACTAAAGGGTACTTCTGGAGGAGCTCTGGGCAGCTAGCTGTTTGCACAGTGTCTGTAGTCAGGAAGTGGAGGAGGGGGAGGGAGGGTAGGGAGGTGGGGATAGAGGTGTTGGGGGTTTCTGGTGTGAGAAGGTGGGGTTTGTGAGTGATGGGTGGGGGATGGGGTGGGGGATGGGTGGTATAGCAAATGGCATGGGGGGTGGTGTAGGTGGGGGGATGGGGTGGCTGATGGGACATGGTGGGGAGTGGATGATGCTGGTATCATTTTATCTTCTCTTTTCCTTTGGGTCCTACATTAGAGAGGGTCTTCCCTCCTAAGTGAAAGGTCTCTGGAAATGCCTGTATAAACACACCCACAGGTGGGTCTCCTAGGAGATTCTAAACCCAGTCAAAGTGACAGAGAAGACTTCTGTGACAGTGGACAAGCACACTGCCACTGAGCTGGAGCCCCAGCCTCTCCTTAGCTTTAGACAGGGTTCTACTGAGATGCCGGAGGCTGACCTCTGAACTCGATCTGTATGTACCCAGGCTGGCTTTGAGTTTGCAACCCTTCTGTCTGGACAGCTGAGGTGCTTTTTCTACAGGCAGAAAGGTTTTTTAAAGTAAAAGTCAAAATTGGAACACGGGCAGAGAAAGGGCTTGGCGGTCCAGAGTACAGACTGCTTCTATGAAGGTTCTGAATGTGTGGTGCCCAGCACCACACTGGGCAGTTTATAACCGTCGCCTGTCACTCTGCTTTCAGGGGTAGTGACACCTCTGGGCTCCTCGGGCACCTGCATTGGTGTACACATACCCCCAAATACACATAACGAAAACGAAAAGAATTTTAAGAATAAAAAAGGAAACTGGAAGCCTGGCAGTGGTGGCACACAACTTTGATTCCAGCACTCAGAGGCACAGACAGGCGCATCTCTGTGTGTTGGAGGCTAGCCTGGTCTACAGAGTGAGTTCCAGGATAGCTAAGGGCTATCTGGAAAGACTGAGAGACTTTATCTTGAAAACAAACAAACAACAACAAAAAGGAAAGTTACAAAGAAAAAAAAAAAAAAACCCACAGATCAAGAAACAGAGAAGTTCTGCATTTCTGTAATGGAAGCAAAGGGGGCAGGAAGAGTTCTTCTGACCACAAAGTTGAGAAACCCCTGAAAAGCAGCTTCTCTGTGGATTTCTCTTTTGTGTGTATCTGGGGGACTGGGGAGGGTGCGGACAGATCATTGCTCCGCAGCCTAAGATGACTTTGAACTGCAGATCCTCCTGCCTCCATCTCCCAAGTACTAGGATTACAGACATTAACCATGATGCTTGGCTCCAGCACACTTCTTTTTCTAAAAATAATTGCCTTTGTTTATTATTTATGTATGCTCATAGGTGTCTGGGTAGAATGAGTGTGTGTGTGTGTGTAGAGGTTTGTGAGTAGGTGAGTGGGTGCGTTTTGGGACCGTGTATGTGGTGGTTCATCGATAAATCTCATTTCAGACTATTTGACACCCTTTTCTGACCTCCGCAAGCACATAACACACATGCATGCACACATATATGTGTGTGTGTACACTGTTGATCTCTTCAGACACACAAGAGGTCAATGGATCCCATTACAGATGGATGTGAGCCACCATGTGGTTGCTGGGAATTTGAACTCAGGACCTTTGAAAGAGCAGTCAGTGAAAGGAAAAGATGACGTCCCAGGTTTCTGGCACCAATGTTAAGGGGAGGATGAAGAGAGTGGTGGGCATATGGCCCATGGAGGTGCGGCAAGGCCTGGGGACAAGGGAGATGCCTCTGGGGGATCCATGTTGGGAATCCCTTCCCCCTGAGGGACCAGCCACACAATGGTATAGTACAGAATAGAGTTTATTCAGGTCATGGGAGAGTTAAGAGGGTGGTAGAGGCAGAGAGAGAGAGAGAGAGAGAGAGAGAGAGAGAGACAGGAATAGACAACTAGAGGAGTAAAGAAGAGGCCAGACATGAGCACATGGAGGGAGGGGGGGAAGGGAAGGGGAAGAGGAGGGGGAAAGGGGGAGAGATCAGCTGCAAGAGGCCAAGAGGCCTAGAGAGGCAAGAGAGGCCAAGAGAGAAAGGAGGAGGCAAACAGCCCCTTTTATTAGTGTCAGGTCACTGGGGCGGAGCATACCTGGCTACTGCCAGGTAATTGAGGGGCGGGGTTTACAGAATCCCAACAGTCAGTGCTCTTAACTGATGAGCCATCTCTCCAGCCCTGAGTACAAAGTTCACATGCCTAAATTAGCCAGTCTTTCTTCCTCTCCTTGTAACCCATCTAAGCTCAAAAAGCACAGACAAGAGGCGAAAAAGCCTGAACTAAATGGTGTGGAGTTCGCAGGGCTGACATTATTAGCCAGGGCACCTTGCGGCAGACAGCTGCTCAAAATCTTGTCTTCCTCCTAGTCCCAAGCTGCTGGAGCAGCTCCAGAATGGCCTGCTTGCTCTCCCTCCTCCAAGTCGCTGACCTCCCTGGCTCTGCCAACCCACTTCCCTGCCAGCAGCTTTTCCTGAGTGGGCCTGGGAGGAACCCGTCCAGAACACAGCAGGCTTGTGCTCCGTTCTACCCCCTCCCTTGGCAACCATCACAATATGCTTCCAACCAAGGCTGGAGGAGGAAAAACCATGAATATTTACATGTAAATATTTTTGCCCTGTTGCACAGAAATAAAGATTGGAAGGAAGTCAGGGGAAAGCTAACAGGAAGAGATCAACGGAGGCATGGGATCAGATAAAGCTGGGCGCAGTGTGGGGCTGTGCCATTCAGTCCTAGCTGTGTGATCCTAGCAAGGAACCTTCCCTGGAGAACTTTGTCCCAACTCCAGATTCCCATCACATGAATTACTTAGCATTAAGCACCCTGTTCAGTATAGTTTACAGAATAAAGTATTCATGGCAATATGGCTCACACTTGTATTCTCAGCACTTAGGAGGCTGAGGCAGGAGGACTGCTACAAGTTCAGGGCCAGCTAGAATTACACTGCTAGTTCCAGGCTGAGGTGGGTCACAGACTCTGCCTCAACTTACTAAGACAAAACCAACTGCTCCGGTGTGGTGGCAAACACTTTTCACACAAACTAGCAGTAGGAAAATGGGGGCCATAGGATCTTTGTGGGTTTGCTGAGGCTAACCTGGTCTGAAGAGTGAGTTCTAGGCCAGCCAGTGCAGTCTGGAGGAGAACAGGTGACAAAGGAAACTTTATCTTGATGGGTTTCTTGGCCCCTACCAATATTCTCTCTAAAACTGTTGACAATGATCACGTATTTATAATGTTATAAGCACAGGCCCAAACTAAAAGTTCATTACTAGAGGACTAACTGAATTGAAAGTGCTCACTTTCTGGAAATATTGTCTCTTTAAATAACAATTATTTTTATTTTTTATTGGCACAAATACAGGACAGCATAAATTGAGCAAACCATAGGTATGTGACCTCTTTATATTTATGTATGTAGGACCTCTTAAGCATGCAATCACAAAAATACTGCGCATGTCAGTAAAAAGACAAGGACTTTTAGTTGGACGTGGCAGTTCAGGCCTTTAATCCCAACATTCAGGAGGAAGAAGCAGGCAAATCTGAGTTCAAGGCTAGCCTGGTCTACAAAGTGAGAAATCCTGTCTCAAAACAAAATGTGAAAGTCCTCATTTTTTTCAAAGATTTATTTATTTATTATATATAAGTACACTGTAGCTGTCTTCAGACACACCAGAAGAGGGCATCAGATCTCATTACAGATTGAGCCACCATGTGGTTGCTGGGAATTGAACTCAGGACCTCTGGAAGAGCAGTCAGTGCTCTTAACCTCTGAGCCATCTCTCCAGCCCCCCCACCCCCACCCCTTTTACGACATGTTTTCCCTGAGTGCTCTGGAGACGGAGCTGACTTTAACTTCAGAGATCTGCCTGCCCCTGCCTCCCAGGTACTGAGATTAAAGGCCCGTGTCATTATGTCACGCTTATATTGGTTTTTGTAAACTTAATTTTAAAAAGATTTATGAACTAGAATTACATTTTAGATGAAACCAGGCAGGATTTATTGTTATGCCCATGCCAAACCCCAGAAAACAGAAAGAGAAGGCCGTTGATTCGCCTATCCCCCCGGAACACTTCATTTAAAGCATCCGTTGTTGCGTTGCTGAGGCTGTCCCCCAGCCCTCCCTGCAGGGAAACTGCAGGAATGCAGATCAACTACCTCTATCTCTCTAGCTTGTTTGTTTTAGGTTTTTGATGTTTGGTTTGTTCCGGGCTTTTGTTTGCCTGTTTGCTTTAATTGTTTTAAAATTCTCTGACACAGGGTCTTACTTCGTAGTTAAAAAGCCTGGAACTCACTGTGTAACCAGGGCTGGGCTCCAACTCCTGGTAACCTTGCAGTGCCAGGAAATGACAGGCATGAGCCACCATGCCTGGTTCCCTAATCTTGTTGAAACTGAAGATGAAGCGCTCATGAGCCTCTCTGCTTGGCTGGGTTGAGAAGGGCACATTGTGCTGTGAGTGGAGGGAGGGTGCCGCCAAGTGACAAGCCCGGGCAGTGGCTGGAATGCTAAAGGTTGGATGACACACCAAGAGCCCCCACTAACTCTATAAACCAAGGCCCTAAATCTAGTCTCAGACTGGGTCCTAGGGCTGTCCTGTTTGTCTTCCCCTAACCCACGTTCAGCCACACCGCACGCCTGGGGCCAGCATCGAGCTCCCAAACCCACCAAGCCACGTGGTACCAAGCAAACCAGCTCGGCTTCCGCACGGCTCCTGCTCCCATCAACCCGCGCGCTCCCCAGGCTCTGGGCCCGCCCCCGAGAGGCCGTTCCAGCCCCAAGCCCCGCCCACGCACGTGCGTGCGCGTGCTCCGTGGGCCTCCTGGGATTGGCCACACGTTAGGCCCATTCCTGGGCAGCTCGAGTCTGGTGCCTGCCCGGGTGAGGGCGGTGAGGGTAGGGTCAGAGCTGAACTTGAGCTGGGCCGTCCTGGGAGAGGCTGTCGCGTGTCGTGGACGATGTCAGATCAGACGCTTGGAGTGGAGCCCGTGGGACTTCCAGTTTCGGGCCCAGAGGACCCAGTACGGTCATTAGCTCCCACGCACGCGCGGAGCTCAGCTCTGCGTCGCCCCCTTGCGGACAGAGGAAGCAGCGCCTGTTTGGCACCCGAGGACTCCCCCGGGCTGCACGACCCAGGCACGCGCGGCCACCTAGGCGATCTGCTCCCCAGACACCTCCCACTTCCGTCGATGGATCGGAGGACGGGCTGATGTTGTCATGGCGACAGCTGAACAGATCCAGTGCTCTTCAATGGCTACTGTGAATCTTATTCTGGACAGAGAGAGAACTGTAGTATTATTACCCAGCCTCCTGCATCTTCTTCAGTCTGTAATCTAAATGGATGAGGACTGATCTCTCCCCAAAGCAGCAAGGCCTTGAACAACAAATGAGCCTTTCCTAAAAGCCTACTTACTGCGTGAAAGCAAAGGTCGATGATGATAATAGTAGTATTCTCATTCCCAGTTCCTGAGGGTGGGTAGTGTTTGGGCCAGCGAGATGGATCAATGAATAAAGCGTTTGCTGTGCAAACCTGAGTTCATGCAGGTGTAGAAGGAGAAAAACAAGTCTCCACAAAATTGTCTTCTGACCCCCATTTGTACACAGCTGCATCTCCCGTCCCGATAAAAATAAATGGAACAAAAAATTAAGTCGGTAAAATTGAATGAGAACTGATTAAGATGGGTCCTTACAGACTACCTTTGTATACGGATAACTTCCCGTAACCCAGGAGTAGACACTCTTACTAAGAGACAAACAACTTTGTATTCAGAAAGATAACTTGTCCAATGTCATACTGGTGATGTAGCTCAGTGGCAGAGTGCATACCCAGTATGTATGAAACACTTGTTTTCAGTCCTTAGTACGGGAAAGTCGAATACGATGGTAGGCTAAGTTTTTTTTTTTTTTTTTTTTTTTTGTTGTTTTGTTGTTTTGTTTTGAGACATTCCTGTTTAGCCCAGGTTGACCTTCAACTCCTGGTTCTTCTGTTTCTATCCCAAGTGTTCTGCACCGTGTGCGCCAGCATGCCCAGTTTGATTTGTTGCAAGTGATAAACCCCGGGGCTTCATGTATGCTAATAAAACTCTTCCAACTGATCTGCACTCCCGACTTAAGTCCAGGTCTTTCTTTTAATAAACAATGACATCATCCTGGTTCCCCCTACCCAGGGCACTTCCAGAAATTTCCTTCCACGGTTGGAGTTTTCTAGAACTACCACTTGCAGGATCAGGTTGTTCTCAGCAGATACATATTTCTTTCTATTGCTATTTGTGGTGGTTTGAATGAAAATGGCTCCCGTAGGCTCATAGGGAGGTGTGGCCTTGTTGGCTTTTAATCCCAACGCCACTGTGCTGAGGGGGTGAATACTGAAGGATGCATAGATGGTTTAGAAAGAATTTCTAAGCAAGAGAATTGTACACATAAAGCTGCAGGAGCCAAACATGATGGTGTATGCCTGTAATCCCAGCTCTTGCATGGCAGAGGCATGAAGCCTTTGGGTTTGTGGCTAGCCAAGCTACAAAAGGAGTTAAAAGGCAGCTTTAACTTTGAGATCCTGCCTCAAAAAAAAAAAAAAAAAAAAAAAAAAAAAAAAAAAAAAATCCACATTTTATGACTTTAATTTCAGAACTCCGGAGGTAGAGGCAGGCAGATCTCTGTGAGCTTGAGGCCAGCCTGGTCTACAGAGTGACTTCCAAGATAGCTACAACTACACAGAGAAACCCTGCCTCAAAAATATCAAATAAATAAAAACTCCAAACCTGAAAACAAAGAAGTAAGGAACTAGGAGTGTAATCAGTGGCAGAGAACTTACTATATCAATAACGACAGAAAGAGGGGGAGTGCAGAAGACAGAAAAAGGAAAACAGACATCTTGGAATACAAGTGTACTTGAGTTTACTTTGAGCAAGAGATCCTAAACTTTAGCCAATTGAGTATCAGCCTAATGAAGGTTACCAGAAGTGACAGTAATTATAAAATCATGGGTTAACCTTTTTGAATACTCTTTTAGTTAGGATTTCTATTGTTGTGAAAAACACCATGACCATGGCAGCTTTTATACAGTTATAAATATTATGTTTATATATAATTAATAATCAGATTTAATTCGAATTGGCTTACAGTTTCAGAGGTTCAGCCCATTATCATCATGGTGGGAAGCATGGCAGCGTCCAGGCAGACATGGTGCTGGAGAAGGAGCTAAGAGTTCTACTTCTACATCTTGATCCAAAGGCAACAGAGAGAGAAAGAGAGAGAGAGAGAGAGAGAGCGCATGACACTGGGCCTGCTTGACACACTTCCTCAAGGCCACAAGTCCCTGTGAGCCTATGGGGTCCATCTGCCCGGAGTCTTTGCTGAAGAAGGCTTCCAATAGGGACATTGGTTATTGCAGCACCAAAAGTTGTGATTGCTAGGGCAAAAGTAGCTTACTTATGGTAAATATTGTCTTTCCTAAATCTTTGCTATTCTGGGGATTAACAGCTGTTGTTTAACAGTGGGGTGGGGGCAGGGATAAAGTAAACAAGTTAACTTATTCAAGCTGAACTCTTTGTTCTTTTATTCTAGAGATGCTCAGAGTTTCCTTAACTCTTTGAGACCCAGAGAAAAGGAAAAAGAAAGTCACACACACAGAAAGAAAATGTTTTCTGCAGGCAATATGCACATACATGTTCATACACACGTACAGGTGCTCAGATCTGAACATCTGTCTGATCACCTCCACAAGTGTTCATACAAACGTACATAGAGCTACATATGTATGTATGGACAAACAGACATGTGCATATGTACATTTGGACGGATGGGGCAGAGACAAGCCCTCCTGCCAAGCCACACTTTATTCCTTCTCTCTGGCCTTCTCATACCTTCTTAGACAAGAGTTCTTTAGAAAATTACCTCATAGATAAAATGTTACACAAAAGGGGACTTACAGATGGATGTTGATAGTAAGTTCAAAGTAGAGTTGCATTCTGTAAGCTCATTATAAGTTCAAAGCAACAGTTTCTCATGGCCTTGCTGTATCATAGTGCAACCTGTGGTAGGATGAATGTTTTTCCTTGATCACAAATCTGTCCCAAGCCTATTTCTCTTTTCAGTGTAATTGTGAAAGTTCATTGTATTCCTTATAATGCAGCCTTTCCTTACTATTCTATGAGGAGAGGGCACATTCTATTCTTGATTGCAACCTTATTACATTTTTCTGTCAAATCAGCTAAAGACATTTTCTTAAAACTCTCCTTCTAAAATTATCAGATCAGGAATCCTATAAAGTCATCTAAACAGCATTGATTTTTGAAAGTTCATCTTCACGTTGATCTGCAGGAAAATTGCTCAGTAGGGTAAGCGGATGCCCAGGAATCATTGGGCTGTGTACTAATGGCAGGAGAGGCAGATCAGCAGTGAGGAATAATTCTGGGATGAAGACTCCTAGGACCTTGCCTCTCAGAATTCACTCACCAAGGGCCTTGGAAAAACCATGGGCTATCTCCAGGAAACTTACTCCTTTGCCTTCAGCCTTCCCTAGATGGCTCCTGATGCTGTTCTCATTTAAACCACCAGAAATACCAATAAAAAGACTTATGTATCTGCTAAGAAGAATCGGACCCTGCACGTGGTAATCCTGGGCTGTTCTAGCTGTTTATTTCCTGGGTAAAAAGATTGCTGCTGTTCACAGTTCTTTTCAAGCCCCAGATCTCCTGGCCCATCTGATTTAGCCTTCCCTGCTGGCCACATGTTGGTGGCTCCCTGACTTCTTTAGATTAAATAATCGTTCCTTAACATGATCTATGAGGACCTTGGAATTTTGTGACAGGTCTACCGTGTTCTTATCGGCTTGGGGAATCCTGAGCACAACAAAGGCCCTGGTAACATTCGGGACACTGGAAGAAGTGACATTTGAGCTGAAACCTGTGTGATGGGGCTTGCTTTTTTTTTTTTTTTTTTTTAATTTCTTTTCTTTTGTATGCGTATGGTTACCTGTGTGTGTGATTGCGCATGCATGCATGGGGGTTCACACGTGTACATGTTTGAAATCATTCTCAATTATCCTTCTACGTTATTCAGGGTGCCCAGGTCTCTCAGTCAAACCCAGGGCTCATCTGTATGGCCGCTCTCCATTGTCGGCTTGCTCTGGAGACTCCAGTCCCTGCCTTCTGTGGTGTCTGTGGCAATTCTGGTTTATGTTTCACTGGTGATTATTTAACCACCGTCCCTGGAGAAAGCAGAGTCTGAAGGAAAGGAGTTTTCAGAGGCCAGGTCAGAACCTACAGGGACCGTCCCAGGCACCAAGGACAGAGCCTACTGTTAGGCACTGTGGGAAGCCACTGAGGCTTCAAGCGAGAAAGATGACAATGACACAAACATAAACCTCATCTGCATCTGCATGTGTAGAGGGCTGGGCATTTTTTAGAGCAATAGGCTTTAGGTCTGTAAGTCAGGAAGTCAGTCTGCTTTGTATGTATGTGCACGTATATGCAGAGGCGAGAGGCTGGTGGAGGTGCCTCCTCAGTGATCTGCAGCTGTGACTTTGGTTTTGTTTTGAGACAGAGTCTCTGTATAATCTTGGCTAACCTTGAACTCGGTATGTCCACCAGCCCAGCCTCAGTCTCAGTGAGATCCACTTGCTTCAGCCTCCTGAGTGCTGGGATTAAAGACATGTGCGAGAGTGTGCACTCGAGCTCGTACGTACACACACACACACACACACACACACACACACACCCGATCCAGCTCCACCTTGCTTTTTGAGACAGAGTCTGTCTCTGAGCCTGAAGCCCAGCAGTTCAGCTAGAATGGTTGGGCATGGAACGCCAGGGAGCCTCCCGTTTACATCTCCCCTCAGTGCTGGGATCACAAGCCTATAATGCCACACCTGGCTTTCTTTCTTTCTTTCTTTCTTTCTTTCTTTCTTTCTTTCTTTTTTAAAGATTTATTCTATTTTAAATTGTGAGTGTGTGTGTGTGTGTACTGCACATGAGCACAGGTGTCCAAGGAAGCAGAGGCATTGGATTCCCCAGAGCTAACATTCCAGGTGCTTTTGAATTGCCTTGTGGCTGCTGGGAACTCAGTTTGAGTTCTCAGAGACAGTCATTTTGACGCTGGAAGATGGCTGCCTTTTATATTTGTCTCCATGGTTTCTAAGTAAAGATGCTTGGTTTTGCCACTTCTTGGGGTTTTGGTTTTAGATACCATCCTTTGATTCTCTGCAATAAAAGACAGTTTTAAGGCCATGAGACACCTGCCCACTGCACACACAACCGTCTCCCATGCTGAGATACTTGATGTGTTCGATATTCATATATTTACAAGTGTTATTATTTTCTTTGGTATGTTTCCCTTTTCCATGAAATTCACAGTTGTTACTCAGTTATTTCTTTATAAGTGTATTTGTTGGGGCTGGGGAGATGGCTCCGTGGTTAAGAGCACTGACTGCTCTCCCAAAGGTCCTGAGTTCAAATCACAGTAACCACATGGTGGCTCACAACCATCTGTAATGGGATCTGATGCCCTCTTCCGGTGTGTCTGAAGACAGCTACGGTGTACTCATAACATAAAAAAATAGATAAATTTGAAATTAAATAAATGTATCTGTCTCTATGTTCCTGTGTCTGTCTGTCTGTCTGTCTCTCTGGCTGTTCAGGTGGGTCAGGTGCCCTGGGTGGATCTCTCTGGAAACCCAGGTGTTTATTAAGGTTCAGTATCCATGACAGAAGGGGAGAGAACCAGGATTGGGGGAAACTCAAGCATCAGCGTAGGCCACATCATCACAGGCCTGGCAAAGCCCGAGATCCTGTGGTGCTCATCAGCTCTGCAAGAGGAGCGGAAGCTTTGCATCACTGGGCCCTCCCCTGCAAGGGTGACGTAGGGGATAAGCCAGGTGTTTAAATCTGAGGCCAACTACAAAGGTGCTGCCGACAGCTGACAGCCTTTGCTACCCAAAACCTCCTGCAGCTGGGCAGCAAGCTCTTCCCATAGAGGATCTGAAAGGTGGATCTCCATGACTACCGACATTCAATATTATGTCCGCTTCACCTTGAAGACATTTACGTGGAGTCCTCTGGTCCTATCAAGTCTGGAGGGTCTGTCCTTTTTGAATATTGACGGAACAGCTATCAATTCTAGGTAAGGACCAGATTATATAGGTTATAGACTCTATTGTCTATTGACCATCTGAGGAACCTTAAAAACCAAAACCAAAACCAAAACATGAGTAACAGCTGGGCCATGGTGGTGCACGCCTTTCATCCCAGCACTCAGGAGGCAGACCAGGCAGAACTCTGAGTTTGAGGCTAGCCTGGTCTACAGAGTGAGTTCCAGGACAGCCAGGGCTACACAGAGAAACCCTCTCTTGAAAAACAAACAAACAAAAACAAGAAGACAGAAGCACGTGGAGACTTGCATGTTTCAGAGATTAAAAGTGTATTCTTGTGTATCTATTGTGTGAGTACTCGAAGGATCCTTGGGAGACCAGAGAAGTTGTATCTAGTGGGCCCAACATGGCTCTGGATCTTTTGCCTTGCTTAAAACAAAAAACGAAAACCAACAAAAGACCCTTGGGTTACATTCCTAAAACTGGCCACTAACGTCCACTACATTATTTGGCTACTTCCTCCTCCAAAGGTTGACCATCAAAGTCCAAATAGCAAAGTATTGAAGTCCAACAATTAACAACCTCCTTCTGGATACCTGACTTAACATACCCAATTAAAATAACCAACTCATCATGACACGGTTTCACCCTTGTCCTTCATAAACTGTCCTTTGCCTGTGGGCCACGTCTATCTCCTTCCTATCCAGAGGCAATCCTTAATCCCTCCAGGGCATAGATCTCTTCCTCTCCCTTGTTCCCTTCCCCTTCTCCCACATCCTCTGTCTCTTGTCTTTGTCTCTTGTTTTCTGCTCTTTGTCCCTTTGGGTCAAATAAACCTTCTTTGTGTGAGAACTTGGTCTTGGAGCACCTTGTCCCAATTTCAAGGTCCCCTTCAGTAAGTATCCCCTGGAGTTAGAGTTACAGGGGTGGGGGTGAGAGAGAGCAGATGGGGTTGGGAGTTTAAGGCAAGCCTAGGCTACACTGCAAGACCTGACGAGGCACCAAAAAAATGAGAGTCCTAGTTCAATTCCTAGCACCACTCAAACACAATAAAATCCATCCAATCCAAACCAAGAGTATAAATGCAGGTTACTGAGACATAGCTCTTGGGCACGTTCACTGATGCCATGGGAGGTCAGTGGAGTCCTGAGCCCTGGCTAAAGCAAAGAGGTTTTATAGGTTTTAAGCTTGGGGTGGGGGTGAGGACATGTAATCTAGGAGCTGGGATTGTGCCTGAATATGATAAAGCCTCAGCCCCTGGCTGGCACTCTTAGGTTGGTTACTGGAAACATGGAGACAAGGAACAAAATAACACTCGTTTATTTATTTATTGCTTTTTTGTTTTGGTTTTTTGTTTTTTGTTTTTTGAGACAGGGTTTCTTTGTGTGTTCCTGGCTGTCTGGAACTTGCTCTGTAGACCAGGCAGGCTGGCCTTGAACTTCCAGAGATCCTCCTGCCTCTGCCTCCTGAGTGCTGGAATTAAAGGCCCGTTCCACCATCACCTAGGCCATCTTGTATATGGGCTATGCCCCACCTGTATAACCTAGATTACGAATGGTTCTTCTGAACTCCCTATTCCAATAAATGGCAACTATGCCTTTTCCCCCCAAAGTTGTTATGAACGTCTTACTATCACCACCTTGTTATGACCATCTTGTTACTGCCTTGTAAACATTTTTTTTTGGTTTCAAGAGGTCCTTATGACCACTTTGTTATGGCTACCTTACAACATATTTGCCTGCCAAATCCCCATTTGGAAACCTCCTACTTCTGAGCTATAAAACCCCTAATCTTACCCAAATCCAAAACTGATCTCTTGAACCCTGTCTTAGGGAAACACAAGACATGCACATGAATAAAAACTTGCTTTAGGGGCTGGAGAGATGGCTCAGTGGTTAAGAGCACTGACTGCTCTTCCAGAGGTCCTGAGTTCAATTCCCAACAACCACATGGTGGCTCACACTATCTGTCATGGGATCTGATGCCCTCTTCTGTCTGAAGACAGCTACAGTGTATTCACATATATCAGATAATTTTTTTAAAGCTAGCTTTAATTAATTTGGCCATGGTTTGAACTGGTCGGCTTTCTCCTCACCTCTGTGGGGTTCCCAGGTGTCCTTGTGATGGATCTGTAGTCATTAATTTCACTAAGGGTTGTCACTTTTTTCTTTTTCTCATTTTTTATTAAATACTCTGTATTTACATTTGAGATGTTATCCCTACCCCCTCCCCTCTGCTTCCATCCCCCCTCCCCCTCCACTTGTCTTCACAAAGGTGCATTTCCTCCTAATCACCCTCTCCACCCCAGTGCCTTGGCACTATTCTACTTTGGGAAAATGTTCCCTCCCTGGACCAAAGGCCTCTTCTCACATTGATGCCAGACACTGCTATCTTCAGTTACATACGTATCTGGAGCCATAGGTTTCTCAATGTGTGCTCAATGGTTGGTGTTTAAGTCCATGGGAGTTTTGGAGGATTTGGTTGGTTGATAATGTTCCTCTCATGAGATTGCAACCCCTTTCAGCTCCTTCAGTCCTTTCTTTAGCACCTTCATTGAGGTCGGGCTGTCACTTTTCAGTGTGGATATGTATGTTCCTAAGTTTAGGCACGTGGACATGTTTATCTTGAAGGACTGAGATTGAACTCAGGACCTTGGAGATGTTAGACAAGAGCATGACCACTGACCTACATCGTCATCCCACTAAAAAGGGATTTTCATTTTAAAATTTACAGTTAATTAATCGTTCATTTATTTTTTATTAATCCATCTTTTCTCCCCAGCGCTGGAATGGTGGGAGTGTGTCACTATGATCAGCTTGTTATTAATTATTCAAGGTGTTTGACTGTTTCTTCAATTAAAAAATCCTGTCTCTCTTTACCAAATGCAGCACCCTCTCTTATCTCTGGGGCTGGTAATAGTCTTCCCTGTCCTGATCAGGTTTGTTTGGAAATGTTTGCTGACCTCCCCACCCCCTCCCTCAGACAGTAAAGCTGGGATTGCCAGAGTTCTGGGAGAGAAGCTGAGATGCAAGGTTGGGGTGTCTCCCATTATTATCACGTGATTTGGGGGGAACCCTCCAATCAACCCTCTAACCTTCAGTTATTCCAGGCCCCCATCCCAGAGATTCTGTTTCATCCTCCCAAGAAATGATCCAAGGACCCAATAAGCCTCTGACTTCTTGTTTTATTATATGAGGATTTTTTGTTTTTTCCTTTTGAGACAGGGTCTCACAATGGCTGGCCTGGAACTCACTATGCAGAACAGGCTGGCCTTGGAGCCACAGACATCTGTTTACCTCTGTCTCTAGAGTTCTGGGATTAAAGATGTGTGCTATCATGCCTGTCCCCCTTTTTAAAATTACCCTGTTACCCTTTTCTTTCTTTTTCAAAACATTTTTTCTTGTCTTTTATCTTTTGTTTTTGTTTTGTTTTGTTTTGCATAGTTAGCTGTCCTGGGTCTTTATCTATAGATGAGGCAGGCCTTGAACTCAGAGATTTACCTGCCTCTGCCATCCAAGTGTTGGGATCAAAGGTGTGTACCACCACTTCTCAGTGGCTATTTTTATTGTTATTATTTTTTTAAACTTATCTTTTTTTTAAAAAAAAAGATTCATTTATTATATATGAGTACACTATCACTGTCTTCAGACACACCAGAAGAAGGCATCAGATCCCATTACAGATGGTTGTGAGCCACCATTTGGTTGCTGGGAATTGAACTCAGGGCCTCTGGAAGAGCAGACAGTGCTCTTAACCACTGAGCCATCTCTCCCGTCCTATTTCTATTATTTTTTAAGATGTACTTATTATGTATACATGCAGGCAAGAAGAGGACACCAGAACTCATTACAGATGGTTATGAGGAACCATGTGGTTGCTGGGATTTGAACTCAGGACCGCTGGAAGAGCAGACAGTGCTCTTAACCACTGAGCCATCTCTCCAGTCCTATTTTTATTATTTTTAAGTTTTGTGTCTCTGTGTAGGTATGTACATGTATGTATAGGAGGAGTCCCAGGAGGTCAGAGGCTCAGATCCCCTTGAGCTGGGGTTGTAGACAGCTGTGAGCTGCCCATCATGGGAACTGGAGAGAGAACATTTGTCCTCTGCAAACAAGTAGGTGCTCTCAGCCACTAAACCATCTCTCCAACTGTAAGAGCTTAAAGAAAGCAGTGGAGGAACCAGAATTGTTAGACACTAGGCCTGCTTTCGTAGACGAAAGGAAGACTGGTGGCTGCTCACCTGGAAGGCTTCACTGAAAGTGGACAAACTCCTACCTGCATTTCCCCCCAAATCCTAAACATTGTTTAGGCCCTAATCCTGGGGTTTGTCTTTCAGAGAATCGCACTCATCCTCATGGAAGAGGCCCTGAGGACTTTGCCTCCTCCATCAGTAGAATTCATCTTTTTTTTTTTTTTTTTGGATATATTTATTTATTATATATAGGTATACTATAGCTGTCTTCAGACACACCAGAAGAGGGCATCAGATCCCATTACAGATGGTTGTGAGCCACCATGTGGTTGCTGGGAATTGAACTCAGGACCTCTGGAAGAGCAGACCTCTTAACCACTGAGCCATCTCTAACCCCTTATTTAACTTTTTTAAAGTTAGCATACAGATAATGTTTTCTTTGTGTGTGTATGATGCATGTGTGTGTGTGTGTGTGTGTGTGTGTGCATGGTTTTTATATGGATGAGTGTTCATGTGTGCAAGTCCATGAGTAAGTTCAGGGGTCAGAGGACAACTTGGGTGTGTTAGAAGGAGGGTCTTATACGGATCACTCCCTGTAGAACCTCGAAGGGAGCAGTTCTGATTGGTAAGGTTTTGTTCCACAATTGGTTCTTGATTTGTCAGTAAAGAAAGTGGGGGGAAGGGCAATTGCTGGGTGAAATGTATAGGCGGGACTTCTGTGTGCCAGGAAGAAAAGGCAGCTCCAAGGAAGGAGAGAGGTTTTCTGCCATGCTTTGGAGGGGAAGAACACAGCAACCATGTGGGAAGCTGAGGCAGGAGAATCATCTGAGGTCCAGAGTGTGAGGCCAGCATGGGCAGACTAGTGAGACTGCTTCAAGAACTTGATTTGAACCTAATACACCAAAACTATTATCAATATAAAAACTATTAATGCTTTTCATCTTTTTTCTTCTACAAACTCTTTGGAACCATTTTATGCCCTCAGCACTTCTCAACTATATGATATCTTCACTTCAGGTTGGAGGGATGGCTAAGACTGTGTGGGTGGGGGCGGGGCGGGAGGGATGTGTTCAAAGCCACACACAGTGAGATATATTATTGTAAATAATAATAACGATAATAACAATAATAGTCAAGACTTCCTTAATGGAACTGATCCAATTTCAAGGACTCAGCAAGCTAACTGTGGGGTAAAGTATAAACGTAATTTTTCAGTAAAGTTCAGGTATTACGAAGGGTCAGACACATAAAGCACAAATCTAAACTAAGGAGCGCACCAGGTCTTGGAAGGGAGAGGCTCCTCCTTTTTGTTTGTTGTTTAGGTTTTTTGAGACAGGGTTTCTCTGTGTAGCCCTGGCTGTCCTGGATCTCACTCTTTAAATCAGGCTAGCCTCAAACTCACAGAGATCTACCTGCCTCCTCCTCCCAAATGTTGGGACTTAAAGGAGAACTCCACCACCGCCTGGTGGCTCTTTGTCCTTAACTCTTTGAGAAGTCTGGTGAAGACTGAGGATGTGAGGGATGAGAACTTGATATGGTTTTTCTACTTTCAGCAGCACTTGGGAACCAAAGTGTGGCATGCTGTGTGCCAGGCAAGAACTCTCCCACTGAGCCGAAGTCCCAGGAGGGAAGGACACAATGTTGTCACAATGGGATAAGCCTGTCCTTGATGGACAATGACAGGAAATATGGAGGCCATCATGAAGATGCTATGGTTTTGATGTTTTCTGTTTCCTTTCTTTAAAATTCCAGGGTCTAATATGAATACTGAAAGGAAAAGATGACAGGGCACCAACGAAAGGAAAAGTCACTGAAAGGAAAAGTCACAGGGCACCAATGTTGTAAAAAGATGACGTCCCGGGTTTCGGCACCAATGTTAGGGGAAGGATGAAGAAAGTGGTGGGATTATGGCCCATGGAGGAGCAGCGAGGCCTGGGGACAAGGGAGATGCTTCTGGGGAGCACATGTTGGGAATCCCTTCCCCCTGAGGGACCAGCCATACAATGGTATAGTACAGAATAGAGTTTATTCAGGTCATGGGAGAGTTAAGAGGGTGGTAGAGGCAGAGAGAGAGAGAGAGACAGACAGAGACAGAGAGACAGAGAGAGAGACAGGAATAGACAACTAGAGGAGTAGAGAAGAGGCCAGACATGAGCACATGGAGGGAGGGGGGGAAAGGGAAGGGGAAGAGGAGGGGGAAAAGGGGAGAGATCGGCTGCAAGAGGCCTAGAGAGGCAAGAGAGGCCAAGAGAGAGAGGAGGGGGCAAGCAGCCCCTTTTATAGTGTCAGGTCACTGAGGCGGAGCATACCTGGCTATTGCCAGGTAACTGAGGGGTGGCGTTTACAGAATCCCAACAAATACTCCAAGGTATTTGTCTGTTTTAGTTGCTTCTCTGTTGCTGTATGAAAAACCAAAAGTGACCAAAAGCAACTTTTGGAAGTGTTCAGTTGGCCTTACAATTCCGGAGAGTCCTATCGAGCATAGCCTGAGCTCGAGCCGGAAGCTCAGAGATCCCTTTACTCCTCAAGCGGGAAGCCCAGAGGGCTAAGAGGAAGTGGGGCTACAACCTCTCAAAGGCACAGATGAAGTTCTTCCGCAAGCACAGACCGCTCCTCCCAAAGGTCCCATAACCTCCCAGAGCCTGAGCAGCGTTTCTCACCAGAGACCCAGTGTTCAGTCACCTGAGCCATGGTGATGCTTCTCCTTTAGACAACCACACTCTATTTGTTTTACGCTTTAATAGATTTTTCCTGGTAAGTTTACAGGAGCAGCACAGAAGACAGACACCATGTACTTGTATGTAGAACAACTCGGGCAATCACAAGGATTAAGGTTTTTCTGGCTAGTTTTATGTCAACTTGACAGAAGTCGGAGTCATCTGAGATGAGGGAAAGTCAGGAAAACGCGGCCATATGATCGGGCTGTGGGCAAGCCAGCAGAGCGGTTCCTTAATTAGAGATGGGGGAGGGTCCAGTCCACCGCGGGCGGTGCCATCCTTGGCCTGGGTCCTGGATTCTATAAAGAAGCACGCTGAGCAAGTCAGTAAACAGCACCCCTTCAGGGCATCTGCATTAGCTCCTGCATTTGGAATTGATACTGGAAGACCAGGAGTTCAAAGTCAAAATGAGCTATATGAGTCCCTATCAAAAGGGAAAAAGAAATGTATTTATTTTTCAAAATTCCAAATTTTCAAAAAATGTTTACAGATTAATCGCTATAAAGTTGATTGTGAAAACTTCACTGAAACACTTTTGACCTCTGCCTTTATGTAAGTTTCACACACCTCTCGAGACCTGATTTCTGTCCCCAGTTTGCTACTTGTAGTCAGAGGTACTTTTTGACCTTAAGACAGGAAAAAATTTAAGCATGAAATTTTGGGCGGGATAGATGGCTTAGTTGTCAGGATAATCATTTTGTGCTCTGTATAAAAAGGTTGTCTTTGTATTACTCAGACGTTGACTTCTGTACCCCAGAGAGTTGAGTACTGGCCACACTTTAGTATTATTTTTATGAATCACCTGTCTCAGAATTTTGTAGACATCTTCTCCATCACCTTCTGATTAGTTCTGATAAAGATCTGATGGCCAACAGCTGAAGCAGGAAGGAAAAGGCAGGACTTCCGGGGAGAGCTGGGAATTGTGGGAAGAATCAGTGGGGGGGGGGGGAGGATTCGCCAGGGAGTCTGTAGAGAGAATGAGAGGGATGGGTCACGTGGTCATGAACTAGAATTAACCGGTTGCAGCTACTTGGGAGGTGCCTAGCTATAGCCTAAGCTTTCATAAATAATAGGGATAAATCTCGGTGTCATTATTTGGGAGCTGGTGGGTCTAAGACAGTCCGGCGATAATTAATGGACAAGAGCACTTGCTATTCTTTATATGGTGGTTCACAGCTGTCTCAACTCCAGCTCCAGCTCCAGGATCTGATGCTCCCTCTGACCTCGAAGGCAGCCATGTGCACACACACACACACACACACACACACACACACACATGCACATGTGTGCGCATACACACAAACGTAAGTTTAAAAATAGATATATAATAAAATCAGTTTTGTTTTTTTGATTTTGTTTTTTGTTTTTTTTAAATAATGAAATGTTCCCTGGCAGGGTAGATTCTTAGACATTTTCCCAGTAAGTGTGACCTGCTAGCTGGGTATCTGTTGGCGTAACTGTTTCATACTTGGTATGGAAAACAACCAGACCAGGCAAACAGGCCTCACTTTGCATTCACAAAGCTGTTGGAGATCCTGAACAGTATATATACATATATATGTATATATAATTTATTTTTATATGATGTTTATTAGTGTTTTGTCTGCCATGTATGTATGTATGAGGGTGTTGGAAGTAGTCATAAAACTGGAGTTACAGATAGGTCTGAGCTTCCTCGTGGGTTGGGGAATTGAACCCCAGTCCTCTGGAAGAGCAGCCAGTTCTGTTAGCAGCAGAGCCACCTCTCCAGCTCCCTGAACAAGTTCTTGCACCAGACACACGAAGGGGCTTAATTTCAGAGTTCCACAGTCGCAGGCTGGTAACAGTGACGTTTCTTCCCGTCCAGTAGAAGGCGCTATGCTGCGACCTTTTTTTTTTTTTTTTTTTTTAAGTCAGTAGACCCCTGGGCTGTCCACAGTTTTAAGAGTCTTGGTTAAAGAGGACCTCCTTATTCTTCCGTTTCTCCTCTGGCTGAAGCTAGAGGTGGCATCTGGTAGAGCAGCTGCCATTAATCTGGTTTGGCGGGAGAATCCAGAGAGGGGCTGTTTTGAGGAGATCAAAGAGACTGCTCCGTGACTCAGGAAACAGTGAAGTCTCTCTCCCTGACTTTTAAAGAGACTGACCTTCTGCAGGCAAGAGGAGACCAGATCTCCTCTGAACCTCCCCCCCCCGCCCCCCGCCCCGGTCTTCCTTCCTAACAATAGTAAGTAGTCTTTTCCTTCACTGATGTGAGTTTGGAGACCTCAGCCAGGCCTCCCAGCAGCTGCCCCTCCTTGTGTAACAGTCAGGGAACTGCTTGTGAGAAAACTAATCAGTAACCAGAAATGGCTCTAGGCAGTCACAGTCTTTGTTGCAGAGATCCACAGGACTGCCAGGCATCTAGCGATAAGGATCTGATAAGGAAGAGGTGCATCATCTGGCCCACTCGCTGAGAGAAGGCGCCCACCAGTCTGGAAACAGCCGCCAATCACCTAATCTCTCCTAAATCAGCTCCCAGAAAAGCAGCTTTTCACTAGCCCTCCATCTTCCCTGGTTTTTCTAAGAAGGCCTCATTCTTAGCTTAGCACTTTGTTCTCTCTCTCAACTGGCCCGCCATGATTAAACTGAAGGATTTGAGTGAATTTAGTAACACTTACTTTGGACTCAAATTTGAAGGTATTGCCAGGGTGAGGGGGTGGGGGGAGGGGCGCAGCTATTGATCTGGAGAAGGGTTAAGCCAGTTTTTAAAAATATGCGTGCTACATCTCTGGAGAAAAAGCAGCATTTATAAACGAGAAGAAAAAAAGTTTGAGGCCTTTTCACTAGAATGCTGGCGGTGGTTGCCACTAGGAGGAGCATGGGTTAGGGAGGCAAAGGCTTTTTCTATCCCAGAAATACAGTGGGTTAAAAGGCTGCCTTACAAGCAGGCATTGAGAGTCTAATCCCAGAAACCATGTTCAAAAACTATAAATCTGTGCGTTTATAGTCCCAGCACTGGAGAAACGGGTCAGGTAGAGTTCTGGGGCTTGGTGGGAGCCAGCTCAGCCTACTTGGCAAGTTCTACATGAAAGAGTGATTTTAAAAAGGGGTGAGGGCTGGAGAGGTGGCTCAGAGGTTAAGAGCACTGACTGGTCTTCCAGAGGTCCTGAGTTCAAATCCCAGCAACCACATGGTGGCTCACAACCATCTGTAATGAGATCTGATGCCCTCTTCTGGTGTGTCTGAAGACAGGTACAGTGTACTTATGTATAATAAATAAATCTTTAAAAAAAAAAGTGCAAGGCGCTGGGAAAGTGACACCTCAGGATGTCTATTGCCCCCCCACCCCTACAAAACATGTGTGGATTATGTGGGTGCTCATATTTAAGCACCGAGAAGCCAGATGATGTTGGGTAGCCTACTCAATCAGGGCCAACTTTGTCCCCTGAGATCAACTATCACGAAACCTGGAACCTGTTTTTGATTTTTGGGTGTTTTTTTTTTTTTTTTGGTTCGGTTGGCCTGTAGTTCTAGAAATCCACTTGTCTCCTAGTTTTTACCTGGTGCTGGGGATTTGAACTCAGTTCTTTATACCTTTTATAGGCTCAGTGGTACAGCACTTGCCCAAGGCCTGTGTCAGGTCTCCAGCAATGGAAAAATCCACCAAACATTTCCACTGTGAGCAGCCAATCCTTTCAGGTTTAGAAGGAAGGGGGGGGAAAAAAGCCACCCTACCCCCAATTCACTGAGAATGCCTACTGGAGCTCTCAGAAATGTATGGGGAGGAAAAGGGAGAAGAGGAAAAACCATCAGCTGTCTGTGTGCTGGCCACTTCTGTCTCAGTGACAGCTGTCTGGACAAATGTCCTGGCCCTTGGTTGGCTCTGTGTAGTATAAGTCTGACCAGAAACACGGGGGCTTTTTATTGATTGATTGACTGGTTGATTGATACAGGATTTCTCTTGTTGTAGCCCTTGAGTGTCCCAGAACCCACTCTGTAGACCAGGCTGGCCTTGAACTCTCAGAGGTCTGCCTGTCTCTGCTTCCCAGGTATGGGATTAAAGGCAGGCACCACAACACTTTATTAAATATAAGTACACTGTAGCTGTCTTCAGACACACCAGAAGATGGCTGTGAGCTGAACCACCATGTGGCTGCTGGGATTTGAACTCAGGACCTCTGGAAGAGCAGTCAGGGCTCTGAACCACTGAGCAACCTCTCCAGCCCAGCTCATGGAGTCTTAATCAGGGTTGATTTTCCTTGGGTATGTCTAAACTCAAGTTAGGGGCTATTCTGGGAACATGAAGCCTAACAAAGCACAGAGCTGTGGAGCCCGCAGTATGCGGTGGCGCACACCTTTAATCTTATTGTTTGGGAGGCAGAAGCAGGCAGATCTCTGAGTTTGAGGCCAGCCTGGTCAACAGAGAGAATTCTAGGATAGCCAGGGCTGTCTCAAAAAACATCAACAAAACAAGCCAGATAAACAATAAACCCAGAAGGCAAGGCTTTTGGCAAAGTTTAACTGGTTTGTGGCCAAATTCTTTCAAGAAAGTTCCTTAAGTTTTATGGCATCAAAATATTATATGGGGCCCCACCCTTTCCTCTTTCTCTGGAACCAGCACAACACAACAATGGCCAAGATTAAGCCTCCGGACCTGCGCAGCAAGAAGGAGGAGGAGCTGTTGAAACAACTGGACGATCTGAAGGTGGAACTGTCCCAGAGTCACGGCACCAAAGTGACAGGAGGTGCTGCGTCCAAGCTCTCCAAAATGCGAGTCGCACGCAAATCCATTGCCCGTGTCCTCACTGTCATTAATCAAACTCAAAAGGAAAACCAAGGAAATTCTACAAGGGCAAGAAGTACAAGCCCCTAGACCTGAGACCCAAGAAGACCAGAGCTGTGCGCCGACGGCTCACCAAGCATGAGGAGAAGCTGAAGACCAAGAAGCAGCAGCGGAAGGAGCGGCTGTACCCACTGCGCAAGCGACAACGACAACAAAGTACAAGACTGAAAAAAACAGGGCTGGAGAGATGACTCAGCGGTTAAGAGCACTAGCTGCTCTTCCAGGGGTCCTGAAATTTCCAGCAACCACATGGTGGCTCACAACCATCTGTAATGGGATCCGATGCCCTTTTCTGGTGTGTCTGAAGACAGCTACAGCAACCTCATATATAAATAAATCTTTTTTAAAAAAGACTGAAAAAATATTATATGGCGGTTTAAATGAGTTAACTTAATACTTAATACAAAGTATTTGGTAAAAAAATAGAGACATTACATTGGGCATACAACTGGAGTCCCAGCTACTATGAAAGCTGAGGCAGGAGGATGGGCTGAGCCCAGGAGTTCAAGACCAGTCTGGGAAACACAGTGAAAAACTATCTCAAAACAAACATGTTAAAAGAAAATTGGATTCTGGTTTGGTGTGGGGGGGAGGTCAGCTTGAAGAGAGTGGCACTCTTAGGAGGTGTGGCCTTGTTGAAGGAAGTGTGTCACTGGAGGTGGGTTTGGAGG
Source organism: Micromys minutus (assembly GCF_963924665.1). NCBI lineage: Eukaryota > Metazoa > Chordata > Mammalia > Rodentia > Muridae > Micromys > Micromys minutus. The sequence goes on from NC_137978.1 coordinate 48,044,195, forward strand.
CCAGAGCTGGTGTGGCAACATCACTTCCTGTGCTATTGGAATCCAGATGTAGAATTCTCAGCTACTTTTCCAGCACCATATCTGCATGTGTGATGCCACGCTTCCCACCTTGACAGTAAAGGACTGAACCTCTGAACTATAAAGCCAGCCATTTAAATGTTTTCCTTTATAAGAGTTTCCACAGCAACAAATCCCTAACTACGACAGTGTGGCAAAGTGTCTGGTAAAGAACTTGCGTGTCAGCATGACGACTTGAGTTCAATCCTTAGCATCCAGGCAAAAATCAAGGTTTGGAGAGGCTGAAGAGATGCCTCAGTGGTTAAGAGCATTTGCTGCTCTTGTAGGGGACCTGCCTGGCTTCGGGGAATCTGATGTCTTCTGACCTTTGAGGGTATCAGGCATGCACATACATAAAACATAGGCAGAACATTCATACACAAAAAGAAAACTAAAAACCAAAGCAGAAAGAGTTAGACATGTTAGACATAGAGCAATATGCATCTGTAACCCCAATGCTGAGGAAGAAGAAATGGGGGATTCTAGGGTTCACCTTTGATCCCAGCACTAGGGAGGCAGAAGCAGGCAGATTTCTGAGTTTGAGGCCAGCCTGGTCTACAGATTGGTGACTTCCATATCTCAATACACAACCCTTTCTCAAAAAACAAATTGAACAATAAAGCCCGGGTGTAGGTGCCAATTTTTCTGTTTTCTTTTTGGTCTACTTTATTGGGTTCCCTTCCAATCCACCCTAATCCCTTACAACCTCCCAACACTAGGTAAGAGACAAAGGAGGTTAGAGGGGAAGGGGGCATAGAGCTCTTTAGTCTACTTCCTGCTGATTAGGGACATCAGGTTCCTAAGGGCAAGTCCAATCTTCCTCATCAGAATGTCCAGCCGTAGCAAAGGAGCAAAGGAGCCGGGAGGAACCAGCAGCAGGGGAAACAGCAGCTGCCAGAGGCCCCGAGGCCTCCCCCATTCATACCCTCTCCAGAGTCCCCAGAATTAAACTCTCTGCAGTTGGCATATCCCATATATGGAATTAAAGCAAAAATATAGTCCCATGACATAACTGGTTTTTAGAGAAACCAAAATTCCCACTACACCCCCCCCCCTTTTTTTTTGGATGATAGCTGAATTTTATTGACAGTCCTAGTAAAATATGTAACTTCTCATTTATTCTAAGCAAGGCTTCTTCCCTCCCCAACCCCCCAGCTTTTCTTCAAATAATCTCTTTACTCTTCTATTAGAATATTAAGTCTTGAAGATTTTGAATAGCAAGGTTTCAGGTGTTAAGCAGTCACTTTAAATCATTTGTTGGCTATGTGGGAAGAAAGAACATGGGGGGAGGTCAGAGACGGTGAGAGAGAGAGAGTTCATTGGACACACTGGAAGACAGCAGGTGTTTCAAAGCTGCTTTCGGCATCTCACGGAGGCCCAAACTGCTACCATGGGGAGGGCGAACACTGGCGGCAGCCCCATAGCTACGGGAACTCCACTTGGCTCTCCTCCACCTCCATGTACTATAGGTCCATTCTGCACTGGTACCCTGTGCTGTGCTCTCAGGGACACATCACATCCTGCCTTACGAAAGAGGTCTGCGGCATCTTGGTGCAGCAAGTTCTTCAGGTCTTGGCCATTTACCGAGAGGATCTTCTCACCTTCCTGGAGCCGCCCATCCTGGGCTGCAGCCCCATCCTCTTTGATGTGGCTGACGTAGATGCCTCTGTCGTTGGAGACATACTGTTGATCTGTCCCACCGACGATGTTGAAGCCCAGCCCCGAAGGTCCTCTCGTCAGGTTGATCTCTTCCTCCGTGACAAAATAATTCACTCGTCCGTTCATATCTGACTGCTCTCCAGGCGGAAACCCGGGGTCAGCGGGTGCCCAGCACAGGTGAAGGTGAATCAAGCTCCGAGCCACCTCCCCAGCATAGCTTTTACCCATTTCCCCCTTTTAGTCCAAAAAAAAAAAAAAAAAAAAAAAAAAAAAAAAAAAAAAGGCATTCTCTCTAACATAAATAAATGATATACAATAATCTGAACTATCAAATAAGAATTATATTTACAATGTCTAGTCCATGTGTATTTGGCAACTTCGGAGAAAGTAGTCCACTGTCTTTCCTATTCTGGTGAGTCCAAAGTTTTGTACCTAAATCACTTTTCTTACCAGCATTTGCAATGATCACCTTTAAAACATCTTCTTAAACCCTAAAATACTTTCTTACAACCTTCACAACTTAAACTTTTGTTTTTCATCTTTAATAAAATAAACTATAAGACTATAACTTTCTAGTCTTTAACCTCATCAGAGACCTGAGAAGCATAAATATTGCTCATGAAAACAGGAAGTGTGAGCAAGCAGCTTCCAAACCTATAGAAATGGAGGGACTGCCTACCTGCTATCTGAATGGTCACCCCAGGTCCCTCTGTTATTGGAGGACCCATCTTCAGCCTTTGGGCTCAGAATATCTGACAGACTTTTCTGTGAAGCAGGGATTTTGAAGCAGTGGCCTACCTTGGCAAAGTTAGGCAGTTGTCGACTGACTTCCCAGGGTCCTGCTTGTCCACGGTTTAGGGTTTGGACAGCATGCTGTCGGCAGTTGAGGCAAGGGCTGTTTTGCCCAGGGTCAAGCTTTGCCATGTTTGAAGCAAACTGTGTGGAGTTCTTTGAAGTAGATTGGGGGTGCTTCCAGGAGCAGAGGTGTCCGTCAGAAAAGCCTTTTATTATTAAAAACATCTTGGATGCCATATTCTGTATATCTCTGAAGTGTTTGTAGACCATGTAACTTAACTACCTAGAGAATATCTGACTAGACCAACATTGCTTGTTTCTAGCTATTTATTTTCTGCTTAACTTTGAAAACATTTCCAGGAGGCTAAATAAAGCTTATTTCTGTAATTAACTAAACTAGTACCTAACATGACTACAAGTTTGGTTATAGTTGACTAACTACTTATTTGCATTTCTTAATTATCCTAAGCAATTTGTAATAGTAGCTTTCAAGGACTAGAATTTTACATCAGACTTTTAAGTGAGTTGTACATGTCTGATACTTTAAACAAGAGCTGAGACTTATATACAGTATATTGTAGCAAACATAACCTTAAATTTCAATCAATATACATAATCCATACCAATGGAAAATACTCGAGACTTGTTGCTTTCTTAGTCTAAACCAAGATTATCAATGAACCAAACGCTTTTTGAGTCAGTCGTTTTTCTATAACCTAGTGACTCTTGTCTGAAATGACCTGTACTTTTTGCTATGGAGCCTCGAGCTAGGGACCCAAAGCTACTTCCTGACAGCAAGAGATTACTTTGTATGTTCTTCTGGGCCCTGCACTCACTTTTCCAGTGACATCCCTTACCACAGGGTCTGCAAACCCCAGAAACGGTTTCTTTGTGCCTCTGGCAAAAAGTACCACATTCCTCAGAATTAATGCACCAACAATGTTTTGATCTGGCTCGGGAGGTACCATATTTCTCACAGTTACCACCCTGGACATTTTGAGCTCTGAGGATTTTAGCATCACAATTTCTTTGTAAAGGGCTAAATTCACTGCAATTAAAGCACGGTGTATTTTGGTGTCTGAGACCTCTAGCTGTAGCTTGCTATATTGTCATTATATTGGCATGATGCTCCTAACAGCCAATATTAGCCATGTCCCTTACCCAGTCATCCATTGGTGCTGCTTGTGCCTTTAAGGATCTAATCACTCTTTTACATTCATATTCGAATTCCAAGGTCTCTATCAATGACTGTCTGGTGTCACGGTCCGATGGGAATTTGGTTTTCAGTTGGAGCCAGTCTCTGCCAGAAACCTGTGAAGGCTTCCTCAGAGCCTTGTACAAGCTTAGTGAATGGGGCTCCTCAACCTTGTCTCACGCTCTTAAAGCCACCAAGCGACGACATTGTTCTTCCACAGCATCATCAAATTGAATCTGTTCTTGTAGGTCAGAATATCATTGTTAACCAAGCAATTGATCTTTAACAATATTTGTTCCCCTTGCTCTACTAAATTGTTGAACATTTGCCTCTCCCTTCCTCCGCCATGTTAACCATTCTAACTGCTGGCCAGCCTCTAGTGCAGCTGTTAGTAAACCTTTCCAAGTTTGGGGAATAATTATTTTGGGTAGCCCGGTTACTTAATATCTGTTTAACATAAGGAGAATGAACTTCATAGGGAATAATAGCCTCCTTAGATGCCTCAGATCTATCGTTCTATTGGACGACACATTATTACATCACAACCATGGTCAGCACCATTAGCGGCCCCACGCTGCGCGAATACTGGGAAACGGATGGTGACTTTGTAACCCCAGGCCCTTCCTCTGGTGGCGCATTTGGCCCAAGATGAACCCTTTCTCTCAAAACGGGCTGTTTCTCCTTAACCCTGTCACCCTACGAGGCATCTCCTCCTAGCTCCCTGCCCCACACAGTGACTTTGGAGACCCGAAACCAAACGTGCATGGTTCGGGGTGGCTTCTAGCTGGGCTTTCTTAACCTTCTTTCATCCTGTGGGAAACTCCCGCTCTCTTGTTTAGTCACCAGATCTGAATCCTTTATTCCCACCTTTGCAAATGCTTTTCATGTTTCAAGCACTTCCCATCTCTCCCCATTAACCCCCTGGGGTGCAGCTCAGACCCCTCCTTTTCCATGTGCAAGTTCTCCAATTGTTCATCCATTCTTCCCACTCTCCTTGACACGATATAGGAAGAAAAAAAAAGGCCAAACCAGAAAATCCTCTCTGAGAGCTGTTGTCTTTATTATTTTGGGGTTTTGCTATATCTCCTGTTGCCTTTATCTATCTCTTAGGGGTTCTACTCCACTTAGACCATATAGATCCCAAAGAAAAGACATGGAGAACGTCACATCGACAACAAGCCTTAGAGCACTAGAGCTGGGCAGATACTCACCCTCTGTGGTGTTATCGCTGAGAGAGCACTTCCCGTGCTCTGCCTGCGCCTGCGTACTCCAGACCGCAAGCCTGGGAACCATTGCTCCCCCCACTCTCTTCTGCCTAGCCCAGGCTATAGGCATCTTTATTAGCCAATCAGGGATAACTTGAGGGGCAAGATTCACACAACATCATTGGGTGTACATGAGGATCTCCTCATCAGGGGCAACCAGATCTTAGGGGCCAGTATTTAGTATTCAAATACATAGCAGCAGCAGACCAACCCCTACAAGGAGAAAAGCGGGAAACACATATGGGCAGCAGTTGCAATAAACCGTCTGCTGATGTCCCGAGACAGAGTATTCGTTCCTTCATACCGTGTTGTCTCCTCTGTGGCATTAGAAACCAGATTTCCTATTATGCCAAGCCCCAGGTTAACCTCCATTTGTAGATGCTATTTTTAAAAAATCTATTTTATTGGGTTCTTATATCTACCACCCTTCCAGTCCATATTCCACCCTAATCCCTTATAACCACCCATCACTAGGCAAGAGAGAAAGAAGGTTGGGGGTGGAGAGATGGCTCAGCGGTTAAGAGCACTGACTGCTCTTCCAGAGGTCCTGAGTTCAATTCCCAGCAACCTGATGTCACTGGGTTCTGGTTCTCAGGATCTCACAGCCTTGGGCGAAGTGGAGAGCCTATGTTTTTACATGTCTAAAAGAGATTTTCTTACTATGTTCATTTCGCTTTAGGGAGGTAGCCCTGTCTGACAGAAAAATAAAGCTTCTTTGACTTGGCTAAAAGAATTTGGGTAATGGTCCTTTCTCTGCTTCAGTGGGATTAACAACTGGAGGCCCCAGGGAGATCCAGACCCCAATCTAAATCGTGAAGCTGGACTTCACTCTGGCTCCCTCGGGACCAAAATGCTGCTTCAGGACATGTTCACCTTGAGACAGTCCCAGGCTCTGGGCTTTAGGTTTGCTGGATTGTTGATTGAACTCCTGCACCAGAAAGAACCCAGCAGGCACCTGTCTGAGGAGGTCTACAGGTAAACCATAGAAGGCGCTTCCTCCTGTGATATGGCTACCGTTTCTGGCGGGATCCTTTCTCAGGGACAGAGCAAGGACCTGAACCAGCCACAGGGGTCCTGTCCAGTGCACTAGAGAGAACTTGCACAGTCCACCTAGTTTTTTGGTGTCCGGCTCTTGGTTTCCTGTATTTTGTTCTCTGTTTTGTTTGTCTCCTTCTTGGATGCTGAGAACCAAGCCAGAAGTTGGTCAGGCACAGTTAAATGTATGAATGCAGGTGATTACCACATGTGTTGTTATGACTGGTCCCCTTTTGAATATTCTGTGTAATTGTAATTTACTACAACATATTGTATATATAACTTAGATTCAATTCTTTGTTGTGTGTTTGTTGAGACAGGGTTTCTCTTTGTTTGTTTGGTCTTGGGTAACTTGCAACTCCCTTTGTAGACCAGGCTGGCCTTGTGTAGACCAGGCTGGCCTTGTGTAGACCAGGCTGGCCTTGAACTCACGGAGATCCTCCTGCTTCAGCCTCCTGAGTGCTGGGATTAACGGTGTGCAGTGTCCTCACCTGGCTCACTATTTGCTTTTAAAAAGAAACTAAATAACAGGTCTTCTGAGATGTCAACTTTATCTCAAATGTCATGGGTTGAATAAAAACGTTTATCCTTAAATGTCCTCAAATTATTTGGGTCTGTATTTATCAAACTAGAAACAATGTCATTTGATATATGCAAAAATTCTAATAATTTTGCCAATTCAAGTTCACATTTTAGAGGACTAAACCTAAAACATTTCATTTAAAAACACAAGACAAAATATCTGCCCCATTTATATAATAGCTGTTAGAGTTGGGTATTATCAATATACAGGGCTTTTTTAAAAGGATTATTTATTTTATGTTTATGAGTACACTATAGCTGTCTTCAGACACACAAGAAGAGGGCACCAGATCCCATTACAGATGGTTGTGAGCCACCATGTGGTTGCTGGGATTTGAACTCAGGACCTCTGGAAGAGCAGTCAGTGCTCTTAACCACTGAGCCATCTCTCCAGCCCTAAAAAGAAAATTCTAATCAATAAACAACTATTAACTTGTTATAAAAGTAAAGACTTGCAAGTTAATAGTCATATTATAAATGACCAAACTATTTAATATGCTCAGAACTATCTTGCAGTTTATTTATTAAAAATAAATTTATTTATTAAAGATAAATTTATTTATTATAAATAAATGTAACTTCTTTATAGGAAATTTTTTTTCCACCTCATATATGTTTTCAAATGTAATCCTAAAGCACATATCTAAGAACAATTAAAATGTATTTAAAATCAGATATACTTAATAGTTGCTCCTCAAAATGTTCCAGAGTTCTGCTGAATAGGACATTTAAAGTGTTTAATGAAAAAAGCTTCCTGTGAAAGACAGAGATATGATCCTAAGGTCTCCAAAGAAGACACATGGGGACAGACCTGGATTGTGGTGACACTAACCACTGAGGGAAGCTTCTCCCTACTTTGTCTGCTGCCAGGGCCTGCCCACTGTGGACACTGCTGGGTTGACTGCTTTGATCTGCCTAGTCACAGTGGGTCAGTTGAAGTGGAAGCTCCTGGTTTCTATGGAAAGTCAGTTGTGTCGGATGGTGTTGCACTGTAGCAGACACATGAAGTATTTTCCTGAAACGGCTAAAGCAAGCATGTGAAAGGTCCCAGGATGAAGGGGTCTTTGCTAACAGCATGCATGTATGGTTCGCCTTCTATTGTGTCGCTGAGCTCCTTGTGTGGTGATGCCATAGAGAAAAGCTCGCCAAAGAACTTCTTGTGAGGTTCCTGTGGCTTCTTGCTGCTTCCTTCCATTTGGGTGGGTTAGCAGAATGATGTCAGCTGATAGACTCGGGTGGCGCTTTGCAAGGACAGACTCACTGGTGAGGCAACACCCATGGGAGGACACGTGATATTTGGAGGGACCCAACAGACGGTGACAGGCTGGCTTTCATAGGTAACTTTACAACACTTTGCTGATATCCAGTATTCATCTTTGTCGATCTTAGCTTTGTGGAGAGAGATAAAGCAGAGAACTTCTCCTGGCGGTCCTTGCTGGTCCTGGTCCTGCCAATTCAGCAGAGGCCCAGCAGTATCTGTGAGCCACGGCTGCTGTTTCCAGTTTGCTATCTGGGCGCTGCTGAGTTGGACTGACGGTATATTTGGGAAGAGTTTGTGAATGGATCGAGCTGCCACTGCTGATTCCTGTGGATTGAACTGCTGACTTCCTGACAACACAGATTGGATTTGCTTCAAAGAACAATTTCCAAACAGGCCCACTTCCCCTGTATCCTAATAACCTTTCTTTTCCACTCCCTCTGGTGGGTGGTGGGCTAGAAGGGAGGCTAAAGCATTTAAGTACCCATATGAAAAGTAGGATTTGAAAAACACCACAGCCAACAGTCAGTGTTTCCAAGTTTCCCATCCAGGGAAGTCTCTCAGGCTTTCTGGATCTGGCAGCCGACCTCTGCTGTTGATGATGCTAACGGTGATGTCTAGGGTAACTAATTATCCAGGTAGCAGCAAGTCTCTGTCATTTTAACCGATACAGAAGCCATGGATGATACTTCCCACTATAATTTATCCTCCTCAGTTCTCTCGTGCTGTCGACGGCTAACTGTAGCTTTGTCAGTTTAGCAGCAGTTGCCTGGTCAATGCATTTCACATATAAAAGCTGGACCTTCGTTTTCTAGAGCTGTTTAGGTCACCTCATGAAAAAGACAATCTTACACATGGGTTTGCCTCACCAACAGGCTTCACATTAAAGAATAAACAGTTTTCAGATGTAACTTTTACAATGTAAAGGAACTTGCTTCACAAAGACTCTCAGTAATCAACCATTTTTGTATATCCAATGGTAAATAATTGGATAAAAAGTTTAAGGTTATAAACATCTAAAATAATTTCATTTGTAAATATCTAAGCATATAAAGACCTAAATAAATTGTAAAGGTCTAAGAAAATGACTTTCTCAAGATATACAAATACAAGTTTTTGTTATACTAAAATATCAAAGGTTCGGAATTTTTTTAAAGATTATTTAATTTATGTATAACAGCACAATGTAGCTGTTTTCAGACACACCAGAAGAGGGCATGAATCCCATTATAGATGGCTGTGAGCCACCATGTGGTTGTTGGGAATTGAACTCAGGACCTCTGGGAGAGCGGTCAGTGCTCTTAACTGCTGAGCCTTCCCTTCAGAGTTTTAACTTTGATCAGTGGAATTCTGTTAAGCTGGTAAAACACTATTATGTCATAAGCTCAAGATTTTAAGTTTCCTTTAGCTATTTTCTACTTATAGACTTAAACCATACTTAATGCTACAAAACATCCTTGTCTATTCCTGATATTCTCTCTCCCTTGGCTGGGGACTCCTCCTTTCCCCAAGTATCAGGACTATGGGCCCAGAAACTTAAAGGAAAATGTAAGATTTTAATTTTAAGTTCATTAACTCCAACTTCAGTCCCTGTTCTATGTTTGTCTGCGCAGATTTCCACGCAGTTAGCAGACACCATTGAGAAATCAGCCATAGGCTACAAATTGTTCCTAATGGCTAGGAGTCCCGGACTGCTGGAAGCCAAGATACTGATATAAACCAGTCCAACTGTGGTGACTGCCCCTTTAGCCTGTCTCTTTAGCCGAGTCAGCTAACTAGATGCTTCTGAAAAATTTCTCATTGCCTGAATCCACTCCTGGCCTTTGACTAGCATTCCAGCCTTCCTGTGCTCTGACAACAATGTTCTGATTTCAGCAGGAAGTAATTACAGAAGCGAGTATATCATTCCTTATCCTCAACCGAGTATGGAACGTTATATCCAAAGAAAACTTGCCAGCAAAGAGATAAAAAATGACTATATAAAATGTATACTGTTATGCCTGCCTCCCTCATTATCAGAAAGGTACCTCTCAAAAGCCAAATAGATCAAGATCTACCAATAAGAAAATTCATTAGCTGAATTGTTTCACAATGTATAGGGCACTTGGTTTCTTGTATACAGAACAAATGGACATCTTTATGAAAATTTATTATTTCTATACTAGCCAATCAAACATAGAGACATTCACCATGATACAATATTTGTCTCTTGCCTAATAAAAAAATACTAAGATGCTTGTCCTACTCCGGTACTATCAGTTCATACATCAGATAGAAATGACCAGTCTCGGGGTTGGGGATTTAGCTCAGTGGTACAGCGCTGGCCTAGCAAGCGCGAGGCCCTGGGTTCGAACCTCAGCTCTGAAACAAAAAAAAAAAAAAAAAAAAAAAAAAAGAAAAGAAATGACCAGTCTCTATCAACAATTTGAAAGGACAGATACACAAGGGGGTAGGATGAACTAGCCTGACTCCATCTTAAAAGTCTTCTTTATACAAAGTCAGAATAAGTTCATTCTTATTTTCTGCAAAACTTGGTTTGGACCACGTCTTAATTTAGTTTCAAAGATTTGACAAATTCTACAGTCTATACCATAACCTCTACCTTGATCATATAAAATATAAGATGTGCAAGTAAATGAAGAGGAACAGGTGGGATGGAGAGGCTTCTGCAACTCCTCAAAGAGTGCTGATCCACCTACACAGTATATGATGTCAGATGGCTCTTGTAACGTCAGTGAAAACACAAAGGATCCAAGGCTAGGGTGGTGGTTGTTTACCCGGTCTTCATGGAAATCTCCCGGATTATTGGACACCCCCCCCCAGGTTCATGGATAGAATGAGCTAAACAACACATGTATCGATTTTCCCTTGCATACATAAACATAAAGGGCCAGGTTAGCATGGCAAATCTCATTTTGCTTTCAGACTCCATTTTATGATTAAATTGCCTTTAGAATAAACTCAGCTACTGGAAAACCCTCAACTTGTTTCAGGAACCATGTCACCCTTGCAACAACCATAATTCCCCTAAACAAACAGCCACTTGACCCCTAGCAACAACCAATCACTTCTTAAGAAAAAGAGTACCTAATGTCTCAAAGTAGATTGATTAACTTAGCACCCATTGTTCATACCAAGCTGAAATCATTACTGGCCAGTGATGTAACTGCTAAGTTGGAAAGTCTTTTAGCCTGCAGCAACCATGATAAAAAGTCAAGGCTTGTACCAGCGTGGTACCTTCCACACCATCCACTATGTTTGAGAGGTTGGAAGGTCCAAGCTCAAGCTTGAATAAAGACTCTTTGCATTTATGTACCAGTTGGATTCCTGCCAGTCTCTGGTGGTCTGTGGGAACCCTGTAATTTGGGCATAACACATGTACTCTAATTGGCAAAAAAAACTGTATAAAAGTTTATGTACTAAACAATAAAGTTAGATCTGCACCCTGATACTGGTCTCTGGAGTCCAAATCCCTGGAATCTTTATGGGCTCCACTTCTACTTCTTCCCATTTCCTGGTTCCTGTTGCCACATAAGATGTTCTGCCAATGGGCTGGAGAGATGGCTTAGTGGTTAAGAGCTGAATGCTTTTCCAGAGGTCCTGAGTTCAAATCCCAGGAACCACATGGTGGCTCACAACCATCTATAATGTGATCCAATGCCTTCTTCTAGTGTCTGAAAACAGGGACAGTGTATTCACATACATAAAATAAATAAACCTTAAAAAAAACATGTTCTGCCAAATAATTTTGAAATGTACTGCCAAATTCCTAACCAAAAACCCTTGAGATCCTCTTTCTAGCCTTGTAGTTTTGGTGTTAATATAAACCACAACTTCTCCTGTGTTTGAAGCTATTTTCACAAACTGCACATTAGGGAGATAGCCCTGTCTTACAGAAAATAAATCTTCCTTAAGTCAACTAAAAGCATTTGGGTCATTATTCTTGTTTGGTGGGATTAACCAAGAGACTTTTCTAAAACTGGGCAGTGTGGTTCATGCCTGCAGTCTCAGTACTGAGGAAGCTGAGACAGCAGAATTGCAACAAATAGCCAGCCTGAGCTGCAGAGTAAAACCCTGTAACAAATACCTTCTTCAGAATCTTGGAGCTGAGCAGTGGTGATGTACACCTCTAATTGCAGCATTCAGGAGTCAGAGGCAGGAGGATCTCTTTGAGTTTGAGACCAGTGAGGTTTACAGAGAGCCGGTTCTAGGATAGCCAGGGCTACACAGAGAAATCCTGCCTTTGAAAAGAAGGAGAAGGAGGAGAGGAGGAAGAGGAGAAAAAAGAGGAAGAGGAGGAGAATCTTGGAGATCTTGGAGGTGACAAAGAAAGATGGGCACCAATGTCAAGCTCCCCAGGTGTGTCTGTCTCTGCCTTTTCTAACTGAAGCACTGGAGGTGAAACTAATCCAACATTGGCTAGCTGTGAATGTCCGAGAATCCAGGAGCTTCTCAGCCCACATGTCTCATTTGGTCTCCTGTATATTGGAATCCTAAAGGAGTAGGCTTCAATGTCTGCAGTGGAAGTTTGTGGATATGTCAGGTGATAAAGCCTCGCATGGTGTTTTGCTGAGTCAAGACCCATGGGAGGATATGTGATGTTCGGAGAGAGTGTAAACAGGACTCGATGGACAGTGTTGACGTACTTGCATGGTATCCAGTCTTCATCTTTTTTGATCCTCACTTCTTCAAGAGAAGCTTGGCAAAAAACTTCTAGCATCCCAGCTGGTTCTGGCTGCTCCCACTGCCTTGAGCTGATTCTGTGGAGGCCTGGCTGTTTCTGCTGGATTGTGCCACCACTGCTGTTTTGTGTTTGCTCTCCTGACATTACTGGACTGAATTGCTGGTATCCTGACAAACAGAGATTGGAATCACCCCAAGGAGCTACTTCTAAACAGGCCCACATCCCATTGTTCCTTTTTACCACCTTTCCTCCCCTACCATTGGATGGTGGGCTGAAGCAATTAAGTTTTTAAAAAGTTAAGCCCACACATGCCAATGAAGTAATAGGTGGATGTAGGCTTAGATTTTTTAAAACCCTACTTTAATAAGGGTTTTAAAATTCTTTAACCTCTCTTCTAGCCCACCACCCACCAGAGATGGTAGAAAAGAAAGGTTAATAGGGCAAAGGGGGATGTGGACCTGTTTAAAAATAGTTCTTTGGGGAGATCCCAAACTTTGTTGTCAGGGTATCAGCAATTCAGTTCGCCTGAATTGGCAGTGGTAGCTAGATCCACTCACAAACACCATTCACATATCAGCAACGGCAGAAGAAACCTTAAGGCTCTGCTGATCAGCCAGATTTCTCAGAAGCAGCAAGAAGCTGCTGGAATACCATGAGAAGCTCTTTGGTGTGTTTCTCTCTACAAAGTTATAACAATAAAGCGATGATCAGTGAAGACGGCAAGTCGAACTAGGGCCACAGAATCACCCACTGTCTGCTGGGTTATACCTTTCCCCAACATCATGTGTCTTCCCAAGGGTCCAATTCAGCAAAACACCACATTCCCTTTTTGTAGGCAGCTTCTAGGGGAAAAAAACCCAATCAACCAACCAAAACAAACAAACAAACAAAAAAAAAAAAAAAAAAAAAAAAAACCAAACATGTACCCGTTCTTAGCAAAACATCCTCTCGTAAGACAGTTTCCAGAAAACAACAGATGACACAACTGAGTCTTCAAAGAAACCAAAAATTTCCACTTCAGATGCATAAGCAGGCAAAGAACAAAACGTTCCTTCTTTCATGTCCTTATGTAGGCTTCTAGCATAAGGTGTGTTCCAGACCTTCCCACCTCAGAGGTAGGGACTAGAAAAGGATCCACCCACTTCAGACCAAGCATGAACTCTCTCACATGTGTGCCCTCCACTTCTGGATCATAGCTCATTGCAGATATGGTTAAGTTGACAACTGTCTTGGGGTTTTATTATTGTGAAGAGATGTAGTAGTAAATATTAATAAAAGTGAAAAGGACACCATGCCACGCTGCCTCCTGCTATTCTCTGTCCCCGGCAGTCTCTCTGCCTTCATGGCTAACCCCATCAGTGGCTGACCATCTAGTTCCCATGATGGGTCACTGCCAAGCCAGTCCCATACAGAGACCTGTAATTATCCATCCCTTATAAAATACTCATAGCTACCTGTAGCTATTTAAAGCCACATGGGGGTGTGTCATCCTTCTCCTTTTTCTTCTTCTCCCTCTTCCACTATCTCTCCTGCCTCTCAAAAACTCTGTGACTGCCTTTCTTTTTCACTGCCCAATCACAGGCCTTGCCTTATCTTGTTTCTGCTCTCACCTGCATATAGACATTAACCCACATCATGACCAAGGCAACTCTTATAAAGGTGGGCATTTAACCGGGGCTGGCTTACAGTTTCAGAGGTAAATTCATTCCCTTATGATCATGACAAGAAATATGGAATGGTAAAGGCCCATTTGGTATTGGAAGAGGCAAGAGTTCTACATCTTGATCCAAAGCCTGGACATTCATACTGAGTAGAGCTTGGATATATATATATATATCCTCAAAGGCCACCTCCACAGTGTCACACTTCAGGGATATGAATCTATTGGGCCCAAACCTATTCAAGCCACCACAACAACCAAGAATAGCCATCACAAGGTCCATGGGGAACATGTACTGCTACAAGAAAGTACAGAAAATACCTGCAATAACCACTTTGTAAGCAAACCCTGGAATGGGGGTCTTATGCTGACATGCTGGGTAATGCGGAGTAATGGCATGGGTCAAAGTCACAGTATGACTGAAAATGGTACTTAATGTTGAGCAAAACCATACACAGGGAATTGGAATTAAGAACCCTGAGGTCTTGAATTTGAACAGAGAGTCTGGTTGAGCATCTATCTTGTCTTAAAGACTTCAGTTCCTGCTCCACTTCTCTAATAACGTTTTCTCTACCCCACATCTCACGTGGTCTTACAGCAATTCTCCTGCCTCAGCCTACTGGAATTACAGTTACAATCTGTTACCATGTCCATCTTGTTCCCTAACCCCTGACCCAGAGATAGGTGATTCCAAGCTAGGTGTGGGGTGTACTGTAATCCCAGCACTTTGAGTGCTGAGATGGGGGAATGTTGTGAATCTGAGGCTAGCCTAAGGAAATAGGACCCCAAAAAGCCAACCCTTCTTCCTTTTAGTAGGGAACTGAATGGAATCACAACATGAAATTCTTGAGCCCATAGAATGTTACTGGGACTGTACTGGGTAACTCACAGAAGTTTATCCTGTCTTTCCAGATGTGGGTTCCCTCAAAGTCAGACCCTATGACTTGTGTATCCACTGGAAATATTCCTCAATGAGAAGGAGCATTTTGGGGCTATCATGGGTTGAAGTGTAGGTTTTTGGTTTTGTGTGTATGTGCATATATGTATGTGTGTGTATGTATGTATCTGTGTGTGCATGTGTGTGTATGTATGTATCTGTGTGTACATGCATGTGTATCTGTGTGTATCTGTGTGTGCATGTGTGTTTATGTATGTATGTATGTGTGTATATGCATGTATGCATGTGTGTCTGTATATGTCCATGTGTGCATCTGTGGAAATCAAATGTACAGCTGTGTTGGGTGATACCTGCTGGTATTATACCCGTTGAAGAAAAGACAGGAAGATGATTTGTGAAGTTCCATTGCCTTTGTTCAGGATTTGGCTTGGCCATGCATTTGGGCACCTCACAGACTGGTAGTGTGAAACACCAGCCTCAGGGGAAATGCGGCCACAGATAAAGATATGTCCCTGGATGATAACACAGGGAGGAACACAAGAACTAAGCGTCCCTAGACAATTGCAATGAGGTATCTCTGACACCATGGAGGAAATCTAGAACAATGTTATGGAGGGAACGCTTGAACTCTTGTACCACACAACATGTAAACACCACAGACCAAAGGCCTCTACTAAAAATATGCAAATGTTTAGTAATAAACAGGTAAACCTTTATGACTGTAAATGAGGCCATGAGGCCACTGTTTCTTAGTAAAGTAATTAGCAACCAAACATAAATAGACCGTATCCTTACCAGAATAAGTTTTTGCTTTGAGATGGGGTCTCAGCTCTGTACTCTGGTAGGCATGAACTCACAGTTACATCTGCCTCTGCCTCCCAGAGTGCTGGGATTAAAGGCATGTACCATTACGCACACTAAAACAAAAAATTTCGTGTATAGTGCTGGAATTGAACCCAGAACTTTATTCTTTTTAATTTTCTATTTTTTTTTTTATTTCCATGTCAAATGTTGTCCCTCTTCCCGGTTTTTCCTCTGCAACCCCTTCCCATTCCCCCCTCCCTTTTGCCTCTATGAGCAAGCCCCTCTACCTACTCACCGACTCCTACCTCACCTCACAGCATTCCCCTGTGCTGGGGCATCAAGCCTCTGCCAGACCAAGGGCCTCCCCTCCCATTGATGCCAGATAAGGCCACCCTCTGCTCCATATGGAGTTGGAGCTGTGGATCCTTCCTTGTATACTCTTTGGTATGTGGTTTAGTCCCTGGGAACTTTGAGGGGTCCGGTTAGTTGATATTGTTCTTTCTATGGGGTTGCCATCCCCTTCAGCTCCTTCAGTCCTTCCCCTAGCTCTTCCATTGTGGTCCCTGAGCTCAGTCCAATGGCTGGCTGTGAGTATCTGGATCTGTACTAGTCAGGTGCTGGTAGAGTCTCTCAGCAGATGGCCATACCATGCTTCGGGCAGCAAGTGCTTCTTGGCATTAGCAATAGTGTCAGGGTTTGGTGTCTGCAGATGGGATGGATCCCTATGTGGAGTGGTCTCTAGATGGCCTTTCCCTCAGTCTCTGCTCCTTTTTTTCTTTTTTTTTTTTTTTTTTTTTTTTTTTTGTCCCTGCATTTCTTTTACACAGGAACAATTGTGAGTTAAAAATTTTGAGATGGAGGCTGGAGAGATGTCTCAGTGGTTAAGAGCACTGGCTGCTCTTCCAGAGGTCCTGAGTTCAAATCCCAGCAACCACATGGTGGCTCACAACCGTCTGTGATGAGATCTGATGCCCTCTTCTGATGTGTCTGAAGATAGCTACAGTGTACTCATATATAATAAACAAATCTTAAAAATATTTTTGAGATGGGCAGATGATCCCATCCTTTAACTGGGGGCCATGTCTATCTGGAGGTGGTCTCTACAGGTCCTATCTCCCCTTTGTTGGATATGTTGGGTAATGTTATCCCCACTGGGTCCTGGGAACCTTTTGCTTCATTGTCACCTGGAACATTCTAGTGAATACCCCCAGTTCCCCATCTCCCACTGCTACATATTTCTGTTCAATTTCCTGACCCTCGGACTTCTCTCCTGTTTCTTCCCATGCCTGATTCTGTCCCCCCTTTTCCCTTCCCCTCCTTTCTTCCTCCCAGGTCCCTTCCTCCCTCTTCTTCCTGTGATTATTTTGTTCCCCCTTCTATGTAGGACTGAAGCATCCACACTTTGGTCTTTCCTTCCTTCTGGGTTATATCGTGGGTACTTTGAGCTTTTGGCTAATATCCACTTATCAGTGAGTACATACTATGTGTGTTCTTTTGTCTGGGTTTCCTCATGTAGAATAATATTTTTTTTAATTTAAAATATGTTTATTGGGAAGGTTCCCACATTTTGAATCAGGGGCTTTCAGTGCTGCTTCCTCCTGAAGGAGCGTCCATCCTTCTGTCAGCCTTGCTTTTCCACCTGTGGGCTCACAGCGGACAGTGGAGCAGCCAACACACAAGACCACCATTTGTGTGTGGCTAAAGACCGTGGCGATTTTATAGTATCCTGGGCATTTTACATCCATAAAGTACGAATTGGGGCTCTGCACCAGGTGCTTTTTCTTGTGGTTCCTCTTCTGGAGAGGGATAAAGGAGATCCTTTACAAGAGGCATGCTCTCGTAGGGAGGTCGTCACCGCCAGAAAGGGCAAGGATAATATTTTCTAGTTCCATCCATTTGCCTGTGAATTTCATGAAGTCATTGTTTTTAATAGCTGAGTATTACTCCATTGTGTAAATGTACCACACTTTCTGTATCCATTCTTCTGTTGAAGGACATCTGGGTACTTTCCAGCTTTTGACTATTGTAAATTAGGCTGCTATAAACATAGTAGAGCATGTGTTCTTGTTATATGTTGGAGCATCTTTTGGGTATATGCCCAGTAGTGGTATAGCTGGCTTTTCAGATAGAACTATTTCCAATTTTCTGAAAAACAGTCAGATTGTTTTCCAAAGTGAACCCAGAAACTTTAAATGTAACAGGCAAGAGTCTACCACTGTGTAAGTTACATCCCCAGCAATAAAACTTGCTTTTCCAAGGACACTTTGAGCTGGGTACAGTAGCTGACATCTGTAACCAAGTGCCAGGGAGACTGAGGCTTGAGAGCAGGCTGGCTGCACAGGGAGACCTCATTTCATAACCAGCCAGCTGAATATGGTGCCCACACGTATAGAGCACTCTGGAAGCAGAGGCAGGATGGCTCAGAGTGCAAGGCTATATTGGGACATCTGGATTCTCCTATTTCAAAGCACCAAACACACCCCGCAGACATGGTGCCTCCTGCTGTAACCCCACTATTGGCAGGCTGAGGCAAACTGAGGCCAGTCCAGGTTATAGAGCGAGTTCTAGGGTACAGAGTGAGCTGTTAGGGCCCAAGAATTGCTGAAAACCCCAGAATCAAATACTATGCAAAGGCAAAGAGCATTCATACTGCAGACATTATCAGCATGCAGGGGTCAACCATTCATTAAAATGGCAACGGGCTTGTTTCATGTAATAATTTAAAATCAATCCACACTGGCTAGGCACCAGCCAGCAGCCTCAGAACCATCTTGTAAAAAATAAGACAAAAAGCAAACAACCCATAGAATAAGATACTTATAAATTATATGAGGATTTAAAGTTCAGAATGCAAAGCTCTTACAGCTCTAGTGTAAAAACCAACTTGGGCAAAGGGTTTTTAAAAGCCACACAGGAGCAAGATCTCTGTGAGTTTGAGGACATCCAGGTCTGGGATGCACAGAGAAATGCTGTGTTGGAAAACAAAACAAGGGGCTGGAGAGATGGCTCAGTGGTTAGGAGCACCGACTGCTCTTCCAGAGGTCCTGAGTTCAAATCCCAGCAACCACATGGTGGCTCACAGCCATCTGTAATGGGATGCATCTGAAGACAGTTACAGTGTACTCACATATTAATGAAATAAATCTTTAAAAAGAGAAAAAAAAAAAAAAAAAAAAAAAAAAAACAAATAACACAAGCCACCTAGCAGCTTGCCTTGCAAGAATTCGGTTCTCTAGCACCAACCAGGGTAAGGCCAAGGTGTTCCTAGAATCTTAATAGGAGGTAAGGGCTCACGAACAAGCTCATCTGGTAACTGAACAATACAGCCAGCAGGCTCTAAGCGAGACCTTAGCTCAAAAAGTAAAATGGAGCAATTGAGGGAGACATACAACCCGATCTTCACATACTTGGCCCCAACATGTGTATCCACAAATACAAAGATACACAAACAGCTAATAAAAATACCAGAAGAAAAGTGGGCATGGGTCGAGGGGGATGTGAAGACACGGAACGGCACTGCCATTTAAGAACCTGGATGGTCTTCAGAAAGTTGAGTTGCCAATGCAATGCAGAAACTCCATTCCTGGGCCCATGCCCAACTGAAGCAAGCTAACAGGACACTTAGAGCAGACACAACACTTTCAACAGCCCCAAGTGGAAACCCAAGTGTCATTTAATTCATGAGTGAATACAAAGTGGCATGCGTCTACACCACTGATCATCCTCAGCACTGAACACAATGCTACATTTCAAAAGACACTTAAATTACATTTAAAATGTTCTGAATAATCTCTAGGTAGCTGATTGGCTTAGGGAAACGGGAATGGGGCATTACCCACCATTGAGCATGTGGCTTTTTAGACTGGGAAAGAAATTAACAGGCATCTGGAATTAGAGAGCAGCCATCACCACACAAACCTGCCTAGCACATACGGACCATTTTTTGGACCAAATCAGATGAGGCCAGGTCTGGAGGCCACAGAAGATGGGTTTAAGGCTGTATACCAATGGCCCCTTTTGTCTTGTGATGCTGTTAATGGTCCCTAAATACCACCCTCTAATACAGTTCATGTTGTGCCAACCCACAACCATCAAAGTATTTCCATTCCTACTTTTTAACAGTAAATTTGCTCATGTTTTGAACCATAAATATCTTCATTTACTGATAGTCCTGGGTAACCCTGGCAACTCACAGAGCTTTCTGGAAATGAGTGTGTTGGTGTTATTTCCTGAGACAATGTCAATAATTAACATGGTATATAGACACCCTTTCTTAAGAGCTGAGACTGGGTAGGGTGGCGGTGTGGTAGGCTTTTTAATCCCAGCACTTTGGAGGCAGAGAAAAATCTGAGGACATGTGGACAGCCTGGGGATTTTAGGATAGCCAGGGCTGTGTAAAGAAACACTGTGTGTGTGTGTGGGGGGGGGGGAGCAGGGAGTAGGATGGTCAGAAGAGGGTATTAACTGGAGCTAGAGTTAAAAGTACCAGGGTTTAATAGGTCATGTGTGCTAGCACCCAACCTACATACATCCTCTGTGAGTCACTAAGTGCCCTTAACCACTGAGCCATGTATCAATGCCCCAGAAGTCTGCTTCTTGACGCTAAAATGGTTTTGATGAGGCCAAATTTGGCCTTCGATGCCTGTGGTTTAAAATAACCTTGAACTCCTGGTCTTGACTAAGCTTCCCAAGTGTTTGGGGCCACAGTATAAACAGTATAGCCAAATGGTACAGGGCTGTGTCCAGGCTTAGCACAGGGCTGAGCAGGTGCCAAGCAGGCCAATCTATCAACATAAAGATCAATGATGAAGCTCAACACACTTATCCCATTATTTGGTGTACTGACTGGTTTTGTGTGTCAAACTTTACACAAGCTAGTGTTGCCACAAAGGAGCCTCTCTCATTTTCTCAATTAGTGATCAAGGTGGGAGGGCCCCTTGTGGGTGGTACCATCCCCAGGCTTGTAGTCTTAGGTTCTGTAAGAAAGCAAGCTGAGCAAACCAGGGGAAGCAAGCCAGTAACATCCCTCCATGGCCTCTGCATCAGCTCCTGCTTCCTATTCTGCTTGAGTTCCAGTCCTTACTTTGGTAATGAGCAATAATGTGGAAGTGTAAGCTAAATTAACCCTTTCCTCCCCAACTTCTTTCTTGGTCATGATGTTTGTGCAGGAATAGAAACCCTACGACATTTGGCAACAGTGACCTGCCAAGTGGGAAAACTACCAGCTATGACACATGGTAGCAATGTCTACTTTTTGTAACTGGCCCAAAGACTAGCACAGCCCATGGCAGAACTACTTGTAAGTCCATGGTTAAGCAATAATCACAATTTGAACAATGGTAAAGAACCCAACTATAGCTTCTAGTTTTGCTCAAATACCAACCTGGTAACCATATACACAAAGACAGCTCAAAGGTTCACCACTGGAACCATGTCAATAGTTAGAATCAATATCCTAAGGGTACAGATCTAACATTCTTTTAAGATTTATTTAGTTAGTATGCGAGTACACTGTTGCTCTCTTCAGACACATCAGAAAAGGGCATCAGATCCCATGTGGTTGCTGGGAATTGAATTCAGGACCTCTAGAAGAGCAGTCAGTCTTCTTAACCAATGAGCCATCTCTCCAGCATAAGTAGAACATTTCTGATTAACACACTTGTACCCACTGCCTCAGACAGTGCAACCATCCCAAAGCTTCAGAAGCTGGACTACCAGCTTGGCCTTGACACAGGGACATTGATTGCCCCAGAAGCCAAGGGCACTCCAGTCTGTTAGAGGCATGCTGGGCGTCAGTACCAAACCATACCTGCCAATCCTTGCACATCCTCGAAGAACCATTCCGACACCCACTCAGCGCCAGTCTACTTCTGAGAAGCATACCCACCTACACTTACCACCAGCACGTGACCAGATTCAAGAGCAATCATCAAGAAGCCAGGTTCCCTAATACTGGAAAAGGATCAGAGGCAGCGTCCCAAGCTTAACTGTAACCAGCTTTATTAAAGATACTTTTCATAAACAATCATGGTATTCAGGCAGGACATGAGCAGACACTCAACAATATACAAGAACTTCCAAATTCCCTTCTTGTATAGACTACCAAAATCAGAAAGCCACTGTAAAACCCAATGAAATCTTCATTCAATGCCTCGAAAAGGGGAAAGTAGCTTAGAGTGAGGGCTGACATTTCACATTAAGGATGTTGTTTAACAACTTTTCACAAGCCGACCCTGACTTTCGGGAAATGAACATGGCAGAATTATCAATCTGAAGATCCACAATCTTTTATAAAAGGAACCATTGCTCTTCTGAGAACACTTGGAAGTCACTGCAAAGTCCACATTGTCCAATAGACTAGAAAACCAATGTTGGGGGTCAGGTTTCAATAGGTCTCTGGTTTTAAGAGAATTATGTCTACGTTCATGGTACACAGGGGAAAGGTTATAAAAATTAATTTAGAGTTTTCTCAGAC
Organism: Micromys minutus; assembly: GCF_963924665.1. Taxonomy (NCBI): domain Eukaryota; kingdom Metazoa; phylum Chordata; class Mammalia; order Rodentia; family Muridae; genus Micromys; species Micromys minutus. Next base: position 48,066,562 of record NC_137978.1, read on the forward strand.
CACAAGGCATTTGTGCCTTGGTAGCAACCTATGCAGGATCAGGAGCCTTTCAAAATTATCAAGGAAAGAGGTTTTCTGTTCTCAATCCAGCTTGGGTGATATTTTAAAATGTTAGTGACACATGATCCTCCCCCCTCCCACAATGAAGTGTTCTGTGTGCTAACAATATAGTTAAAAAAAAAAAAAGTAAAACAAAATTCTGCATTTTTTATAAAACTTGATAAAAAATAGTATTTCAAACTGTACAGTCACCAGAAGTACACAGTTATCAAAAATGCACACACGTCACTTGGCATCTCCAGCACCTTCAGCTTTTTGTGCCTAAATAAAAACAAAGGAAGTCAGCATATATAGTAAAGTTTATCTGCTTGTAGAATTATATAAAATCATCCTGTTCCTGGACTAAAATCTATGACTTCTACACCTCAAGAGTAGTCCACTCTGTCAACCTTACCCCCACCCTCTCTAGAGGTCGCGTACAGGTTTAAAACTCTATGGATATAAGGGGTAACAGCTTGGCTATCACTAAGTACAGGCACACCCGACAAGAAACAGAACAGCACTGTACCTGGTCTGTTTTGGCATCTCCATTTTCTGCAGGATTATTCGCATCCTTCCCGGCATCGGCTTTCCCCTTCTTCCCCTTGGGTACCTTCTCTCCCTTCTAAAGCCAAGGAAGGATGAACATGACAGTCTCAGCTTGTGCACTATGATAAACCCGCCAAGTTCTGCAAAGTAGGCTTGCACTGAAGATGCACACCCCCTCCACTAAGCTAAATTAAATTACGACTTGTAGTCCCTCCAAAGAGTTGTTCAAATTAAGGAACCGCTAAAAATGCTCTTTTAACGGCCAATCGTAGTTTTCTGTAACTTGTCAAGGACACGAACATGACAAATTATCAGGAACAAGGCTATCAAAATAACTTACAACACCCACTGAAGCAGTGCCTGGGCAAGCTTACCTTTGCTGGGGCCTTTTTAGGTTTGGGCTCAGGCTTTGGAGGAGCAGGTTTCTTATTTTGGTAGGCAGAGGGGAAGAGGAAACCATTAGTACCAGAGACCAAAGAAACAACCCACCACACCACAGTTCGGAAAACTAGTTCTCAGACAGCCTTCCTTTTACAAGGTAAGAGTGATCTTCACTTTAGTCTTTAGCATCAGACCCTGATGTGCAGTATCACAAGTAACTTCCTCAACATCAGCCACAACAAAATCCCCAAGTGTCTCCCAACTTCAGGTAAAAATGAGGAAATTGAAGTATGCACACTTACAGCAGACAACCTTGCAGATCTTCTCTGTGGCTATTAAAAAAAGAAAGAGAAGTGAGCACAACTTTCCCCACCAGTCGACTTCACAATTAAGAAAGCCAGTGAAACAATTCTCGGTCAGTTTTCTAGACCAAGTCAATTACTATCATAGGAGCCTAGTGGTCTTTTACTACACAAGGCCTTGTGGTACAAGCCCTTTAATGGATAAGACTCACCTCGTCCTTCACCTTGGCTTTGTCTCCTTTAGCATCCCCTTCAGCCTACAAAAAGATAAAAGACCAAAAACTTGTAACCTCGGAGGTAAATCTCAGTCACCTGGAACTTAACAGAAATCGTCAGACAGCATTCTAAAAACGTATCCACTCAATTTTAAGGCATGAAGCCTTAGAGCGGATAGGGCCCAACTGAAGTCCGAGGTTGGCTGCAAAGCGCGGGAGAAGCTGGAGCCCGGCAGTAACAACAGCTGCATATGGTGCAAACAAACCCCTCCGGAGGCGGAGCCCAGCGCCGTTGCTATGGTAGCCGTCGAGGGCGGGAGCTCGGGAAAGTCGTGGGCGGGGGAGCTCGTCTCGTGCGCCCGGAACGTGGGCGACTGGGGGCGGAGCCACGCCGCGGTCCCGCCCCTCGCGGCCGCAGTTTTGGCGGCAGCGCGCTCCCCCGCCCGCCCAGCGGAGCGCCGCCTTCCCGCCCTTTCGGGTTTGAATCGCCCGCCCGCCCGCTCGCCAGCGGGAGGAGGGGAGGGGGCTGCCGGTGGGGGAGGGGGCAGGGGTGGCCAAAGGGAGCGGGATAAACAGCTGCCAACATGGCTCCTCCTGCTGCCGCCACCGATCCTCCAATATGGCTTCTGGAGCCCGCGGGCAGCGCGCCGCGCATGATTCGCCTGCAGCTCGACTCGAGCTGGAACCTCACGCCGCGCCCGATTTATCACCGAGTCTTGAGCTCGAGGCTAGCAGCGGCAGTGGCGGCTCCAGGGCGCCCGCACGCTCGCGCCACGTACCTTTCTTTTGGGCATGGCGGCGGCAGGGGACGTCTGCGCTGAACACGAGTATACAGCGGCGCGCGGGCTTGGTCCGTCCGGGGGTCGTCCTCGCTGCTTCTTCACACTGCTCGGGCTCCGGGGGGTTTATAAAGTTTTTATAGCGCTGGGAGCCCCGGACCGGTTAGAACCGGATTTCACCTCCCGCCGCCGCTCATTGGCCCAGTTGGGGTCACGTGGGCGGGGTTTAAACTCACCTCCTCTGGAGTGAGGAGGGGGTGTAGGGGGAGGGCGCTCGAGACGGCGGCGCGCCTTGGGGGAGGGGGCACGGTGGGGGAGGCGAGCCTTGGAGTCGGAGGTAAAAAATGAGGGGCTCGCTAGGCGACAGGCTCGGCGTTCCGCTCCCGCCCAGACCTGGCTTTTGCAAACTACCAAGTTCCTTCCACCTTATGCAACCCTTCAACCCACTTCTCCAAGCTGTGCGACACTGGGCACATTTCGGCCGCTTTCCTTCCTGCTCCCTCTGGGGGCCCCTGAAGAGGGGTTTGCGAGGCCTGGCCGCGCCGCCCAGCTCCAATACGCGGCCGGAGGCGCGCAGCTTGAGGCGCGGGTGGCAGCTTCGGGGACCACGGGCTCTAGTGGACTGAGAACCGGGAGGCTAGCTTGGCGCAGTCGGACGTGCATCCTTTTGAGTTGCCACCTTGGGGAATCCCTCCGTGTGCCTCACCTGAAAAGCGGTCCACTGGATGTAAAGGTGTGGGTTGAAAGTGGAGACTTTCCACACAAAATGCCTCTCGGGTACTGCGGGGCAGGTAGGAGCTGTCCTTTTCAGCACCTACTGCTGAGCCGCATCCCCAACATTAAGCAGCCCCCCAACATCTGCCCGGTGGATTCCCTAAATCCCTGCACGTCTGGCCCTCTGGCCCCTGTCACAGAATGGTGGAGAAAAGCCGCCAACACAGCCCGGGAGTACGCCCCTCCCACTAAGCCCTCTGGGTCTGGGATACAGCTAGCCCAGCTGCCCCCACGCAACAGAGGCCACGGAACCTGGGCTGTGCAGATGCCACAGCTGGCGAAATCCCTCCTAACACACTACCAAGCTGGCTTGCTCTCGGTTGCGTGAGGAAAAGGCGGTTGAAGGAAAGCGCCGGAAGATTAGGAAACAAGTAGATGAACAGGTGTGATGGCAAAGGGGCCCTTTCAGTGCACCCCCGCCCAAAGTCCGGCCTTCCCGAGCTAGCCAAGTGCACCCGAGGGAAGGTACCAACTGCAGCAGTAAAGCAAAACGTTCTTTCGTTGCAGTTACCAAACAAATCTTGTATCTCAGATTTCTTTTTTTCTTTTTGATACCCGTAACACAACTGGCTAACATCTGCAATAGGATGTTTGGTGCCCAGACGGAAGACACAAATTAGGTCCCACCTTATTTTTTGAGGCAAGGATTGAAGCTAGTTTGCAAAAACCATACCAGCAGAAAGCAAGCACCTGCGAATTCAAATCAAGCATTTTGCAGCCTTTGCCTCTGGACAGCAGTGGATCTGCCTCTCCTTTCCACCCCACCCTGTGTACCTTTCCCAGAATATAGGTCCCCAGGCAGGAAGATACCAGCCCCATTAATCACCGCTACTGTACTCCAATCTCGAGAGAGTCAGCTAGGACTCAACAGCCATACTTGCTGGGCAGACTCCGTTTTCTGCCTCCAGCCTCTCATTCCCGCCTTAATTGTAGGGCTCTGTATTATAGCCACATAATTCATGCCTCCCTAATTAAAGCTGTCAACAGCCTCATTGTAAAGCTGGAAAATGTACAGCACCTGCTCTTGGGGATCTCTGTGCCAGGGACTAGTTTTGGGGAGTGCCAGGTGAATAGGGGGGCTTGCCAAAGGGTGCACTGATTGGCTCTTGGTTGCAGTGTCAGGCCTTTTTTGATTCTGATAGGAAGATGATGACCTAAAGATCACCAGTGCCAGGCATATGGACACAAAAACGGGATTGGAGAACAAGGCATAGAAAGTTAGGAATCTAAAGAGTACGTTCTAGGGAGGGAGGTGCTGGTGAGGAGGCTTACAGACAGCATGAGACCAGAGTGGCATTTGGTTGGTGTTTCTGGCTGGTACTTACAGCTCTGAGACACCTAAAGGTCAGCAGACCTGTCTTCAAAGGTAGTCCTCTCTCCACAGCCCTATGGGGAGGCCAGGAAAGGATGCAACCTTGCCTCTTTCCTGCTGGGGAGAGTTGGCCTCATAGGCTGAGAGGGCCTAGAAGTTCTGCCATGCAGAGAGCAAACTGTCTCAGGACCTACTTAGGTCAAAGAGCTGCGAGAACCTTGCAGTCTGGGAGTGGGAATCAGGTCGAGATGGTGAGGAACGGAGACAGTCAACTGGGAAATGCTTGGTTTTGTTCAGTCCTGACGTGTTAAACACATATTGGCCTGTGTTGGATTAGATGCTAGGACCTCTACAGGCCCTTCTGCCATGCTGTCTGTAGTCGTGGAGGGGGTTGGGTCTCACAGGGGAGTGGAGCCTGGCCCCATGCCCTGCATGGGGGAGTAAAGCTTGTGTGGGCTGAGTCAACAATAGGTAATTGGATTGTAATCACCCGCCTGGCTTCCATGAGCCTTTCAGTGAGCAATCAGTACTAGTAGTGGGAGGGGGTGGAGATTCAATAGCAAATCCCAGGTGGAAAGCCAAGGGGAGGAGCAGCAGATGGGCAAATTTTCTTCATGTCCTCCCCACCCCTGTCTTCCCTGCCCAATAATGTTGGCTGCCTATCAGTTACAATTTACCAGTAGATCCACATCTTTTGTGGAAGTCACATGGGGAGGGCTTAGGCAGGATGGGTAACGGCCTAGGCTTTGGGAAGCTCTCTTCTGCACGTTGAAGGATATGCTGGTGGCAAAAGAACATGCATCCAAAAACAGGGACACAGGGCGTATAGCTAATGAGCTAGGGTCCCCTGTTCCCCAAATGTATTAGTGACTGGACTTGGATTTAGTGTACCCATAAGAGATTCTACCTCAAACCTCAAGGGTTACTGTCACAGGTAACCCAAAGATATCTATAGGCAGCAGAACTTCCCTGCAAAACAGAGGGAGCCCAATTCATCAAAAACAGGGAGAGATGCCTTTCCCAAAGAAAAGAAAAGAGTCAGGGCCTGAAAGGCAGAGAGGGCAGGGCAAAGTGGCTGGTAGCCAGCCTCACTTAGGCAGATGCAGTGCCCCAACGTGCCAGCCAGTCAGCCCGTTTACGTTCCAAGGCCCGCAGGAAGCCCTTGACTCGTTCCTCCCGTTTGGTGGAGAGTTTGTGCAAGCGTGTCCGTCGGAGTTGGGCATCCCCACTGGTCTGGAGTCCCTCTCGAAGCAGCTGTTCTGTCACTGCAGCCTGGTCCCTCTCCAGCTGGTGCCTCTTCCGCTCCTCAGCATACATGTCTCGGGCCTTCTGCTAGAGAAAAGTAGGGTTTGAGGCAGGGACATAATTTTAGGTATGAGGTGGGGAGGGGCAGGGCACAGAATGGTCAAGCACACTAACTCTGGAGAGTCTCTACCAGTGTGGGACGGCGTGGGGGTGAGCGGTGGACCTGTGTCGCACAGGCAGTTCAGGAGCAGTTCATCTTGGCTCATATTGAGTGGAAGTGTCTGCATTTCTTAAAATTATCTCTAAGCTGACACTTAGAAACAGGTAAATAGTCTGATTTCTGAGTTTTCCACCAACTAGCTTTGTGGCTTTGGGAAGATCCTCTCCTAGCCTGTTAAAATTTTATTTGTAAAGTGGGGGTTGTGCCTACCTTGAAGAGAGGTTTAAAGGATTAGAGATAATAAATGCAAAATCCACTCTTAACATTAGCAGGCAGAGAAGCAGCGACTTTATATGTCAATATTGTCTACTGTCTGGGACAAAATACTCACTGGGTCTTATTAAGGTTCCTAGGTCAACATGAGGTGCCACTCTCCAACTTTCTAATCTATTTTCAGGGTCTAGAACTAGACATGCCTCCTATAATAAGGGCAGGCTTGGCTCTGAACAAATGGCCTTTCTAGGAACACCGAGAAGCAAATTCAACTCTGTTAAGCCACTTACTGCTGCCTAGACTAGGTATTAGTTTCCAGTTGGCTCTTTCTCTTAGAAAAGAATCCCCTGACAGCTCCATAAAGCCATCAGGGCCCCTGGAATCAATTCTGGCAGGTGGTGGCAACCAGTCTCTGGTAATACCTCCAAGACCTTGCATATGTCTTTAGACAAATGATAAGCTCTTTTGAGAGAGAAGAGACTACTTTTTCCTCTCTGGCACTTGGAGCACTCTGCACAGGAGACATTTAATCACTTGATCATGTGATCACAAAACGGTAGTAAGGATGCTTGTGGCAAAAAAGGGGGAATTACCATGAAGCAGAAGGGGCAGCTTCATCTCATGGACTCTTGCCTTGCCAATCTTGTGGCCTACAGAGCCCTCCTGCTGAACAGAACCCATGAGTGGGCAAACTGGTGGAGTGATTTGGTTTTGAGTTTTTTGTCCCTGTTGTTCAGACTTCTGTCTTCCAAGCAGCCGGGACAAGCATGCACTACACTGACCAGTGAGCAATGGTATCTTCCTATAGGATAACTATAGGTTTTTCATATCCTGATGTCCTTTACCATCTGCAACTTTGTGTTGTGGTATTTTGTGTTTAAGTCTTGTCCTAATCAGCCTGTAAGTTCTGACTGCTTTGTCTTCACTCTGTTCCGTTGTTGCTGAGGGTTTTTCTGGGTAGCCCTGGCCGTCCTGAAGCTGGCTGGCCACAAATCAGAGATCTGCCTGCCTCCTGAGTGCTGGGATTAAAGGTGTTTGTCTTTGTTCTCTAGGAGCAGCCTACATGTTAACAAACACTTCAACCATTGTTTCACTGACTCTCAGTACAGAGATGTGACTAGGTCAGGCATGGTGGTTGAACTCTTAATCTTAGCTCTCAGGAGGCAGGTGGATCTCAATGAATTTGAAGCCAGGCTGGTCTATATACTGAGTTTCAGGACAATCAGTGCTACATAAATGACCCTGTCTCAAAACAAACAAACAAACAAAAAAACCCCCACGACCCCCCATTATATGTGTGTGGGGGGAGAGGATAGCTCAAGGTAAAAACAAAAGGTGACAGTTTGCCAACCTAGCAGACTAGATAACTTCACCTGTAGTGAGAGATCTTGCCTCAAAACAGAGAGGCAGAGAAAGGACTGGCAAAATGCCTGACATGAATATAATCCCTGGACGCTATGAAAAGCTGGGAAGGAGAGCTCATTATGGTAGTCTGCACTTTTTTTTTTTTTAATATTTTATTTATTTCTGCATAGGAGTATACTGTAGCTGTCTTCAAACACACCAGAAGAGGGCATCAGATCCCATTACAGATGGTTGTGAGCCACCATGTGGTTGCTGGGAATTGAACTCAGGACCTCTGGAAGAGTAGTCAGTGCTCTTAACCACTGAGCCATCTCTCCAGCCCAAGTAGTCTGCACTTTTAATCCCAGCACTCAGGAAGCAGAGCAGGCAGATCTCTGTGAGTTTAAAGCTAACCTGGAATACAGAAAGTAGCAGGCTAGCCTGACCTACATTATGAGCTCTAGCACAGCCTGGAGTACATCGTGAGACTCTGTTTCAAAAAGATTAATAAAACAAAACAAACAATAAAGAACATGGAAAGAAAAAAAAATCAACTCAGGGTTGTCCTATGACCTCCACAAGCACATTGTGGCACACCATCCATCTATCTATATTACACGCCTATATTACACACATACACACATACACACACACACACACACAAAAAGGTACATGAATTTTCTTAGATCAGAATGAATTTGATTGAAGCCCCCAAATTTGAGAAATTCTAGTCTAAAAGACTCACCTTTCTAAGGCTATATTTCACCTTTCTTTTAAAAAAATACTAGTCGGAGGTGCAGTGGTGGTGCACGCTACTGATCCTAGCACTCAAGAGTCACAGGCAGGTGGATCTCTGTGAGTTGGAGCTTAGCCTTGTTTACAGAGTGAATTCCAGGACAGCCAGGGCTACATGGAGAAACACTGTCTCAAAGCATCTCTCTCCCTAAATGGATTCTTCATTTTTATAATTTTTAAAATTATGTGTGTGTATGAGAGAGGAGGTGGGGTGAGAGAGAGAGAAAAAGAGAGAGAGAAAGAGAGAGAGAGAGAAAGAGAGAGAGAATATGAGTACAGATACCTACAGAGACTAAAAACACAGATTCCTGAGGCATCTCTTGGATGACCAGGATCCTCCTCTTAAAAGCTGAGTCATTTTTCCTTATATTGTTGTTTTCTTCAGACACACCAGAAGAGGGCATCAGATCTCATTACAGATGGTTGTGAGCCACCATGTGGTTGCTGGGATTTGAACTCAGGACCTCTGAAGAGCAGTCAGTGATTTTAACCACTGAGCCATTTCTCCAGCCCCATCAAGTTATTTATTTATTTATTTATTTATTTTTAGTAGAAAAAAATCATAAATTGCCCATAGCACATAGAAGAAATTTTATTTACTTTAAGAATAATCCTGAGATATGTTATTATAAATTCTATTTTACAGACCACATATTGAGATCTGGTAACACAACAAATATCTCATTAGATATTAGATAAAACTTTTCAATTGGTTGAAATAAACTGCTAGCTAGAAATTTTCTTTTTTGGATCATAACATAATTTTTAAAATTACTTATTTATTTAAAGACAGGATCTTGTTACTTGGTCCTGGTTGACCTGAACTTTCTAGTAGAACTGGGTTAGCCTCAAACCTATAATGATGCTCCTACCTCTAATGATGCTCCTACCTCTGGTCCTGTGCTATAGTACAGTCATCAGGTTCTATGCCAGCTCCAAGGTTTGCTCTGTCTCTTAAAAATTTATTTTAGGGCTGGAGAGATGGCTTGGTGGTTAAGAGCACTGACTGCTCTTCCATAGGTCCTGAGTTCAATTCCCAGCAACCATCTATAATGAGATCTGTGCCCTCTTCTGGTGTGTCTGAAGATAACTACAGTGTACTCACATAAAATAAATAAATAAATCTTTATAAAAAGGAGGGGCAGAGCTGGAGAGATGGCTCAGCGGTTAAGAGCACTGACTGCTCTTCCAGAGGTCCTGAGGTCAAATCCCAGCAACCACATGGTGGCTCACAACCATCTGTAGTGAGATCTGGTGCCCTCTTCTGGTGTGTCTGAAGACAGCTACAGTGTACTTATATATATTATAATAAATAAATCTTTTAAAAAGTTTAAAAATTATTTTATATATATTAATATGACTGTTTTGCATATATATGTACGTGTATAAATACACAGATACATAAATACATACACACACATATACACACATACACACACACTCACACATACACACACACACCTTAGGAGGTCAGAATAGGGCACTGAATGCCAGTAATAGTTAAAGATGGCTGTGAGCCACCATGTAGATACCTGAATGAACCTGAGTACTTTGCAAGAGCAAGAAGTTTTTAAAATCACTATCCCACCTCTCCAGCCACTTAAGACATTTTGTAATCCATGAAATGGGAAACAATACTCACCTCCCTGGGTTAATTTAGGAAAATGAGATCAAGAATGCCTCTTAGAATTGTTTGCTATTCTGTCACCAGGGTTAGTGGCCAGGGGGCTGCATAGGCAAAGTCCTGACCAAACCAAGAGGAGGAGAAAGCCCAGAGGGAGGAAAGGGAGAACTCCCTAAAGGCCTTTGGAAGGCTCAGGGTTCATCTAAAGGCAGCTCCAGTTCAGTGCCAGAAGTAAAGAAGTAGTAAGGGCAGAGCCTGACCATTACTGTAGCACAAGGGAACTGATCTAGCTTGCCTCCTTATTTTACAGACAAGAATCCTAAGGCAAAGACATAAAGGGACTTGTTTATGTCACACAGCTGGTTGAAACTCTGTTGGTTTCTCCAAAATGGCTTTCAAAATTTCCAACCAAAAAACGTTTGAGACAGGGTCTCTCTATGTAATCTCCCTTTCCTAGCACTCACTGTGTAAACCATGCTGGCCTCCAACTTACAGCCTCTGCCTTTGGTGTTAGGAGTAACGGTATACCACCACACTTGGCCCAGCGTGGCTTCTTGAGGAAATGGGAAGCAGATCCTGTGCCTATGGACAGCTGTAGTTCCTGGGGGAGGAATGGAAAAGCCAACCCTCTTCTAGAAACTGTCTGACCACATTCACATGTCTACATCCATGCTCAGTCTCAGCGGTGCCCTAGGTTCTTCTCAGTTATTTTCTCTCAGAAAACCCAAGTCAGTGGGTCTCAGTGGTGTATACACTGGCAATTCCAGCACACAGCTGGAATCACATCACAGGGGATCAAGTAGGACTGCTGTGAGTTCGAGACCACCCTGGGCTACACAATAAATGCCATGCAAGCTACAGCTATAGATCTTATTTCAAGGAACAGGGAGGGAAAACACCCCTAACTCAAGTTAAGCAGTCTTTATTTATTTGTTTCTCTTTGTGGGTATGAGCATGTTAAGTACAGGTGTCCATGGCAGCCAGAAGCATCAGACCTCTCTGCAGCTGAAGTTACACACGGCTGTCAGTGACCCAGTGTGGGTGCTGGGTACCAACCTCTAGGGCTCTGGAAGAGCAGTATGTGCTCTTACCGCTGAGCATCTCTCCACCCTATACTTGGATATGTATATGGCCCTGGACCAAATACAAATGCTTGCTCTGTAAGCACTTTATCAGTTCATGTATCTCTTTAGATTCCCTACTCTTCTTTGTTTTTTTGTTTTTGTTTGAGATAAAGGTCAGTGTCTCTCATGAGCATATGTAATATTCTGTATGAGCATCAATCAGGGGAACACTGAGACAGGGCCTCACATATGCAGTCTGGCCGCAAATGTGCTACATGCAGTTGGGAAGACACGACTCATAGATCCTCCTGCTCTACCTGGAAAGTCCCGGGGTTACGGGTAGGCACTTCCACTTGCATCTGAAGAGCATTAATTCTTTAAAACGTCTGTACAGATCTTAGCCATGTCTGTGAGAACCCTCAAAGAAGCTCACTCTAAAAACAACATTGAGCCCTTGCTCTTCCACACCCAGAAGAAACAAAGAACAAGGTGAGGCAAAGCCTGGAGCCTCTGCTGCTTGGCAGGTGCCTGGGCTTCCAAACATTTCTGAAGGGGGAGCACTAGAATTGAATGTATGAGCAGCAGGGTCAATCCTACATCTCTCTGTGTACCCAGGCTGTTCTGGAACTCACAACTCGATAGCCTCCGCCTCCATGTGCTGGGATTAAAGGTGTGCACCACCATGACACACAAAGCTTAAACCTTTTTTTTTTTTTCCAAAGGAGCAAGTATAGACGAGAAAGAAAGAGGTTTTTGAAGACCTACTTATTTTATGTATATGAGTGTTGGCTTACATGTATGTATGCATGTATATGTACTCTGTGCATGCCTGGTGCCCTCATAGGTTGAAGAGGGTACTGGACCCCTAGGAACTGGAGTTAAGGATGGTTGTGAGCCCCCATGTGGCTGCTCTGCCCTAAGCTACTGAAGCATTTCTGCAGTTCACAAAAGGAAAGGAAAGGACAGGAGGAATGGCTTTGTGGTTAGGAACACAAACTATTCTTCTTCGGTTTGAGTCCCAGCACACACAGCTCACAGACACCTCCAGCTCCCAAGGATGACACCTCTAGCCTCCACAGCTAACTGTGTGTGAGAGCGCGTGCACACACACACGTGTAGGGCTGGAGAAGCAGCTAGCCTGGTATACATAAAGTCCTGGATCTACTGTGCACACCTTAGTCTCCTAGCTCTGCCTATGGCCCTTAGAGTCTCAAGTGAATTTTTGTTCTCTTTAACCAAATGCCTTATCAGCTCCTGTCTACTCTTTAAGTCCTCTGCTTGTATTACTTCCAGAAACCAAGCTCTGAATGTTTAAGAGGGCCTAGCACAGCCCAGCTTGTCCCCGCCTCCCCACTTAAGAGTTCTCAGTACCTAAACTGTAAAAGCCTGCCTTTACTACACTCTGTCATTGGGCCCGCGTTCTTTACGCTCACTCCAGCTGAGCACTTCCTTACATTTGTTTGTTTGCTTACTGTCTGTTATTCAACTAAAAATACAAACTTCATGAGAGTAGACATTTGTCCGGTAGGGTGACCACTGACATTCTGGTGCCTAACTACATGCCCCACTCATATCAGGGAACTCCATAAACACTTATGGAGAAGACAGAGCCTGAGGCAACTCCTCTACAAACCACAAGCAAGGCTCTGAGAAACTTGAGATAATAAAGGCTCTGGGCATTCAAATTAGAGGTCTGCACACAAGAATACCTGCACACAAAAGCTCACACACCAGACTCTTCAGGCTTCGTGCGGAGCCAAATTACTCTCATATCATACACACACTCTGCTGTGTTAACTGCTCACTGTTTTTGCCTATAGTTGACTTAAAACAGTAAACAGGAAGGAAAGGGAAGGGGACATGCTGTCTAACTTAGCCACTGACACAGCAGGAGAGGAAAGAGAAAGGTTTTAGAAAACTGTACGTAAGTCTTAAAGCCAGGTATCTGGGAGCATCTAGTTCAACACAAAGAGCTCTGCTCTACATCACTGTACAATGAAGTGCTTGAAGGTGGTGCTACCATCCCTATCACCATCATCATCAGAAAATGACTATCCTAATCATCATATTAACAAGTACTAGGTGTACTGCAAGTGTCAAATTACAAGATGTACTTCAGAACGTTTTTCATCAAAAATATAAAAAAATGTTTTAGTGTCAGTTGCATGGAAAAAAATCTGATGGTCACTGTCTTAGGGACGGTCATTCCCCTCCCTGACAGCAGGAGGTAACAGACACATTGCTATTTCTCTTTTTCCTTGTTCTAAGCTGCCTTGTTCAAATTACTCATATTCTGAGACTCAATGATAAAACCCTCATAATTCTAGTCACCAATGGTAGAAGTGAGGACAGATTTCAGAGATCCCGTGAACCCTGAAAGTAGTCTATGTAACTGAGTGTAAGTACCATCTCTGAAACTCACTGGACATGTTCTATGGCTTTCATTAGGCTCCCAAAAGAGCGCTAATACCAGCAATACTCCTGACTTACATCATTCCTTCTTCCTGTACATTATCTCTCCAGACTTAAGAAACATCTCCGATTTCAAAATTCTGGTCGCTAGCTCTGTGGCCTTGGTACACTTAGTTCCTGTCCCTGTTTTCATATCTGAAGAAATAAGGACACAGGGCTGATGCATTTCGGGAGGTAAACAGATAAATACAGACAGCTCCTTGTTGGTGCCTCCGACCATATGGACAAAGGCCCTGGGATGCAGACAAAAGGTAGGAGGGCTGCAGACAGCACAAAGACAGCCCTGCCACTCAGGAAGCTTCCAGAAGCACTCTGGGTTCTGCAGACTTCAACTGTTACACAAACATTTATTTGAGACATGATCTCAAATTCACTGGCTTTGAATTTACGATTCTCTTGCCTCAGCTTCCCAATAGCAAGAATGAGAAGTAGGTGTTGACAGCTGTGACTTTGACTAGGCTCTCTGAGCTTTCTCCTGTGTCTTCATTCTTCCTGTGTCCTTATTCTTTTATAAGTACACTATAGCTGTTTTCTAACACACCAGAAGAGGGCATCATATCATTACAGATGGCTGTGAGACACCATGTGATTACTGGGAATTGAACTCAGGGCCTCTGGAAGAGCAGTCAGTGCTCTTAACCACTGAGCCATCTCTCCAGACCCAGACATCTTATTCTTATTTTGGTCCCTAAACAATGTTTCTTTTTTCCTTCCTTCCTCCCTCCCTCCCTCCCTCCCTTCCTTCCTTCCTTCCTTCCTCCCTTCCTCCCTCCCTCCCTTTCTTTCTTTCCTCCATTCTCTGTCTCTGTCTCTCTCTCTCAGCACCATGTCCCAGTCACTCCCTCTATGTACTCAGTATGGAGTAAGACCCACCTGACTGGTTCTGTAAAACGGTTCATGTCTGACACACAGGAAAGGGTCAGTGAGTAGCAGTACTATTATGATGACTATCACTGTTTGTTTAGAAATGTTTGCTGTGCTAGAAAGATGGCTCAGTGGGTAAAGGCACTTGTCACCAAGCCTGACAACCTGAGTTCAATTCCTGAGATCCATTGGAAGGAAGAACCAACTTTCAAAGGCTGTCTTCCACATATGCATTAATTATGGCACATCTATGTACAGAAACTCACAAATAAATAAATACAATAAAAATTGTTTAAAAAGAAGTACATAGCAAGGTCTAGTGCAAGGCGGGCCTGTAAATGCCAACCTTTCCATCCTGTCCTGCCCGACTCATACCTGAAGTGCACTATGGTTCATCTGAAACTGCAGGATTGCCTCACAGAGGTTCCAAAATGTGTATTCTGGCCACAGGACAGGCTGGAACACGAGGCAGGAGTGGGAGGTCTGGTAAGAACAAGCAGCAGAGCATGAGTTAGTCGCGGAGGCACACTTACAGCTCACTACTCTGATGGAGGAGCAGCCAGGGTGGGAAAAGCCTAGAACCAGATGGCACATGGTTCCAGAGCCCTGGATGTGTCTGCAGGCAGCCCAGGTTCCCTCACTCTTGGAAGAAGGGTCACAAGGCAACTGGATCTTCTACCTGTGGCAAAGCAGAGCTAAACTAGAGAAATGTTTCTACTTTGTCTTTCCCTTCTTTTCTGTTGTCAGAGAGTCTCACTGTGTAGCACCCACTGGTACGGAATTCTCTATGTAGACCATGCTAGCTTGAAATTCAGGTTGATTTGCCTGCCTCCTGAGATCTTGGACCAAAGGCATGTGCCACCACACCCAGTTACACCATGTCGCTAAAGGCCAATTTTAGGACTATGAAATGACATCTGGATTATGTTATTGGCTCTTGGCCCTTGGAGGTCATCTGAGACACAGTCTGATAAAGTCAGCCAGAACAAATGGTAGCTGCTCCTGTTATTTTAAGTAGCAGCACTGTGACACCGTGTTTTAAGCCCATGGATTCTGGAGCCAAACTGCCTCTGTCTACCATTACCACAGAACTGGCTGAGTTTTTTCTCCTCTCTGGGCCTCAGCTTCAAGTCTAACACTAAGTCTTGTGGGAACTATAAAGGTGAGATGTGTGTGAAGAAAAAGCCCAGAACAGGACGAACACGGATGCCCCCGACCCCAACACTCCCGACAGCCACTGCTTACCGCCTGCTGGACTGAACAACCGAATGCCTCACAGGGGAAAACTTGCTCACTACTATAAACCAGTGTCACCTTCCCCATAGCTTCTACCAAGACACCAAGTACTTTCTCCAAAACAAATGAAACTGGCTTTTTATTCTGAGACAGGGTCTCACACACAGTCCTGACTGGCCTGGATTTCCTCTACACAACAGGCAGTCCTCAAGTTCACACCAAGACTGCCTGTGCCCCGGCATGCCGGGCAATATCAAGGCAGGAGGTGCAACAGCCAGCTAAAAGTGGCATCTGCAGGAGGCTGCTGAAGAGCTGCCGATTCACTTTCCTAAGGCTTCAGTGACTTTCCCGGAGTCTGGGCAGTCGGAGGTAGAAGGGATTTCAGAGTTCATCAAGGTCAGGCTTCTAGCACAAAGGAAGAGCTCAGAGTCTTTTCTGAGAGCTCAATCCACTTTCCCAAATCACTGTCCTCTGCTAAGAATGTCTGTGTATGTGTGTGTCTGGTTTTGGGGGACAGTATTTCTACAGGAATGCACAGAGAAACCCGTCCCCAAGAACCAGAGACACAGACAGACAGACAGAATACCTGAAAGAGAAGGCTCTTGTGGTGCTGGTCTGAAGCCCAGTTTAACCAGCGTCTCAAGGGCTCACTTCTTGGAAGGGGGCATACATACATTTTCATTAGGGTAGGATGGCTTTGGTTTCTCTTTAGGATGCAAGCTCTGCATTTTGGACAGCAAGAACATTATTCACCCAGGGTCAGGTGAGGAAAGAAAAGCAGTATTACTAGGTACTGATTGTTCTACATGGTAGTCCTCTCTAGTCATACAATGGGAACAAACCATTCTCATTCAGGATTCTGGTTCCATTCCAGGGTTCAGCCCAATCCCAAAATAACATGCTGCAAAATGACCTACCTGCCAGAGCAAGAAGTCACTCAGCCGCACTTCCCCCGAAGTCCGAATCAAGATGTCAGGATGAGGAGAGTGGTTGCTATAGAGGCACTTGTCAAGCAGAGACTCCGAGACATCACTAAGTGGGCAGGAGACAGAAGTACACATCTCTCTGTGGTACTTGCTTGGTGAAATTCCATGCACAGCCTCCCCGTTGGTGATTGGCCACCATCAAATACATTTGCCAGTATACCCCCAACCCAAGAATGACTTTAAATCTGCAAACCACATGCAATGCTTCTTTTTCCCCCCAGGACCTTGTATATGCCAGGCAAGTACTCCAGCACATCCAGCACCATCCAAAGCCCTAGGAGGGTGTCTACAGGCCATTGTTATTAACACAGAAGACATGAACAATTTGCCCACCCATTTGCCTGTAGGACTAGAACCAGATGTGTCATTAGACTGTTTCTCTTCATTGACCTATTTTGCGCTATGCCCTGACACTGCGCGATGAAACACTCTGCAACTGCGTTTCTTTCTTTGTTTTTTAGAAGAAAATTTAAAGACGGGGAGGTAGTTTAGTGGTAGTGTGTGTATCTAAAAGGCATAAGGACCCGAATTTGATCCCCAGAACTGCAAAAAGACAATTAAATCTGAAAACAACAAAAACATAACAAAAAGATGAATCTAAATTAAATATACTGGTTTGGAAAGACTTCCAAGGTCCACTGTCAAATGAAAAGAGCAAATTCAAGAAAATATATTATGAAAAATATAGACAAGTCTATAGTCACACATTATTTATGTGAAGGGAGTATGATAATTACTATATTATAAAAAACTTATTGTATATGCATATGTACACACACAAACACACAAACACACACACACAAAATGAAGTTGAGAAAGCCACTCAACAGTTTTCAACAGTGAGTTGGTCAAGGAGGAAGGAAGGACTTTTGTCTACTTAGTGATTTATACTGGAGACTGAACTCCGGGACTGATGCACACAATGGACCATTGAGTCTACCCTTAAATCTCAGGATTTAATAAAAAGAACAGAATACTCTCTGCTTACGACTGGGCAAGAGTAGGGTTCTGGGTTCAGACTGCCCTGACAATCACACACTCCTGTCTTCACTGCATGGTCCTGACTCCCTGATGAAAGGACTTAAGACCAGTGCTGTCCACGAGTGTTCAGCTCCCTTATCTTTCAAACATGTCCATTTATGCTATCTACCACATGGTTACACTGAGAGGCAAATCAAACCAAATGACATATCTGGATGCATCGTGGAACTATGAAATGCCCAAACACACAATGGATGACAGGGCCATCTAAGCAAACAAGGGATAACAATGACACTGTTAACAGTGACACTATCTCTCGTCTCACTGCTTGGTCCTCTGGACTATGGACGTCTACTTAGAGTCTGAGTTGTAAGTTTTTGAGGAATTTCTGCTACCTGCTTCAGGCTGTGGGAAGAATACAAATAGAAAAGGAGGAAACTGTAAGGAGAAAGTTAAAATTGACAGAAGGGAAACCAAGGATACTGACTATGGTTAAGAAAACTCCAGCACTAACAGAACTGACTTAGAAAACAGAAAACATGTGAGAATCCACGGGTCCTGAAGTGGAAGAGATGTGCCTCGCATGTTTTCAGTCCTAGATTTGACCCCCACCACTAGGAAAAAGAAAAGCAAAGGGGAAAGAAAACCAAGTCTTGACAATCCTGGTCATAATAATATGAATAGGCACCGCTACATCAGCTCCAGGGGCGGGATCCCAGACGAAGACGAGTTAAGCTCAAGAATTTCACATTCGGATTAAAGAGAAAGTGGAATCAGCCTAAATATAGTATAAACACAAAGATATTCAGGTAAACCAATCTAAGATACATTTGTGTATATTAGTTTTCAGCTAGTGAAAATGATTTTTAAAAAGTACTAAGAGCACAGGACATGAGAAAGTACTGTTACAACATCAAATGGAGGGGCAGACCAGCAGCAGTGTCTCAACTCCTCAGAGTGATTCCTAGTACAAATATTTACACTCTCATATTTTTATTCACTTACTACTTTTAAAGGTTTACTTTATTTTTAAAAAAGGTCTACCAATCTATTTATTTATGTTGGTTTCTAAAGATATTCTCTATGTGGACCAGGCTGGCCTTGAACTCAGAGATCCATCTGCTTCTGCCTCCTGAGTGCTGGAATTAAAAGGCATGTGCCGTCACCACCAAGCATAATTTATTTATGTGCTTATTTGATTGTATGCATGTATGTGTCCCACATTCATGGCTTGTGCCTGTGGACGACAGAAGAGGATGTCAGATTTCCTAGAACTGGATTAGTTGCCATTTGGATACTGGTAACATGGCCCATTTATTCCTTTGTTTTGTGTATGTGAACGTGCTTGTGCCACAGCATGCACATGGAGACCAGAGAAAATCTTTGAGGAGCTGGTTCTCTCCCTTCACCATATGGGTTCAGGGGATTAAACTCAGGTCACCAGGCTTGGTAGCAAGCGCCTGCTGGACCGTCTGGCTGGCCCTAGGCCAGCTCGCTTAGCTTACACAGCAGCAAAGAGACTCTGTCTAAATGAGGCGGGGGATGAGACACCACACTCAAGGCTCCCCTCTGACCTGCAGTTGTGCACTATGGCACACACAAACCTGCACCCATACACATAAACCAAACAAATGACAAAATGAAGATGAAACCAACGGTCATTACAGGGTACAGAGGGTTAGCATCTGAGAGCTGGGGACAGCGCTGGCAGCAGCACTCTAGGCTGAAGGAGGATTAAGAGTTTGAGATTAGTGCCCATCTCAAGTACACATGTATTAAAACTGAACAATACAGCACATGTGCATGGCCCTGTGCTTACTTAGTTATTACTTATAATACAGGTCACAGTTATTACTTATCACAGAGAAGACAGAACTATAGGAGGCCACGTTGTCTATTCAAAGTAATTCACTGGCAGTTTTTTAACCAGCCTTGAAGATCACCTTATTTCTTCTCTAATTCCAGGCTCTCAAACAACATGCTGGTTTTATTTCTAGGGAAACAAAGCCCTTATCCTAAAGAAAGAGAAAAGGAGTCACACGGTGTATAAATTCTAATGTGAAGCAAATTCTAATAACCCTGATATAAATATATACAGAGTACAGCCTAGGTCCCAATGAGCTCAGTATGCACTGAGAATCAAGCTGCAGGGGATGCTGGTGACCCTCGTGATTATATCTACCCTGTTGACATGAGAGTCCCACAAAGACAGATTACAAATGACAGTCAGTAAGAGGGATAGGAAACACTCCCGGAAGGGGAGAGAGGTAAGGTCAGTAGATACAAAGCACGGGTGAGGTTGAAGCATACGATACTAGGAGTCAGACCAGAGTTCCCAGGAGACAATTCACGTTCAATCTGCTTGCTAAATTAAAGAATTCTTTCTAGCATCAATATTTCCATCATTAGTTCAATTATTATTTCATATATACAAAACTATTCAAACATTAATTATAAAGCATAATAAAACAAACAACTATGACATGACTCCCAGGCTAATTACCATTAACTTGTATCTACAAATATATGTCTGTGTGTTTTCTGTCTTTCCCTGAGGCTAGGCAGTAGCAGAAAGTGAACCCAAGGCCTCGTACATGCTAGGCTCACACATACTCCACCCTATACATTCCCCTTCTGCTTTAACCACTTGACTGCCTCCAGTCCCCACCCACTTAGCCAGCACCGTAATTGTTCCCTAATAGCCAATTTACGATCTATAACTTAATTTGCCCCTCTAGAGCGTCTCACTATTGTGCTGACACATGCCAGCCTCCTCAACTGGTACCAACAAACTCCCTCTTTTGTGTTCTGTCACACAGACTATACTATCTGTTTTTCTTGTAAGGGCCAATCTGTCCAACGGTCACAAAGACAGTTTCTCAGAGCTCATACTTGGCCCTGTATTCACAGGACTCTCTCCAGCTCCCTCATGCCAGCACCCTACAGATGACCTTTCTCCTGGAACCTGCAGTCTTGATCCCCTGGACTACTGATCCAACATCTCTGTTCTGAAACAAGCCCTGAGGCAAACTTCCCTCTTCCTGAAATGGGGTCCTGTCTAGGGTTCTGTAGAACAGCAGAGGGCACCAACGTCCACTGCTGAGATACATGGGTACAACAGCCTGCGTCCACGTGTACATTTCATGACCCCCAGCACACACACACACACACACACACACACACACACAAATTAAAAAAACAAAGCACTACTTTCTTTCTGGATGTTAGTCATTATGGGGAGTCTGTATTCTCGTTGATTTGTTTGCCGTTCTTTTCTAACACTGGAGATCAAACCCGGGGTCTTACTATGAACACTTACTGAGCAAGTACTTCACAGCTGAGCTACATCCTCGCTGTACCAACCACACATTCTGCTGTTGTTTTGAGATGGGGATTGCTTAGGTTGTTCCCAAACTTACACATATCCTAAGTGGGTGGGATTACAGGTTTGTGCCACCATGTCCAACTCCATCCACTGCATCCCAAGACCTCACAGAATATAAATGAAAGACAAGGCCTCTGGATTGCTTTAGATAAGAGTCCTACTTCTATCTTACTAGCAGACTGACCTTGGACAGGTTATTCTCAGTATCCACATTTATAAAATGAGAAGACGAGCCTTTCACAAGAGGTTAGTAACAGTAAAACAGGTAACAGACTGCACTGTCTCAATGATGCCTGCTACCATTACTTTACTGCTGCAACTATCAACTTACTAATAATACCAAAGATTACATAGGAACAGCATTAGAACGGCCAAACAGACAGATGGCAGATGGCTTCAAAAACTCTCCTGTTCCAGCTGGAGAGATGGTTCAGTGGTTAGGAGCACTGACTGCTCTTCCAGAGGTCCTGAATTCAATTCCCAGCAGCCACATGGTGGCTCACAACCATCTGTAATGGGATCTGATGCCCTCTTCTGGTGTGTCTACAGTGTACTTATATATAATGAATAGATAAATCTTAAAAAAAAAAAAGCCCTCCATTCCTCTAAGCCTTAATTACTAGGATTTCACTGTGTGGTTATGACTAAAATTCCCCCTACTTTCTTCCCTTCCTCCTCCCTCCACCCAGCCCTCACAATACCTAAATCCTGTGTTTGAAACTAATTTGAGAAACCTAAAAGATTCTCCTCCATAACAAACATAAAAGTAATTACTGAAAAAAAAAAATGTGCAAGGAGGTAGCCCTTCTTGTTAACAGGACGGCCCGACGGCTGCTCTGTGGTTTTTCAGTGTGTGGTGTACTCAGATGATCCCCTATGTATTTCCTATGTACACCCCTGATTCTGACCAAGTGCATGGTTCAGAAGGTTTAAACACTAGTTCACTCTGTCTTCTGTACCAGTTACCAGGAGAGACACCCCCAGATACCTGGGTTCCAGCAGACCTTGTTCCACGCCCCACGCCATCTCTCTCACAGCATTGCTGATCTCATGACGTGATGTGTATGCAATGCAGACGTTGAGGAAACACCTGAGGACGGCAGAGCAGAATAATTCACCAAAGCGAGACAGGGTCTGATGGCCGCAGTCTGAATCCTGAGCAGCCATTCCCTGGAAGGACACAGGCACTTCATCTAATTAGACCAAAAGTAAATGACCTTTATTGTCTCCCCCCAACCCTCACCACTACTGCCAACAAGTCCACAGAGGAAGGAAATCCTCGGTGCTATTAGCCTAAGCACAGGGTAGAAGAGAGGAGAGGTGTAAGGTAAACTCAATGCCTGACACTACTGTTACAAAGCCACACACAGTGGGGTGTGCATCACTGAACTTTGTCCTCTAAATCTATCCATGGGCCAAAGAGTGGGAAAGGAAAGATTCTTGAAAGATATGTAGACAGGGTTAAGATTGCTGGATTTCTTTTTATTAATATTATTTTTAATTTTATGAGGCAGGATCCTGCATGTAGCTTAAGATATGCCTGCTCCTGCCTATCTAGTGATGGGATTAAGGGCATGTACTGCCACACCAGCCTAAGACTAATGGATATCTATCCTGATGTTTGTTAAGTATATGTGGGGTGGGGGTATGAGTATTTGTGTGCACATTTAGTTCTCAAACACACTGAAATGGGGTGGACAAGTGATGAGCGACTGTGTTTGCATGTGAATGAATGGAACTGTACCTGGTCTCCTCTACAGGTCAAAGTCTCTCATTACAAACTACTCTCCCATGAACCTTACACTGAGTATAGACCTCGGAAGCTCTGGGTGCCTCTCCTAAGGACAATCTGAGAACTTACTTGTTGTAGTTCTTAGTAGCCTGGACAGCATGTGCAATCTTCTCCTGAAGGTCCAAGGGCAACAGATGCAGATCACCCAAGACACGGATGCATACCCCGTGCTTCTGCAGCTTCTCCCTGATAAGAAAAAAAGGAGTTGGCACTGTGACGGGCACCTGCCGAGCAGGAGAACGCAGACACACCCTTATTCCCAGTACATCCATACAGTAGCTCCCACGAGGTAAGTACTCACAGCTTCCACCCAGTCTCTCTCACTGGGAATGCCACAAGGAAGCTGGTGTTTTACTGAAAGGCAGGAGCTAATGGCTGTGTGGTAGGAATCTCTGTCAGGCCCCAAAGGACATGATCCAGAATTAAAGACCACCTCCATGGCTCATCTGCCTATATAACCATCAACCACATTTTGTCAAAGTCTGTAAAACAAGAACCATTTACCTATTTTGGGGGAAATCTACAAGATTATACAAGTTCAATGTGTAGTCTAATCAAAGCCAAATTTGAGTAAGACCTATATTTCAATCCAAGCACGCTCACTTTTGCTGATCTGGTGTATACTGCTGGCTTCTTTGAGCTCACTGTTACTTGTCTCTCCGTCTCCCACTACCTGGACACCCTTTGACAAGCCAGCCTACTATAATATCCTCACAGACTGCTCAATTGGAAAAAGGTGCACAGGAATGCTCATTCTTCAGCTCACAGGGAGAGGTGCTAAGATTCACAGAGGAACTACAAAGGACCTGGAGGATTGAGACCTGGGTTCCCAACCTGGCTGTCACAAACCTACTGTGGCCACCTCCAAGACCTTTTCTACTCTTTAAAAGATTTAATGTCCCAACCATGAAATACAAGTAGACTAGCAGTGTGTGTTTCTCCTGCATATGAATGTAGGTGGAGGCCAGTGGATAACCTTCAACTTAAGCCTCCTTGATAGTTTCAAATAAAAGAGCTCAGGGCTGGGCTAAGGGAAAGTTAGACAGGGATGGTGAAACAGAACATTCTCCATTTGGACAGCATCTTACTGTTCTTCCATCAAGCAGCTGAACTTCTGTCGGGCTAGATCCAGGAGCCCATCAACCTCACTCTTGGAACGTTTGAAGTTCTCGATGCTGAATGCATAGACAGTCACTTCTAGGATGCCCAGGTTCAAGCACCAGCGCAGAGTCTGAGGGGGAAGGTAAAGAGAGAGCGAGGGCAAGAATGAACAGGGAGAGGTAACTGATGCTTCAGTTCTGAGCAAGGATTTTCTCTTCTCCAGACTTGAGTAAAGTTAGGGCAACTTCAGCACTTATGTTAGAACAATGAGCCAACTAGGAAAAAAGTCCCACATTCAAGAATCTTAGAAACCTGAGACTGGGTGGAGTGACTCAGATCTATTCTTTGAAAAGCTGAGGCACAAGGATCAAGGCTTAGACTACACAGTAAGATCCTTTCTCAAAAACAAAACAAAACATAAATCACAAAAAGAAACCAATCCAGGTATGTTACTGAACACTTATAATCTGTGCTTCTGGGAGGTAGATGGCAGGAAGATCATGAGTTTAGGGTCAGCCTGGCCTATATATATATTGAACTTGAGGCCATCATGGGCTATAAGAAACAATATCTTAAAAAAAAGAAACAGGAAGAAAACCTAAAAACTATGATTTTTATTTTATACTAAAAAACTTTTCATTTTTAGATTATCATTTTCATTGACTGGTTTATCAATTACTTCTATCTTATCTTTTATTTAATAAATTTTCACTTCCATCGCTTGTAAAAAAAAAACAAAAAAAACAAAAACAAAAAACTTTTCAGCGACCTCCATCATGGACTTGTAATGAGCTGCAGGCAATTATTAACTTCTCTGGGACTAAGCTCCCTTATCTGCAGGAAGGGATTACAAATCCATCCTGATAGATGGCTAGGAGAGAATGTGTGAGGCACTGCTAATCAGAACATAACGTCTTTCTAATGGCAGACCGAGAGGCTGGGACGTCGGAACAGAAGCAACAACCGGACCACTGTGTACCACTTCACAGTTTGCAAAAGGGTTTCCTGTGTTTCACTTTCCAGACAAGTGGACTGTTGCTTTCATGCTATGTTAAACATGACGTACTAGTCACCTCTGGAGGCTTAGCCATGTCAAGAGTAACTTCTGGGAGCACTGACTCACACACCTAGAGCTTGAGAGGCTGAGGCAGAGGACCAGCTTAGATAGTTAGGGAGATGCTCTCTTTGGGGGATTTTTGTTTGTTTGTATTGTTTTTTTGGTTTGGTGTGATTTTTCAAGACAGGTTTGTGTGTGTAGCTTTAGCTGTCCTGAAACTCCCTCTGTAGACCAGGCTGGCCTTAACTCAGGAGACCCACCTGCCTCTGCTGAGATTAAAGGCATGTGCACTACCACCTGGCCCAGCTAAATTTTCTAAAACACAAAATAAATAAATAAACCACTGTTGGGAAAGTTCCTCAGCTGTTGAAGTATTTGTCTAGCATGACTTAAGGCCTGGGTTAAAACCATGTACAGTGCACCTTGTCTGTAATCCTAGCACTCCCAAGTAGAGGCAAGACTGGGGGTTAAGGTTCCTTTTGGCTACATGGAGTTTGAGGCCAGCCTGGCTATATATACAAGATATTGTCTCAAAAATAAATATAACCACTCATGTCTCATGCTTTATACCAACATTAAGAGGCAGAGGAAGGGAAATCTTCCCAAGTTTGGGACAGCCTGATCTACACAGTTCCAGGCCAGCCAGGGTTATACAGTGAAATCCTCTATCCAAAATTAACAAACCTGGCAGTGGTCCCATATGCCTTTAATCTCAGCACTTGGGAGGTAGAGTTAGGCAGACCACTGTGAGTTCAAGGCCAGCCTGATCTGCAGAGCATGCTCCAGGTCAACCAGGGCTACATTGAGAAACCCTGTCTCGAAAAACCCAAAACAAACAAACAAGCAGCCTTTGCCGTCACTAGAATATAAGTAGAAAGGCAAAAAAAATAAAATAAAAATCGCCCTGACAAGCATAAAGTCATAGAATTATATGCACAATTACAAAAGCTGACTTTGACATGTGTGCATGTGTGTGGATGTGTGCATGCACAGCACAAAATGCATATGAAGATCACAGACAAAGGTGTCAGCACTGGGTCCTTCCTTCTACCACATGGTCAGACTAGGCAGCTAACACCCTCCCTGTTGAGCCGGCAATTGTTTAAAGGGTCAGACATTTAGTAGCAGCCTGGCTGATACAATGAAGTAAAAGGACCCCTGCCATCCCTAATATTCTGTGATGAGGACAGTTTTGTTGATGTCATGACAAGACCCTCAGGTAGTAAGCAACAAAAAGAACAAAATAAGAATAAAAACACTCAAACCACAGGAAACTCCAAGTGTCATTTTTAGCTGTTATCTAGGTCTTTACGTCACTCACTCCAGGCTCTGTCACCTACTCGCACTCACCTCAGCAAGCTTATTGAAGCCCTGTGTGTGACCCTCCTGCCGTTCCACCTGGCACTTCTTGGCATACCGACGGTTGCCATCCATGATGAATGCAATATGTTTGGGCATTGGGCCAGTCTGGAGAAGAGGACAAATAATAATTCATCCTCTCTGAGATAAAAGGGGAACATGACATCCTTACCTAAGAGGATTGAACAGGCAGATAAAATCCCTGGGCTGGCAAGATGACTCAGTGGCACAGTGCCTCTCGCCAAGCCTGATAGCCTGAGTTTGATCCCCAGGACCTGGGCACATGCTAGAGAAGGAAAAGCACTCTTATACACTGTTCTTGACCTCCACATGTGTGCTGTGGCATGTATTTGCCTCCATGTATCATACATGCATACAGAGACAGACAGACAGACACATAGACACACTAGACAATTGTCATTACAATGTCAGGATGACATCTGAGTAAGAACTTGGTGCACTTTCGTTTTCACTTGTACAAAGTGAGCAGTTCCCTGACCCTTCTCTATCCTTCCATGTCACACTTGCCATATTCCTTCCTCCCCCCCCCCCACGTTAACCTTTCTGAGCATCCACTTCCTCTTCCATATCCCCTTCATACTGACTAGACATTTCCCTCAGCAGTGTTCAGGGGCAGGTTCTTTAATCCATATGTCTTCACCAAAGCCTGTTGGGTTTTGGATTTTTTTTTTAAGATTTATTTACTTTATACATGAGTACACTGTACACACCAGAAGAGGGCATTGATTCCATTACAGATGGCTGTGAGCCACCATGTGGTTGCTGGGATTTGAACTCAGGACCTCTGAAAGAGGTCAAAGCCAGTGCTCTTAACCACTGAGCCATCTCTCCAGCCGCAGGATTTTTGATTTTTAGGAAGATTTATTCTTACTACAGCAAGACAAAATTTTTCTATATAACTGTATATGTATGGATTTTTTGCTTGCATATATGGTTGTATACTGAACGTCAGCCAGTATTCCCTCAGAAGAGGGGATAATTTCCTAGAACTGGAGTTATAGTGAGCGGCCCAGTGGGTGCTGGGAATTGAACCTGAGTCCTCTGCATGAACAGCAAGTCCTCTTAGAAAATGAACCACCTTTCCAGTTCTTTCTAACCCCATCTAAGTGAGTTTTGGTTTTTATTTAGCTTGTACCTACAGACACTAAGCATTTTTTTCAGGTAGTAATTGACCCATTTGTATGTCTTTATTTTAAATCTGTTTAATTGATTTATTATTTTGGTCTTTTTAAAAATTACATTTATATATTTAGTGTGAGTGTGTGTGTGTGTGTGTGTGTGTGTGGTGTGACTGTGGAGGTCAGAAGACAATTTCTAAGAGTCAGTTCTCTATAAGAAGACCATCATCCCGACCCCTTAAATTGGAATTGTATGGTTTACAAGATGATTTACAGATAATTATGGTCTTGGGCAGAGATGAAACAAAGTAAGAAATTTAAGACTCCTTTCCTTTCTTCTTTCTCCTTTTTTTTTTTTTTTTTTTTTTTTCTTTTCAAGAGACCAGACCTCTCTTTAGTCAAGAAATAGAAGGTGGGACATCAGAAGGAGAAAGAATTCAGGGAGAGGGGTATCATGTCTTCACTGGGAAGACATGATGAACAGGATGCATAGCATGAGCCACAGGGAACCAGCCATGCGGCAGAGTAAGTGGGGTCCGATCTAGTCAGAGAAGAGGACAGCTCTATGGCCAAGGTATTTGTGAATGGATTCTGAATCTGAGTCTTATTTCTGGGAGCACGGACCAGGGCCTAACTTCAACAGTTCTCTCCTTCTGCCCTGTAGGTGATGGGGGCTGAACCCAGGCCACCATGAGTGTGGCAAGAACCTGTATCCTTTGAGCCATCTGAGCTATCTTGCACATTCATCCCTCCACTGGTTTTTGCCTTTGTCTCTTACACTTATTTTTGCCAACACCAGGCTGTCACAGGTAGTTTCCCAAGGGAAGAGGTTCCGTTTTTCTGGCTACTTGTGATTATTTGGCATTTGTAGGCGAGTATGTGGAAATACAAGGCTTACTGACTCGAAAGCATTGGTAAACACTGCTGAACAGTCTGTATCTAACAAATAAAGCCAGGCTGACTGGCTTGCATCAAAACCTCTCTCAGGCACAGAATATGACATCTTTGTTATTCCTCATGGGGCCTTTGATGGCTCAGCTGGTAAAGGTACTGGCCCCAAAGCCTGATCCGGAAAGTTAATTTTCTGTCCTCTCAATGTACACTATATAGCACCATACCAAGATAAATAACTGAGTACCACTGGTTAGTGTGCTAAATTCTTTGTGTATACATTTCTTTTAATCCTCAAAAAGACATGTTTGTTAAGCCACATGGTTGGTAACTAACAGGAGTTTCTCTCATGGTTGTCTGCTTCTAGAGCAGAGAGCTAAAAGTCTTAACCATCAAAGAAACATTAATTTTACTTCCTCAATTTTCATTGCTACTCCTTAATTGTCATTTTGGTACTGTCATGAATGGTAATGTCGATATCTGATATCCAACCCCATGAAAGGGTAGTTCAATCTTCAAAGGGGTTGAGATCCACAGGTTGAGAACCACTGCTCTAGAGACAAATTTCTGTTCCTTCTCATTCTCAGCCACATTCTGTCTTCCTTTTTCAAACTCACGGTCTGTGTGAATACTAAGTAAGCATCCTACCAGTGAGCTCTTAGGACACTCCTAATGCCACAATTCAGTTTTCCAGTGGGAAAATCTAACAGTCTATGTAATCTAATGATATTAAGAGAACCTGGTTGGCCTTTAAAAAATAAGTCACTCAATACAATAAATACTCAAAATGCAGCCCTGCAAGCTACATTATAATTTCAAGATTCTCTCATTCCTTTGCTAACTTCCGCTTCATAGGGATTGCTGAAATTTAATAATGAACTTTAACGCGATTACCCAACTTTTCCTCTGGGGTACTGCTCACCTTTATGATACTGGCACAGAACCGTTCCCAAAGTGACAGCTCTCCTTCTTTGATCCATGACATAGTTCTTGCTATGTCAGAAATCACACAAGAACAAAAAACCAGCCAGATAACCTTAATAGATGAAAAGAGAGAGAAGTCATCCGGGCTTGCAAATAAAACTGAAGAGTCTCTGCTGGACTGAGGCAAGCAGCATGCGTCTGAATCCAGAGACTGTTCTAATCCTTCATCACTCGGGCCTCCTCTCCAAGCCAACGGGAGACCTTTGGGACAAGGCAGTTTCTATTTTCTTATCCTTCTGTGCACTGATTTCTTCCAAATATCCTGCCACATCATTGTGTCTACATCTTGGTCAAGCCCAACTTCCTTCTCTACTGCCCCGCAATCCATTTCTCACTGTGGACTAACCAATCACTACCCTCCTTGGCTGTCGTATCTGTTACCTCGATGGTCTTAGAATCACTCTCCCGACTGGACTTTAGTGTCTCCGCAGCTAATTCCTCAGCTAGCTTGCCCTCCTCTGGGTCTCTATGTTCACTCAGCACAGAAGACACCGGAGAAGGCGTTTCTCTTCCACTTCTGGGCGACTCACGACTTGGCGCTGGAAGAACACGTCACCTCTGCGCGCTTGGACACGCCTCCACCGTCAGTGGTGGGCGGGGCCGCGCCCTGAGCCTCCTGACTCGGGGGCGGAGCGGTGCGAGTTCTTGCGAGTTCGCTATTGGTGGCCGCTCTCGCGGGGCGTGGAAACAGCACCTGGAAGGCCGAGGTCACGTGAGGCGATGCTGTGGCCGCTGGGGTCTCTTGTTGCAATCCATGCACGTTAGGAAAGAGTAGAGCTTAATGGCCTGAGATGCGGTCCCTCACGTATATTGCGTGGCCTCAGGTGTTGTGGCAATTTGTTACGGAGATAAGTTTCGGTTGCTCCACCTAAAAATGAGTTTCTCTCTGGATGATCGCAGTGTTTATATTTTGGGAGACAATTAACATCGTATTACAACAATCCTGTTTCAATCTCCCAATGGCTGGGGCTATGCATATAAGTCATGGAAATGAACTGCGTTTCTTTAAAATGCTCTGCTATCATTTGGTCTTAAAATCATTCTTGGTAGACTGTTTTCACTGAGGCCATGAGGATTAATTTCTTATCTGTTATTTAGTAAATGTAAGTTCTGCCTGATCTAGGGGATACTGTCTCTTCAAAAAAAAAAAATCTAATTATTTTTACTTCTCGCCTTTTAATGCTGTTAATTCATCGGAACGTTTTCTTGCTCTGGTCACTTTTGGGGAATGATTTAAAGCATCCCCACTCTATAATTTGAAGTTTCCGAAGACCCTCGTTAACGAACTTAAAAAGGACAAGCCAGAAAGAGCTTTACTAGGACTTCCAAAATCACAGCCTGTAGTACTGGGAGATAAAGCCCCAGCGGCAAACGCTTGCCTAGCATGGTAGAAACCCTGGGTTCAGTTTCCAGCCTAGGATTTTTTGTTAAAAAGTATGACGTCAGTGAAGGCAGGAAAACAGGCAATTTAGGGCACCTAGGGCGTTTGAGGCTAGCAAGGCCTACACGAGGAAACTAGGCCTCAAAACTAAACAAAAATAGAAACAATCTTAAATATGCAACAAAATACCAGTCCACCTGTGGAGAGCTTTTGGGGCCAAGCAAGAAATCAAAAGCATTTAGCTTTATAGGAAGATTTGAAGGACTTTTAGATACGGAACAGAACAAAATTGGGCCTAGACTGGGCTTTGAGAGACTTACTTCCTCAAAAATATTATCCATTGCCTTTTATTGTCTTTAGTGATACAGGAAAGCAGCTGTTCCGCTTTATCAAAGAAAAAAAAAAAAAAAAAAAAAAAAAGGCCAAAAACCAAAAAACTGAAGTTTCAGTATCTGATGCAACTAATATTTCTTTCAAATCATACTTCTATCTGTAGCAGAATTTCACAATTCCAACGAACCTTCTTTTAACCTCATTTTTCTCAACAGCATATGATGCCACCTGTTGAGCTTTACCTGAGGAAAGCACAGACTCAGCAAAGCTGTGGAGATGAATGCCCCATTCATCAGCTAGCACTTTTATTTCCTTTGAGTCCTGAAGCTTCTCAGGAAACCTCTTAGCTCACTGAAGCCTAGTAGTTAGCTCTGCTGGGTTTTAACTTTTGGTGCAGTTAAAGGCTCACAAACCCCCTGCTCTGGTAACAGTGTGAGGATTTATTTAATCCATTTTCCCTTAATACTTGAGTTTTCCCTTTGGTAAAGTATCCCTTGCCTCATCCCTTCCCTTTGAAAAAATCTCCCTGTACTTTACACAAGGTTTAAGTACTCACTAGAAAGTCAGCAAAATGTATCACAAAATATTGGTTTATAGTTGGAAAATTTCCTTAGGCCTCAATTTCCCCAGCTCTGTAAGGAACATTCTTTTTTGGGGTGTTGCAAGGGGTTAATTAGGATTTGTAAAGGGCTTTGAGGAGCAAAGGACAAAGTATTATTAGGGTCTCATGCCCTAAGCCCTGGCCCCAGCCTTTTCTCCCAGCCAGAGGCATAGACATCCCATTCTTATGCATGCCAAGGCCTCTAATCCCCTCTTGAATGTGGCAGCTTCCACGGAAGGGACAAGAGGCCTTAACTAGAAACAAAAATCCAGTGTAATGAGGTGCTACAAGGGCTGAACTTTCAAGATTCATCCCTAACAAAGTGGGAAGGGGAAAACTTAATGGTCCTGTGACTTCCCAATCCGAGGTGGGGATTATGCAAAGAGAAAAGCATCCTAAGTATCTGATGAGAGAACTGGACCAATTCTGGAGTACCAACAAGTCTTTATTTTCCCAGGGAAGAGAAGGGAAGGTAAAGTCAGCATGTGTTACAAAATGATCATAGGATAGGAATAGAAATACCCGGGTACAGTAAAAAAATCAACCGTGAAATAAAACACCCCAGGGGGCTTTAGTCTCCTGCAGTTCAGGAAAGAGATTAGGGACAGGACAGGCAAGTACACCCTTTTCCACCCTCCCCATAAATTCAAGATTTCTCACAAAGCTTTGGTTTCTAGCAGTAAACATGGAGATACATTCGTCCGTCTCCTAGTAACAATCTTGTGGCCACTTTGACATAAGTTTCTTGCACCTGCATTAAGTTCCTGAGAGACTGGACTGTACATTCATTCATAGTCCCTTTTCTGGTCAGATTCCACTTTCTACATGGAAGGCCCCACAATTGCATCTCTACCTAAGGGTGACAAGATTATGTTGTTTGACCTGTCTAGCGGCGGATCACACCATGAAATGGTCTTGCCAGGGAAAATTGACTCACCTGCAGTCCCTGCACAGAGGAGTCTAAGGCAGGAGGATAGCCAGGCATCTGAGGCTTATCTCTGGCTATAGAGTGAGACCCTGTCTCAAAAGCACCAACCAAAACTCTTCACTGAGTTAGGGAACAAGGGGAGAATGCGGTTCATGGCTTATTTAGAATTTGTATGTAGGTCATTCAAACGTAGAGATGCTCAAGTTTTCTTATGAGGGAGAAGAGCTGATTTTAAGGTCATTGTGGTCCAGATTGGGAGACAGTGGAGGAGCACGGAAGGGAAAGCCATGGTCCCAGAGGCTCACTTTGAGAAGAGGACCCCACATTTAGGTTTCAGATGTTGTTGTCTGGTGCAGAACTTTCTGTCAAAGATGCTTTGGCTATTTTTCTCTCAATACAACAAAAGTTTTGTAAACAATAAAACCCCAAAGAACATGAAGACCAACACATTTATATTTACACAACTAGACCACCTAGCAATCACCAACTCAGAGACAGCAAAGTCCTACAAAGGCCAGACGAATACAATTAACTAGGGGTGGGGGCAGCATTTGGGGGAAACGAGAAACCAGGATCAGACACACACACACCTCCCATGTGTTTCTATTGCATTTGTCCCGTTTCAACACAGTGAGGTAGGTTGGTGGTGATCTCAAAGCATGTAAACGAAATCCCCTCCCCCCTTTCCTTTAGCTATTAGCCATCACACTACAGCAGGGCAGGACACTTGCCACAGAGGCCCACACTCCTGAGTCTCTCTGGAAGCGAAGATTGTGAAAGGCTAAGGAGTTGAGGCCTTGCCTATGTTCCCATGCCTGGACAGCACAATGTGGGAATAAAGAGTCTTGATCTTCAATTGCATCCTTACCAGGATAACTCCCGTGCAGGGTACTTCCTAGCACAGATAAGCCCGTGGTTCAATCCCCAGTATCAAAAAGCAAACAAACAAAACACCTCATTTTGCATTAAAAAAAAATCAACACACACACACACACACACAAACACACCCTGCTGTGCATTGCAGGCTAAAACTAATCTGGCAAAAGAATGGATTTGGTATGGAAAGTTCCTTGTGCCTTTCACCTGGCCCAGCCTTTTAATGTCTCTATACCACTCTTTCCCGGTTAGACTGATTTCCTATGTTTTGCCAAAGCCAGAACAAGTCTTGGAACAGCTCAATTAAAACCTGTGAGACATTTTCCAAGAACGCTATGGCAGAAAAGCCAGCTGTAATCGGCAAAATGAGGTAGTTCAACAGGCTGTGCACTCCAAATGGTTGGTCTCCATGGTGATCAAAACAAACAAAGTATTCCTGCTGTGCAGACCTGGAGCTGCTATGGACTTATCCCTGAGATTGCTCATGTACCTGAGAACACAGTGCAGGAATGAGGGCCTTAAGATTAAAATATACAAAAATACAAACCCAATATTTATATTAAGAAAAGAAAAACGCACAAGATACGTCATTCGCACATCGATAGTGCAGTTGGCATCCTGGAGAAAGTGGGACCCAAGGTGCAGTTACCCAAGGGAGCAAATAAATTAAAATCCCATTGGCCCAGAAAGGGCTGGGAGTGAGGTGGGAACAGCAGGTCTGCAGTTGTCCCCCCAACCACCCTCTGCCTGTGATCACAACCCGTTGCTAGAGGCCATTCCCAGCACAGCATGGCAGGGCCTGGTTCTGAGTAAGCACGGTGTGAAAAGAACCTCGCCTGGCTCCTGAGAGTCTCTTCCACAGAACATAGTAGCTGGAGGATTAGGTTCATTAATCTTGGTTTGTTTCACATCCTGCCTGGCAAGGAAATATCACACAGCCTTCTACAAAAGAACTTCCCTATCCCAGCCAAGTTAGATAGAGCATGCGGGTTCTAGGGTGGTTCCCCACAAAAGCCTTCACTTGCTTTTAGATAGAGCATGGTAGGAGTTCCTTTGCCTCACCCTTTCCCTCCCTCCAAGGAAAGACAGGGTGACACTGGGAACCCCGGCCTGAGAAATGGCAGTGCAAGCTACCCACGCAACCCACCCTATCCCCACTTTCTCCGATCTGCAGATTGACGCCTCCTCTCTGAAACTCCCCATTAGCCAAAGAATAACCCCTACTCCTGGGCCTCAATTCTGGGCTTCTGGGAGTAGGGCAGGGCTGTGGATCTCTTCCTCTTCCTCCCGGAAGTAGGCAGGCTTTCCCTGAGAACTGGGGCCCTGCTGGGCCTTCAGTGGACATGAGGCCACCATATGGTTGATGCTTTGGCAAAAGTGGCACTTCTTGGGCTGGGGTGGCAGCTTGCATTCCTTGGCGTGATGGTCTAGCCCACCACAGTTGTAGCACCTGGCAGGAGACAAAGTGTTGAAAGTTAAGGCCGAGAGAGATAAACAGGCGAACAGTTGAAGCCTCCTTAAAGGCTAACATTCCCGTCCTTGCTTATCACTTTTAATCATCCCTCTCCCTGGTAACCTGTTTCTTGCTTCTGAATCTAAATCTCTCCCCTTTCCAGATCTATGTAGCACAGTTTTCAAAGCAAAACCCCAAATGAAGGCTCAGGAGCCAGACGCTGCAGGGAAAGCCTGCTAGCTCAGAAGCAGAACAAGCACCCGGCTGACCTTCCTACTCCAACCACTCACAAGGCCAAAGGTCCTTTGACTCCGTTCTCTTCCCCGGGTTCTCTGATGCTCACTCTAATGCTGCACAGGTTAGCTCTGCCTCAGGACCCACCCACCCTTGAATCTATTTAGCTCTTGTTTACAGAGGGCTCTTTGGTTAAAGGTGCTTGCTAAGGCTGAGCCATGACACAAGAAACAGGTTTCTCAGGTTCACAATCTCAACGTTCCTGACATGATCAAACATCCCGCAACACTGCAGATGATCTTCCAATTAACGTCAACTTGAAAACAAAAGTAAGTCCCAGCTGTGAAGTACAGGGTGCAGGACAGATAAGGCTGCCTTGGGTCTTCTGTGAGAGGAGTAAGCTGCTCTTAACTCCTGGTCCATCTCTTCAGTCCTATTTACTTGTTTATTCATTCGTTTTTGTTTTTTTTTTAAAGATTTATTTATTATATAGAAGCACACTGTAGCTGCCTTCAGACACACCAGAAGAGGGCATTAGATCCCATTACAGATGGTTGTGAACCACCATGTGGTTGCTGGGAATTGAACTCAGGACCTCTGGAAGAGCAGTCAGTGCTCTTAACCGCTGAGCCATCTCTCCAGCCCTATTCATTCATTTTTAAGACAAGGTGTCACTATACACTCCTGCCTGGCCTTGAACTGGGAGGTCCAATGTCTAAGTCCTAACATAAGCATGCACCATATAACCTGGCTAAAGAACAATCGTTTGTTTTGTTTTGCTTTTTTGAGGCAGGGTTTCTCTGAGTAGCCTCGACTGTCTCGGTATTTCCTCTGTAGTCCACAAACTCAAGAATCCTGCCTGTCTCCTGAGTGCTGGGATTGAATGCATGGGTGACCATGTCCAGCTAAGAAAGAATTTTAAAGCCAAAGCTAAGTGGTTCTAAGCCCCTTAGCAAAAATGCAGTCGCTAACCGATTGAAGCTCTGGTAAAGAACTGTAGATACCCAACATACTACCTCACCCCAACACACATGGATCTGCATCCATAACCTTTGCTTCTAAAGTCCCTGTGGACGGCGCCACACTTCATCATAATGGCTAGTATCGTGGCTTAAATTATCTTTAGCAATGGTTTCCAAGTGGCAGCCCGAGTGACGTTCCCCACCCTTGGCAACTTACACAAGCTACAAGCTGCCTTCCAGGCCATACCTGTCTCCTTTGGATCTTCGCTTCTGCAGGTTCTTCCCCTTGGGCCGCCGCTCACTCCCAATACAGAACACACCACCAGGGCCTGTGACACGGATGGATTCCAGACCCTTGGCAGACTTCTTAAAGGTGAACTCCACTGCTTCTCCCTCCTTGAGGCTTCGGAAACCTTCCATGTGCAGCTTGCTCTATCAAATGGAAACACAAGGATTTACTCTTTGCCTCCGTTACTGAGCTATAAAACAAAACTGTAGACCTATGACCTGTCCCCGTAAGACAGGAAGAAAAGCGGCAGAACTTGCATCTCACAGAGGAGAAAACGGAACTCAAGAGTCGAGTGTGTGGCAGCACATAACCTGTCACCCCAGTTTGAGGCTGGTGTGGGCTACATGAGACCTATCTATCTCAAAAGACAAAACAGGACGCACCTCTCCACCACAAGCAAGTGAACTGTCCATTCTTAATACACATGAAACTATTTGGATGAAAACATAGTGAAGGCTGTATTTTTGGTTAGTAAGATGATGTAACTGGGTCACATTTGGTGGTACAAGCCTTTAATCCCAGTACTTGGGAGACAAAGGCAGATGGATCTCTGAGGTTGAGGCCAGTCTGACACACACAGATGCATTTCAGACCAACATAGTGAGAACCCTCCTGACCCCCCCCAAAAAAACAAACAACAAAAACTGTACAGAGATTAAAAAAGACAAAAAAAAAGAAAAAGAAAAAAGAAAAAGAAAAGAGAGCACAAAATGCTAATCTACGAATCTGGGAAACAATTATGAGAAATTTTGTTTATTCCTATAATCTTTGTAAGTATGAAATCATAAAGATAGTGTTTCTGAAAATTGAAGTCAGTTTCAGGATAAGGATTAAAAGAGATTCCAGGAATCTTCTAGTATCTGAAGACAGTTATACATTGTACTCATATGCATAAAATAAAATAACTCTTTTAAAGATTTATTTATTTTATGTGAGTATGGTGTATACTGTCTTCAGACACACCAGAAGAGGGCATTGGATCCCCTTACAGATGGTTGTGAGCCACCATGTGGTTGCTGGGAATTGAACTCAGGACCTCTGGAAGAGCAGCCAGTGCTCTTAACCACTGAGCCATCTCTCCAACCCCAATAGACAATTCTTAAAAAACAAAACAAAACAAAAACACACACAGACAGACAAATCTACAGAAAGCTACTGCACATTGAAGGAGACAGCACAAACAGAAGTAAGCCATATTCAAATTCCACCTCTGCCTGCCCCACCATCCCAGCACTCAGGGAGCCTGGACTACACAGTTACCTCAAGGCCAGACACGTGGAATGACAGATCTACTTTAAAAGATTATTAAGAGTCTGGCAGGATGGCGACGTGGGTAAAGTCAGTTGCTGCCAAGCCTGAAAACTCAAATTTAGCCTCTGGAATGCATAGGACAGAAGAACAGAGTCCCCCTAGGTGTCTTCTGGTCTCTACATGCACACAGTGGCCTGTACCCCACCCCCACCCCCACATTTAAAAGCATGGGGAGGGGGAATCAACAAATTGGTTGTTTATGCCTCATTTTGGCACCTCATTTTTGGATGAATTGATTGAAGTATGAACTACGGGTTTCTGATTTCTTTTTTTGTTTGTTTGTTTGTTTGGTTGGTTGGTTGGTTTTTGGTTTTTAAGACAGTTTCTCTGTAACCTTAGCTATCCGGGAACTCACTTTGCAAACCAGCCTGACCTCAGTCTCTCAAACTCACACCAGAGATCTTCCCTCTGACTCTCAAGTGCCAGGATTAAATGTTTTCAACAAGCTGCCCTGTGAGTTTCGGGTTTTTGAGACAACATCTCACCACTGGCTGACCTCAAATTTATGATTCTCCTGCCTCAGTCCCCAAGGTATTGATTACAATTACACGTGTTATTTCAGGGCAACAAGGTAGGTTTATTTATTCTTTGCTTGTTTGCCAGCTCTGTTACCCAAGGTGCTCCAAAGAGTCTCTTGCTACAGCCCCTTGGGCAGCAGGGACCAGGTGAACGTGCCCAACAAGAAAACAAGATTTAGCATTTGATTTGGAATGTAAATAAGGACTTAGAGCAATTTCTATAGACGAGTTTCCTGGAAACACTACAGGTTGCACCAAAACTTTGAGGAAAATAAATATAATCAGTTTGCAAAGAGGCTAACCCCTTTAAAAAACAGGGGATGCTAGTCAGAGGAACCAAGAATCTCTATGCTCATAGCTGTCACCTTACCACATACCAGACCCATGGTTCATTAGTGCAGGCCACAGCAAGCACCTCCTAGCCCTTAGAGTAAGGATTGGGAATTTCCAAGTATGTCAACAAAGAAGAGTCACCATAAAACATGGGATTCAATGACAGGGTGCCGGCCTAACATACAATGGTTCTTTCTCACTTCCCCCAAAAGACAAAGAAAATGATCTGGGCGTGGTAGTGCAGGCCTTTGATCCCAGCAGAGGCCAGAGCATCTGAGGCCAGCCTGGTCTACATAGTTCCAGGCTAGACATGATTATGCAGCCACTATTCACTCACACTCTCTCTCACACACACACACACACACACACACACAGAGGCAATGAAAAAGTAAATGAATTCAGAGAAATAAAACAGACCCCTGTGCACTTAGCCAGGACTGTCTGAGACCATCACACCTCCCACTATATTCTAGTTGGCAGAATACTTCACACTAGGACTCTCTAGCCAGAAGGAGCCCAAACCCTCTACCATGCTAACTTTTGTTATTAAAACGATTTCATTGCTATCACACAAAACAAAGCTTCCAAGTTAGGCACCACATCCATTCTTTAGGCTCATCAAAATGCACGCTCTCTCCAATTAGGCCTTGAGGTTCCTCAGAAAAATGGAAAAATGGATAAATGGTAGCCTAGCACTCACTATGTAGATCAGGCGGTCTCAAGACAGAGACTTGCTCATGTAACTGGGATTTACCTTGCTTATATAGACCAGGTTGGCCTTGAACTTCAGATCTTCCACTATTAGCTTCCTGAATGCTAGAGTAACAGATGTAGGCCCACAGTAGGCATCTTAGTGTAAGCAGTACCTTTTGACCTAAACAGTGTGTTAAGGTCCAGATTCTGACAGGCATGGTCTTCCCCACACTCAAACACTTTATGATTATTTATAATTGTCCAAGAAATTTTGTCATGTTAATACTCTAAAGATGTGTTCTTTCACTTTTTATGAAGGGTGCTTGGGATCAAACCCAGGACCACACATTGCTAAGAATACTCCAGCCACCCCCCCCCCAGTGTTTTATTTACACAGGAATATCTAAGGCATGGTGATCTCCAACCTCAATTCGATGTGAGCAAGGAAGTCGGAAATAAAAGTAATATAATGTTCAAAAGGACCCATCTCTCGGACTCACCGCACAGAAACTACTCTAAAACCACTCCTAAAGTCAAGCTAAAGGAGTTAGCTAAAGGAGCTGGAGCAGCCTGGCCAATGGCCTCTCCCCAGGCCATTTCTGCCTGAGAGCGAGGTCCCTCCCAGGTCCAGCTGTGCTGCGGAAGACAAGCGATTAAGAGGAACTGGTTCTAAGAGCCCGTTCCCTCCTTGCTCATTTGTAAAATGGGGTATAGACCTGCTTTTATGGTGGTGCTGTGGGGTTTTACGCATGAACAGTAGTTAACACTTCACTGGCCATGTATAAATCCTCAGGGAGTACCAATTCCATACCCTTCGGGCTAGCTGGAGACAGGTTAACAGTGAGAGCCAGTGAGAACTCAGAGAACTCTCCTTTTATTGCTAACCATTCTTAGGAACTCAAAAAACAGCCCCCTATGAGGTCCCGTTTATGGGGAGCAATGGTCTCCCTACTCCACCCGCTCCTACACTCGGAGCCCAAACGGCCAGTCTAAGTAGGTAAGTAAGGTGATGAGGATTGACTGGTCCTCTTAGTTCCCCCCACCACTGAAGATCTGCTTAAGACTGCCTGGGCAAGCACCTCAACGGAAAGGCTAGGCAGGATTTAAACTGGTGGTCTCCAGGGGTGGCTGCCCATCCCCTCCCCCACGCCTTTCTAAAACATAGTTTGAATTCTTCTCTTATCAGATAGGTAATCAGTGTGCCGCCCCACCAAGCCAGACTCCCAGGGCCAGAATCTAAAAGGAGCCTGAAATTCTTCTACCACCCCCAGTCCACCCCTAACCACACACAAAGCAGGGCCCCGCCCCTCTTCCCATCCCCTCCAAAAAGAAAAGGCCCTGGGGGGAGGGGCATGGCCTGAGCTCCCCCAATAGAGCCCAGTCCCGGGGAACAAAGGGTTGACACTGGTTGGTTCTGGTGGTCAGATTCCTGGAGTTCCAGGGCACAGATCCCCCTAGGATGGCTCACCCCCACCCTCCCCCCACATTCAAACCGGACCAGTTCCTTCCTTCCCACTAGGGTCGGGAGGAGAGGAATGGACTCTGAACCTCTTCCCCCAGTCAGACGTTGTGAAGAGGAAGTTTGCTAGTCAACTAGCAGCCATCTTCCTTCCCAACTACTCTCCCCGTACCTCCAGGATGGACTTAGAAGATGCCTCCCCTATGGCGCCTTCAGCCAAGTCCTTCCCGCAGCAGATAAATATTTCAACGGGAGGAGGGGCAGGAATCCCATTTTCCTTTTCCAACCTGCTGAAGTTAATCAGGTGTGCAGCCTGCTTGGGCCACTGCAGGGGGGAAGATGACACTTAGGACAGTTACAGCATTTCCTCCCAGGCTCTCCTCAGTTACAAGCACTTCCTGACTTCTGCTTCTTTCTTTTGACGAATCCCCACCCACCCCCACATCGAATACCCCAACCCAACACCCATGTGGACCCAAGAATAAGCTAAAGTTCTGATTCTTGGCTTCATTTGTTAAAGCTAGACTTAGAACTATCTGGTCCCTTCCAGTTCCCACACACCATTTCATGTGCTTGCGCTTCTTTACTGGAGAATTTCCCTGTACCCCAACCAGTTTTACTAGGACCAACCAAGACCAGGGCTCTCTCCTCTCTAGAACACAGAGCCACCATTCTAGTTCTGATGGACCCCATACACGTCTGTTTGGGTTTAGGAACCAAAATGCATATCAAATGTTTGCTTTAGACCAAGCAGGGAGCCAAACACTCAAACCCATGCAGCACCCCAACTAGAAGGTTCATAAATGCCTTGAAGGTTAATAATGCCCTGCTTAACAGGAGAAATCTGATCAGACACTCTAATGAAGTGAGACCAGCCAAGTATATATTTGGGAGAGCCAGGGAGTGTCCGGACAGGAGCTAAAGATAAAAATAAGCTCCTTGATCACAGTAACTGAGAAAGGACAAGTGTTGGGCTCACTGCCGCCAGCCTGCTTTTGCTTCCCAGCAAGGTGTAATAATAAGGCAAGTCGGACATTATTTTTTTCCTCAATGAATTCTTAAAACGCCTAAATAACACCTTTTAATTCCAAAGATTCAACACTGGTGTCACAGTGTAGTGACAGATACTGTGGCGTCAAAGCTTCACTGGGAGCTTCCCAGTTAGAGGTTCAGTGGTTGGTGTCATAAATGTCTCCGACCTAAAGTTAACTGCCATTCACCTCTGCTCAGTGGCCCAGGCCAAATGCTCCTCCGAAACTCTCCAGCAGATGGTGCATCGACCCATTCGAGGCTCTGAAGCATTTGCAAAGGCACCTCAGCTCCTTGAGGTTGGTTTTACGGGTTGTTCTCACCCTTACACTGGAGTTGCAAGGACAGGGTGCTTTCTTCCCCTGCCGCCCTTACCCTAGGCCATGAGCAAGAGTGCAGGGTGCAAATGGGAGGGAAAAGCTTCCTGGAGTTTATGTCAGAATGCTAAAGCCATGGCTTTGGTTTCTAACAGCAACATGAAATGCTCAAAGTAGGCACAATTCTTCCCAGACCAGGACTAGACAGACCTTTATGCAGATGACAGCTTCTCAAGATAAATAAATAAATACAAATTAAAGAGTCGATAGATGAAGTTTAGCTTCTGATTAGAAGTGGCTATCCTCTCCCTATAACCTGGACCAAGTCACCAAAAACCGCTGATAGTACACATGACAAGGAGCAATGTCACCCGCGAGGAAGAAGTTTACCACAGTGGAAGATTTGCTTGGAATGGTAACAAAGCCTTTGCCCAGGAAAAGCTGGTCTCCTCAGAAGAGGGCGCCAAATATTTCATAATGACAAAATACCATGTGGACGTCTTCCTAGTAACTTTATTAAGAAAAAAAAAAAAACAAACTAAACACATTTCTAAGCCACCCCTTCCCAATGACATAGGAGTGACAGGCAGTATTCTGGGTTTGATTCCAAGATGAAGCCAAAGTTCTGGGGTTCAGAGAACCCCATGAATACAAATATGCAGAGCACACTAGGTAGTGCCAGGCCAGTTCCAAAGTTACCTCATTCACCCACAGACCTTTGTCTCCTCCAGTCAAAGACAGAGTCTAGTCCTGATTCTCCAAGTTCTTTAAGAAAATTTTAACCTTTTCCTTCCTGCTCATTTAGATCAGGTTTGAACTATAAAACTACCCAGACAGCCATGTTTTTCTCTCTAAAGAACATCCACATTGGTGGAGACAGCGTAAGACATCAATAACCAGGTACAGAGTTATAAACCGGGAAGGGAAGATCCCCACACAAGCCCCTCAACCCAGGGTCCCTACCCAGGCCCTCAGAGGATGATGTCTAATATCCCTCAGGAATTTTCTAAAGGTCCAAACCACTGGGACTCTCACGCAGTTGGCTTAGCTTAAATTTCTGGGTCAATATTAAATTTTTCAATTCTAAACCCAACTAATTCCTTTGTCAGGTATATACATATTTAAAAAGCCAATAAAAACTTAACGGGGGCTGGTATGGTTGTGCACACCTGAGTCCTGAGTCTATGCAGGTATAAAGACCCAACAGGTGCTACAAAAGACCCTTTAAAAAACAAAAACAACAAACTCAGTGTTCCAAGGAGCTGCTGAAAACAACTACAACTTTCTTTCCTAATTTCTACAAATCTCGGTGGTTTAGGTTTCAAACGACAGGAAACCAGCGTTAACCCCAAACCTAAAAGTGGTCAGGGATTTCTAACAATTTTGACGAATACCTTGCTAACCCTTTCCCAAAGAGAAGAGATTCTATGGAGACAGTTTGGTTTTCACAACTAGTTAATTCCAGATTTCGAGATCTAGAAACCTTTGGTGGGATAAAATGTGTGGTAGGAGAAGCCTGTTTCATAGCATCTCCCCCTCAGCCTACTCCTCACCGAAACAAAATGAAGTGGGTCCAGGTCAGGCACTGGTGACACCAAAGTAAAGGGGATGTCACCCAACTACTGGTCACCTTGGATATACATACAATGACTTGCAGACTTGCCTGCACTACAATGTAAGGTGTTATCTCAAAGTATTTTTTTAAAAAAAAAAAGTATATGAATCAGCACAAGTACAGTGGTTAACAGGATGCTGGGAACCTTGTCACCTCCATCTTGGAAAGGGCTTCCTTGATTGCCTCCCTTTCCCTGGGGGAATGTCATCTTGAGACAATATCCGCCCCCCACTAGGTACTCCTACCCCATCACCAGGGTCCAGCAGCTGAGGAAGTTCTGCTAAAGATTTCTTACCCCCTCTACATTCCCCTTCCAAAGTAAACAAGTTTTAGAGATTAACCCCTATCTACAACATTCCTCCAGACCAGATACCTCAGCTCAACAACCGAATTTACTGCTAGAGTGTGGACCAGGCCGGTTATGGTAAAACATCAGTTACAGTGTGTGGAGAATAGAGTTAGCTGAATTCTTCAAATATGGGTGCCAGCCAGGAACCTTGGCATAGGCCCTTAATCCCAACAACCAGAAAGCAGAGGTAGGCAGCTCTCGAGTTAAAGGCCAGCCTGGGTGACAGGGCAAATTCCAAGCCAACCATGGTTACACAGTGAG
The DNA here is from genome assembly GCF_963924665.1 of Micromys minutus. Taxonomy (NCBI): domain Eukaryota; kingdom Metazoa; phylum Chordata; class Mammalia; order Rodentia; family Muridae; genus Micromys; species Micromys minutus. The sequence goes on from NC_137978.1 coordinate 48,110,607, forward strand.
ACTACCCCGCTCCCTCCCCGCCACTGTCTCAAAATAAAAACATAAAGAAAACCCACAAATGTGGGCGGGTCTCCAAGCTAGACTGCGGCTTTTCTCCGTGATGTCCTATACTTTTCCAATTGCTAATGATCCTAAGTGAGGCAGTTTCTCCATTTGTCCCAACACCAACTAACTTCAGGTCAGAAGGTACATTCTCACCAGCGCCTCCCTACTTAAGACTTTGCAATGAGTCAAGAAAGTGCTGAACCTCCTTTATACCCCAACCTCCAAAATTGAAGATGCTCCCCAGCCCATCTGCAGAGCAGAAAATATTTTAATCGCTGTGATGAGATAAATGGTCCAATGGTGGAGGCTTGCCACCCGCTGAGGAGGGTCATTCAAAGCTGGTTCCTGTAATAAAGTGATTTAATAGATCTAAAGAGGCCAATTCCCTTCTGCCGCACAATTACTTCCTGTGGGTTATCATTCACATATGCAAATGAGATGGGGGCAGCAGTCTGGTGGTTGTGATGGGGGGGTTGCAGAAAAGTTTAAGGGTACTGCTGCAGGTATCTTAAGAAAGCACATATTCCAGAAGCCCAGTGACCCTAGGACACCAACCGAAAAGAGTTGGTCCTCAAATCCCTTCACCCCAAAATCTACTTAGTTTCTACTCTTCGACCTCCTGACTAGAGGCCAGTGTTCAGCCTTCCCAGCAGCCCCCAACTAGTCCATCCAGCATCTCCTTCCCCACCCCTCCCCCTCAAGAACGCCATCCCTCAGGCTCCAACTCTTAATCCCCACATCCTCCTTTCCCCTCCCCCACAGCTCCTAAAGCTAACCTCCCCGAAGTAACCCCTCCCTGCCCGGCCGGGTGTCAAGCTCCTGGGCCAGGGATTAGCAATTTCTTCTTTCCTGGTCCAGCCTGAACCCACCAAACGTGGAAAGGGCAGAAGCAGAGACTTCCTATCCCCCATGGAATGGCAGCACTGTAACGACCCATAGGACATTATGAAAGGGAATGGCCAGGAAGAGGAAAACCTGAAGGCTCTACTCCCTTCCTTGTTTAGGGTTAGGAATGTTAGGGAGAGCAATCAACGGCTGTCTGGGGCCATAAATGCCAAGCTGAGGAGAATAGGGCCAGAGGCCAATCTCTCTCCACCGCCTGCCCCCTTCGACACTGAATTTCACTCCCTACTGCGTTGTCCTTCTTTAACTGAGAACTTGGGATTGCCACAGCCAGGAATGAAGGCCTAGGCTCTTAAGGTCTTCCTTCCTGGCAGGACCCGGGGGACAGCCAGAGCTGCCTGCCAGTCTTCATCTGTAGCCAGACCTCTAGGGGAGCTTTTCAGCTCACACATTGATCCTTCCGGGATCTGCCAAACCTACATTGGCCATAGGACCTGGCTTTTGGGTGGCCACCTGACTGAGGTCTGCATTGAAACCGGAAAAAGCCTGACGTCGTAGGTTCATGCCCATAGGTAGGGGGCAAATTGCTCACACTCTCCTCCCTGTAAACTAGATTCAGACCTTCAGAACTCAAGGCGCTAACGCCCGGCTCAGGCCCTGCATGTGCTTTCCTGGTCGGCCTGCTCGCCCTCCCCCACCGGCAAGCACAATACAACCTTAGTTTCTGCCACATGGGGTCACCTCCCTGCCCCCTGCTCCCTTCCCAGGGGAAAGAGGTAATAGACACGTGGTAAGCCAGAGGGGTTCCCGGAAGGGGGCGGGGAGGGGGTGCTGGTAGTCAGTAGTGCCTCGTCCTTGCACCACCGCACTTATTACAAACTCAAAATTGGGGTGTCCCGGAAAAGATAGGGACGGACAATGGGGGTTCTTTATCTTCTCCAATCCGACAGGAGGGGCCACCAGCCAAACCCATACATAGGAACTCCCAGTCTTTTTTTTTTTTTTTTTTTCTCCCTAGCAAAGTTCCAGAATCAGTCTCACCTGGTGCACAAAGACGTCCACCGGGGGGTCAAGCGCGACCCCGGCGCGGGCGGTCATGGACAGGAAGCCGAACCCCATGCGCACGTTGAACCACTTACAGATGCCGGCCCCGTGCAGCAGCTGCGGCTCGTCTGCCGCTCGGGCCGCGTCAGCCGGCGCCTCTTCTGGCGCCTTCTCCGCTGCCTTGGCGCAGCCACCTGGAGATAGGGAGGGCCAGGTGATCAGCTGGGGACCAAGGAATCGCAGGCCCTCCCAGGGGACCGGTCTGAGACATCTCGGTGGTCAGCCCGCGGATAGACACCCAGGAGGAGGCAGCTACCAAGCAGCTGGTAAGAAGAAACTTGTCCCGGCTGCCTCCCCAAACTTACACCGAGGATGCTGACGCCCCGAAAGTTTTGCTTGTCTTCCCACAAGTTGCCCGTGCACACGCGGAGGGACAGGCCCCTCCTCTTCTCTCCCTCCGCCCCCACGAGCTTGGCGTACAAGCCACTGGAACACCAGGGTTCCCTAGTCCAGAGGTGGCCCCAAGAAGCAGGAGGCCACAGGGACTTGGTTTCCCGCGGACAAGTCCGTGGGACACTTTCCCACCTCCCTTCTATTTAGCTATTGGGCTCCCTGAACCCTAAGGTGTGCCCGCTGAATCGCAAGCTCGAACCTGCAAACTGCTGGTTGGACACCGAGCCCATGGTCGTCGGCTGAGCCCGTGGCCCCGGGCCCCAGGTCGGGCGGCTGCTGGCCCCAGAGAAGTCCGGAGGCAAAGGGGTGGTTCGGAGAAGAGGCTGCTACATCTTCCCCCGCACAATAGCGGTGGGAGGGCCCACGGCTTTTCAAAGGCTCCCAAATTCTAAAAGACAATGACCCAACCCCCCGCGGGCAGCCCCCTCCCCTCCCCTCTCTCCTTACCCCTCCCTTTCCCTCTGGCTCTGGCTTCGGCCCTCCCCCACTGCTCTGGTCTCTGACACCTCTGGGGTGTCCCTTCCCAGAACCTTGAGATTTGACACCCCCTCCACATACTACATCTGGAGATGGAGAATCTTTTGCCCTAGAAGTCTTCAGCACCCCCAGAATTTTGGACCCTGCACTTTGAGGACTCAATGCGGGTATCCTAAGCGGACACAGGTGGGGGACCGGCGGGGGGGGGTAGTTTTATAACCACGTGACCACACACACACACACACACACACACACACACACACACACCACCCCCCACCCCCCGGGCAGATAATTATACATTCCAGAGAGTTGGGGGAGGGAGGTGTGAGCCTGGTGGCGCTGTCCAATCAGAAACACAAACCACCTGTCAAGGGAGAAATGGATGAGCCCTCCCCCTCCCCCAGTCCTTCAGCGCCCCTCCCCCTCTTTCCCCTCAGGCCTCGGAGCTGACCCGGCTGCTTGGCGCTGACCTGATCTCACCCCCCCACCTCCCTGTGCTTAGATAGACCTGGAGTTCTGGACACTAGGAAGCCAGGATAGGGGTGCAGGGAAGCGGCTGGAGACCTCACAGGGCTGATCTGTCTTAATCTAGGTGCTGCCTCTCAAACTCAGCCTATTTCTGACTGCAACTGGATGTCTCCATCTCCAAATTTCAACATCAGTTTCTCTGGATTTGTCCCAATCAGAAACAAGCTCCTAATTGATTCTGTGTGAAGAGTCCTTTGCTCCCTCGGAAGCTACACCTAAAGTTCCAGGTAGAGCTTCCTGGGAGCTCTTGTGGAAACCCGAAGAGCACCCTCTGTGCAGGCTGTGTTCTCATCGGGTCCCTGCCTGCCGCGTCCTGTCTTGCCCCATCCGTTGGTGGCAGAGAATAAATAGATTGGTGGGTGGAGGCACTTCCTCCAGGACCTGGGACACTCTGATTCCCAGATCCTCCTGATCTCAGTCACCATCCTAAATTGCGCTACTCTCCGGGTAGTGTGACTGGTGGAAAGACTGTATAGGGAAGCTTCTCATTTGAAGAGGTAAACTCCCTACTAGAAAATAAAGAGGGTGGACCAGAGGGGTGGCCACTGCCCTGGTCAGAGATGGACAATGGCCCGGGGCTCAGTGCACGGCCCTGGCCCTGCCCCTTCACTTCCGGTGCTCAGTTCAAACTGGACAATGCCAGCTCCGGTCAGTTCCCCTCCCCCACAGCTACAACCCATTTAAAGGGACAGAGCCTGCTTTCAGGGGCATCAGAATTCAGTCTTCTCCACAAGTGTGTAGAATCTCTTGTGGTTCACACATTGTAGTTGTGCATGTGTACGTGCGCGCTTATGCGCAAGTGCGTATCTAAGGAAGAGAAAAGGATGTTGAGGTAGGGAAACGGACTATAGGGTAGATGACTCTGAAGAATATTTTCCTCTTTTCTGCGAAGTGCTTTGCATGAGCATAAAAAGTATGAGATAGAACTTCGAGGGATGAAAAGGACTATGGTAAGCCTTATGCTACTTAACTGAAAAATTAATGTATCATTAACAGTGTCCTATTCCCAGCTAAGAACTGTTAGATCTTTTTGGAGTTGTCCGAGTGTATGAACCAAAGTCATTTTATTTACACAACCCGGTCCTGTTAAGAGGCGTCTTTACAATATCTGTTCCTTATACGGTTGCTCTTGAGGTTCATAAGTTGGTTGAGGTCTTCTGAACGGAAGAATAAAGACGAGGTGAACATTCAGGCTTCTCTTGGTCAGACATCAACAAGGTTGGGTTTCCCCTGCAGGCAAGATCGCTTGCTCTGTCCAGGGTGCTGAGGGCGCCTGTTACTCTGTCCCTGGTGCTGAAATCTATGCTCTTTTTCTTTTTCTTTCTTTCTGTCTTGAGACCTTCCTGCATTCTTAAGTCCAAGTTCTTTCTCTCTCCACCCCCCCCCCACCCTCCGCCAACCCTCCGGTCCCCTGACACACATGAGACAAACGTTTTATTTTTGCTTTTGATTAAGGCAAGCTGTTGCTACATGGCACATGCTGGCCTTAACCACACGGCAGTCCTCATGCCTCTGCGTCCTTAGAATTGAAATTACAAGTTCCTGTTACATCGTTGCCTTAATCCATCTTTCTTTTTTATTACATTTTATTTGTGTTTTTTTTTGTATGTGTTTGTATGTCATGTGTGTACAGCTGCCCCCAGAAGCCAGAAAACGATGTTGGGTCGCCTGGAACTGAAGTAATATAAGATTGTAAGCCATCAAATTGCGGTTCTGAGACCCAAACTTAGGTCCTCTGGAAGAATAGTCAGTATTTTTAACCACTGAGCCATGTCTTCAGCTCTGGCTATTTCTTGAATACTAAGGAAAACATTTCTTGGAATAAATGATCCTGTCAGAATTGAAGGCATTGCAGGCTTACCTTCAGGGGAAAAAAAGTTCAAGCCTACTAATTTCATCATGAAGAAAGATAATATCTTTGAATATAATAAGACCAGAGTAGAAAAAAGTAATTATTTACTAATAATTTAAAATTAGTTCCATTACTGAAGAGTACTTTTTTTTTTGTTGTTGGTGTTTTGAAGCAGGGTCCCATGCAGCCCAGGGTGACTTCAGATCGACTCTCTAAACCAAGAATAACATTGAAGTCCTGGTTCTCTGCCTCCATCTCTCACGTGCTGAGATTAAGAGTGTGCACTAGCTTAGCACTTTCATAAGAGAGCAGATTCAGTCACATTGCCTGCGTTTCTTATGGTTCTGTGATCTGGGGTAACAAGGTTAAGCATGATGTGACTCAGTTTCCTCCCTGTCCATGGAGACAATGAGAATACTTAGCGCTCAGAGCTACTGTGAGAAGGAAGGATGGGACTGGGTAGTCCAAGGAGATCTTTTCAGAATACTTTCTGTCATGTAGCCTTTAACCACGTAAGACATTCCTATCATAATGTAGTGGGAATACAGCTCAGTTGGGCAGAGTGTCTATTGAGCATGTACAAGACCTCTTGAACTAAGGCCTGGGTTTAATACGCCAGAACTCATAACTGGCTGCTCTTCCAGAGGACCGGAGTCCAATTCCCTACACCCACATGCTGATTCACAACTGTCTGTAACTCCAGTCCCAGGGCATCCAACACCCTCTTCTGACATTTGCTATCATCAGGCACACATGTGGTACCCAGAGAGAGATGTACATGTAGGGAAAATACCCATTCATGTGAAATAAATAAGCAAAATTTAAAATCCTAACTCTGATAAATCATGCTCACGACTATGTATTATAAAGGAGTCGCCATATTTTATATCACAAGAATGTGATAAAGTTATAATGTGATGTGTTTTATAGATGAAGACTTAGATGTGATACGTCTGTAGTGTTAGAAAATGCAAGTTAAAAAAATCATGTTTTTCAGGGAAATGCAAATCAAAACAACCCTGAGATTCCACCTCACACCAGTCAGATTGTCCAAGATCCAAAACTCAGATGACAGCAGATGCTGGCGAGGTTGTGGAGAAAGAGGAATACTTCTCCACTGTTGGTGGGGTTATAAACTCATATAACCACTCTGGAAATCAGTCTGGCGATTCCTCAGAAAATTGGACATAGTACTACCTGAAGATCCAGCTATTCCACTTCTGGGAATTTACCCCAGAGACACTCCAATATACAACAAAGATACATGCACCACAATGTTCATTGCAGCTCTATTTATAATAGCCAGAAGCTGGAAAGAACCCAGATGTCCTTCAGTAGATGAATGGATACAAAAATTGTGGTACAAAAAAAAATTGTGGTACATTTACACAATGGAGTACTACTCAGCTATCAGAAACAACGACTTAACCAAATTCTTAAGAAAATGGTTGCATCTAGAGAATATCATCCTGAGTGAGATAACCCAGTCACAAAAGAACAGACATAATATGCAGTCACTGATAGTGGGATGCTAACTCCAGAGGCTTGGACTGCCCCAGAAACAACAGACTGTGTGAAGTTCAAGAAAAAAAAAAAACATTAGGCTCAATCCTTACACACTAAGAAAACGTTGACTAATTCCAGGTTACATCCTGTTTTGCATGTACTTTTTGCTCATGGTAACTAGTAAGATCTTAATGCAGAGTATCAAACCTTTAAAAAAATGCTTAAAAATTTGTACATTTATCTTTGTTTTTTAAAAATAAAGTTCTTCAATTAAAAAAATGACTAAAAAAACAAAATTCATGTTTTGCTCTTTTACCAAGACCCATCAACGTGGGCCGAGTTCGCACCAAGACCGTGAAGAAGGCGGCCTGGGTCATCATGGAGAAGTACTACACACGCCTGGGCAATGACTTCCACACCAACAAGTGTGTGTGCGAGGAAATCGCCATCATCCCCAGCAAAAAACTTCCAAACAAGATAGCTGGCTATGTCATGCATCTGTTGAAACAGATTCAGAGAGGCCCGGTGAGAGGAATCTCTATCAAGTTGCAGGAAGAAGAGAGAGGGGAGAGATAATTAGGTTCCTGAGGTCTCAGCCCTAGATCAGGAGATCATTAAGGTAGATTGTGACACCAAGGAAATGCTGGAGCTTCTGGACTTTGGCAGTCTCTCTAACCCTCAGGTCACTTAGCCTACAGTTGGGATGAATTTCAAAACACCACATGGAGCTGTTTAATCTGTTATGCCATATTTTCAATAAACCCAAAAACAAAACAAAAAAATTCATGTTTTCTTTTTTTTTTCTTTTAAGATTTATTTATCTAGTACTTATAAGTACACTATAGCTGTCTTCAGACACACCAGAAGAGGGCATCAGATCTCATTACAGATGGTTGTGAACCACCATGTGGTTGCTGGGATTTTGAACTCGGGACCTCTGGAAGAGCAGTCAGCACTCCTAGCCACTGAGCCATCTCTCCAGCCCCATGTTTTGTTTTCTTTTCCAAACTTCCCACTCTCTAAAGCCAAGTGGCTGGACCGCAGGAATCAACCAAGACAAGCTTCCTAAATAAGTCATTATTTTTTTGTGGTTGTGAGTAAGTTGGCTAACTTTTTAAGATAAGTCACTCTCTTTAGCCCTTGCTGGAATGAAACTCAATAAGTTTGCTTACTTACTGGCCTCAGGCTGGCCTGAGACTCATGTCAATCCTCCCGCCTCAGCATCCTGGGTGCTAGGCTTACATGTATGAGCCTCCACACCCAGCCTCGATAGGTTTGAATGGAAATACCTTGCATCATCCAGACACTTCTAATTCTCATTTTCTCAGCTATGTTTTAACAGCCTATTACCACAAAAGCTCTGCGTGTAAAGCCTCCAGCCATCTGCAAACATGAATGATAGTTTCCCCTAGAGAAAACCATTCCCTGAATGTGTCCCTCAAGATATCTGTCCCACCAGCTTCAGGTAGTAGTGGGCACCCATAACCCCAGTATTGGAGACAGGGAGGCAGAAGAGTTTGGAGTTCAAGGTCAGCCTGGTTTATGTGAGAACCTGTGTCTCCAAAGAACAAATCAAAACAGGAAAAGATGCCAGCTCCTTCAGACTTTGCTACATGGCACCATGCATTAAGAGAAAGCTCCATAGTGAAGGCTGGAGATGTAGGTATAGGTAAGTGCCTGCCAAGCATGTGCAGAGCCCTAAGCTTGGTCCTTGGCACCACATAAGCCAGCTATGGTGGTAAGCAAGTTGTGAACCGGTTTTCCAAGATCAGATCATTCCATCCTGCAGGGGAGCTCCTTAAGCAGGAAAGTAAACAACTAAAAGAAATACATCAAGAACTCCCTGAAACTGAGCAGATCCACTCGACCCCTCCCTGACCCAGGAAACAATTTTGCTGAGCTCCACAGAAGACTCTTAACCCCACCCCCTCCAGCTGCCTGAAAGAGGTTTAGACCAACCGAGGCACCTGGAAAGGGCACTCTCCAGCCTGGTGAGCCACCTGCAGGTTGTGCAGTGTGCTCCAGGTTCCCAGCTTTTGTGAGTTGTCACCTGTGCTGGGGTGGGCCTTGGTGACACAGGTCTCTGAGTCATTTCTGCTGCTGTGAGGAACCCCTCACCTGTGCTCCTGTATGTAACCTCAATAAAACCGACAGGTTCTTTGATCTGTTGTGGGCTCTCTATCTGGGGTGAGTAGAGACAAGTGTGTTGTGTCCCCCCCCACCCACGAAAAGTTTTGTCACACATGAGCATGCTGCAATTCCAGTGCTAGGATATGAAGGCAGGAAGATCAGAGGTTCAAAGTCATCATTTGCTCTGCTGGAGAACACTCAGTAAAAGGGTTCAAAAGGCAGTATATTAGTCTCGTTTCCCATGCAATAGGACAGTGGTTTAAGCTTCATCCAGAAAGGAGTCTGTAAGATGGCTCAGCAAGAAACCTGCCACCTAACCCAATGACCTGAGCTTGATTTCTGAGACCCACATGAGAGAAAGGGAGAACTAAGTTCCAGAGCTTACCTTTTGATGTGTATATGTGTACCACAGCACACACACATACACACACCTGCTCACATACTAACATATGTGTGCATACTAAAAAAAAATTTTTAATGTTATTTTAGAAAGGAGAAGTCAGGTTTAGTGGTGCACACCTTTAATCCCAGCGCCTGGAAGGTAGAGTCAGGTCTTTCTGAGTGAGTCTCAGGACAGACAGGACTATAGGACCTTGTCTCAAACCTCCCTCACCCTCCAAAAATGCAGTTGGGCAGTGCCTTTAATAACATCACTCAGGAGACAACGGCGGGGAGATTTCCTGTGAGTTCAAGCCCGGCCTGGACTACATAGTGAGTTACAGGATAATCAGGGCTATGTAGTGAGATGCCGTCCCCAAAGTAAAAATAATAAAATAAAGGAGGGGACATCAAGAATGTTTCGCAGGTAAATCACCTGATGACAAGCCTGATGACCTGTTTTTAATCGTGGAGACCCACGTGGCAGAAAAAGAGAACTGACTCGTGTGACCTTCACACAGGAGCATGGCCGAACACACACATGTGCGCACACACTAAAATGGCATTAAAAACAGAACATGATGTTTGTAGTTCATCAACTCATTCACCAAACATACTTACTGAGCTTCTACTTTGTATGAGGTGGCCCTTTGTGAAATGCTGGGGACACAACACAATGAGCAGAAGAGGTCAAATCCCTGTCCTCAGGGACCCATTCTAGATAAAGACGGACAGCAAACATGGTCGCCGGAGACTGTGCAACACACGTGCTTCCAGTCTGTTCATCTCTGTGATCTCAAGAAACGATCACAAGTATTTATTTATTTTTAAGATGTCTCACACTATGTAGACCAGGTCAGCCTTGAACTCACAGTGATCCACCTGCCTCTCTCCTCTGAATGCTGAGATTAAAGGCATGCTACCATGTGCAGGTCTTAAGACTAAATTGAGAGTTGGATTCATTGGTGATAAATGTGTCTTCCAGAGCAGAAATTCTGAAGTAGGATGCATATATGTGTATGTGTGTATATGTGTATATATGTGTGTGTGTGTACAGGTGTATATATGTGTGCATATGTGAATGTTTATGTGTGTATGTGTATATATGTGTATGTATATATGTGTGTTATATGTGTGTATATATGTGTATGTGTATATGAGTGTGTTCGTATGTGTGTTTATGTGTATATATGTATATGTATATATGTATTGTAGGTGTGTGTATATGTGTGTACAAATATGTATGTGTGTATGTATATATGTGTATATGTATATATGTGTGTTGTATGTGTGTATATGAGTGTGTATGTGTATACAAATGTGCGTGTGATAAAGAGAGAGACCCCGTTCCTAACTCCAATAAGAAGCAATCTGTCCTCGCCCCATGCTGTCCTCACCCACGGCAGGGATCACATCCATCAGACTGGGCACCTCTCACTTCGTAGGCCTGTTGAATTGGCAGGAGGACTAGCCAAGGGAGCCCCCTTCCTTCTTTCATCTGCTCCCCATGCTGGCCCTGCTTCACAGAGCAAGACGCCAGGCGCTTGCTTTCACCAATAATGGCTTCATTAGATTGAAAGGAGACAAAAGTGACCTCAATGGAATAGACTTCCTGACCCCAGCTGACCTCTGACCCTCACCCTGACAGCCTCTAAATCTTTTCTTTCTGACACGTCCCCTACAAGAGAAAATGATGAGCATACGATAGCCCTCTGTCCACTGTCGGCCCCTCTCTAGGTATCCTGTCCCGTAGAACTTCTAGTACCCAGCTGGGATGTGCCTGGTGGCAGCTGATGGTCTTGTGGCTCCTCATCGTGACTCCTGTCATTTCCTGAGCTCCGTTTCAGCCTTAGACTTCTGACCCATTCTCTCCTGGCCCCACAGTTTACACGTGAGACTGTCACATGCTCTGTTCTCGCTACCTGTTCCGGTCCTCAAGCATCCAGATGTGATCCCCGTGGTACTAGATAAGACACCAGTGAGACCGCTTGCCTCAACTTACAGATCACAAAAGAAGATATTCTCCATCCAAACAGATAATTAACACCTAGCATTAAACAATCAATCGCTGTGGAAAGGATTATAATAAAAGAGAGTACCCGGGACAAGCCTCTCCCCGTTCCCTTAGGCTGCCTCTCTTTGAGCCTCTTTGGAGCATACTTCTGTATCTCTAAATAATATACATAGATGTCTAGCCCTTGATTTATTGGTTTTAGCCCTTTGCTATTGATTTCCTGTTATGATGGATGAGAATTTGCCCCCTTCAGGGCCCTTTCCCCTTCCTCCCAAGTACAGATAAATCACCTTTTTCAGCTAAATTGGTAACCGATGTTTACTTTGTCCCGACTAGGAAAATGTCCCACCGTGCACTGCCAAGACACTTTTCTCTTTATGTGACTTCTTCTTTTCCCTGGACTTTGTAGCCACCTTTCCCACTGATGTACACACCCACTTACCTTCAAAGGATCGACTGTTTTCTTTTTGTTAAATCTTCACTTCTCCTGGAGCCTGTCTCCTGTTACTTATCTCGCCTGCTCTCCAGGCTTGCTTCCCAGCAGTCTTCCAGGGATTTCTCACTGCTTTTCAGATTAGAACTCGTGTTTTTATGGGCATATGATATATGTGTTATAATAAAACATAAAATAAGCATAATATATACAAAGACATATATTTTTGGTTTTTTGTTTGTTTGTTTGTTTGTTTGTTTGAAATGGTTTCTTGGTTTTTGAGTTTCTTGGCTGTCCTGGAACTCACTCTGTAGAACAAGTTGTCCTTGAACTCACAGAGATCTGCCTGCTTCTGCCTCCAATGATATACTACCATCACCAGCTGGGACTTGAACTCACAGATTCTACCTCCTAAGACTGGCTTAAAGCCATGTATCACCATACTCAGCTTTGTGGCTCACACATGAACCAGTATGGGGTTCAGCATCAAGGAGAATATCCCCTAGTAAGTGCCCAAGAAAACATTTGTCCTGGAGTAGGCTGGAGAGATGGCCAGCTGGGTAAAGAATGAGGGCCTGAGTTTGGCTCCCCCAAAGGCAAACATAAAAAAGGCAGACATCACCACATACATCTGTAAACCCAGTGCTGAGGGCTGAAGAGACAGGAGCTCCCCAGGGCTCCTTGGCCAGCCAGAAAACTTCAGGTTCAGTGAAAGATGCTTGCAAGCCAACCTGTGGTGGGCTCAGGAGGGAAAGGCAAATGGATCCCCGGGAGGTCAAGGCTGCCTGGTTTATATAAAAAGTTTCAGAGCAGCCAGGGCTGCACAGTGAAACTGTTGAACAAACAAGTGGAAAAGCTATTGAGGAAGACACCCTAGTGTTATCCTCTGCCCTCTATACACACAGACACAGATAGACAGACTGACAGACAGACGAATGAACAGATAACACACACACACACACACAAAGAAAGCGGGGGTCGGGGGGGAAGAAGAGGTGCCTGGCAGACCATGTCCATCGAAGTTTGCTCCTCTGCCATTTTTTGTGTTTTGTTTTCCCAGTGCCAAGGGCTGGGGATCAACCCCAGGGTCTTGAATCCCTGTCAGGGAGGCAGGTATGGGGTTCTCAGCTGCATCCCAGCCCTTTACCTTCATGTATGACTTCAGAGTATGTTCTTTGAATGCGCTGCTCTGCAACCTGGAGAAGAATGAAGGATACACTCATGGTTTGCTTTGAGGACATTGAAGTGGGAAATGTCTTTTCCGGATTCTGAGTTATCAATGGAACAAAACACGTGACACTGCTAACCTTGTTTGAAGGCTCACCATGGGCCAGGCAATGTACCGAGTTCTGTACATAAGTTATATCTCAACTCTTCCAACAAGCTGGGGCATAGTGGCACAGCCCTTTAATCTCAGCACTCAGGAGGCAGAGGCAGGATCTCTGTGAATTCCAGATTAGCCTGGTCTACAGAGAGAGTTCCAGAACAGCCAGGGGTACAAAGTGAGACCCTGTCTGTAAAACAAACAACAATAATAATCCATCAGTCCTACCAACAAATTTATGAGATGGGTGTGGCTAATTTTACCATGGTACTGATGAAGTGGAGGGACAGTCGTGGAGGAGGCTAATTGGTTGATTCTGGAATTGTCATTTGGAATCAGTACTCTATGCCTCTTACATTTAGAAGAGGGTTAAAGTGCCTGGAGAGAATGCCCAGTGGTTAGAGCATTTGCTGCTGTTACAGAAAACCCAAGTTATGTTCCCAGCACTGGTGTCAGGTGACTCACAACTGCCTGTGACTCAAGCTTCAGGACATGGCACAATATTTTCTGGCTTCCATGGGTATGCACACACATGGCACAGATTCACACACACACATACATCTCCTATTAAAGGAATAGGAGGGTTGTTAGAGCCATGTACAGTGTACACAGATAGCTGAATAAGTGAGCTTTAGTAATCCCACCACCCCAAAAATAGAGGCAGGAGGATTGAAGAGTTCAAGAACAATTGGGGCTACCTGGGGTCTCATCTTAAAAACAAAAACGGACAAACAAAAAACAAGGAAGAAAGAAGCTTAAGTCTTAGTGCTCCCATGTTGTCACCCCGTTTAGTAAATGAGGAGATAGTTCTAAGTAACTTGGTTTGAGGACTTAGCCAGTAAATAACAAACATTGATATCCTGATATGTGACTCGAGGTAGCTTCCTTTTAGTAGGACATTGTCTTAGTTACTGTTCTACTGCTGTGAGGAGACACCATAACCAAGGCAACTTAAAAAGAACCATTTAGGGCTGGAGAGATGGCTCAGCGGTTAAGAGCACTGACTGCTCTTCCAGAGGTCCTGAGTTCAAATCCCAGCAACCACATGATGGCTCACAACCATCTGTAATGAGATCTGATGCTCTCTTCTGGTGTATCTGAAGATAGCTATAGTGTACTCAGAAAATAAATAAGCAAATAAATCAATCTTTTTAAAAAATGCATTTAATTGGAGGCTTGGTTATAGTTTCAGACGGTTACCCATGGTGATTTTCAAGGGAGCTGAGATATTACATTTGATCCAAAGATGGAAGCAAAGGGAGACTGGGACTGGCATAGGCATTCAAAATCTCAAAGCCTACCCTCAAATGACACACTATCTCCAAGAACTCCTTCTAGTTCTTCCTAAACAATTCCACCAACTAGAAATCAAGTTTTCAAATATATGGAATTATAGCAGGGTTAAAATTAGTGGGGCAGACAGGAGGATAAACACAAATACATGAAATTGTGATTTCAACACACAATAGACACATGGTGGCTCACAACCATCTGCAATAAGATCTGATGCCCTCTTCTGGTGTGTCTGAAGACAGCTACAGTGTAATAATAATAATAATAATAATAATAATAATAATAATAATAATAATAATAATGGAACAGGGCAGGTTATTTGAGGAGCAACCCGAACATTTGTCTCACTGGTGTTATGAGACATTTCCTGGGGAGCTACAACACATATAAGTCACCCCAGGGTCAAGGCTACCAAATGTCACATGTGTCAGGTCTTCTAAGGCTATAATAACACATTGTGACTGGAAGCCACTCAGGGAGAAAAGGGCTCATTTTAATTTATAAGTCTTAGGTCACACTCCATCTCTGAGGGAAATCAGCCCAGGAACACAAGACAGGAACCTGGAGGCAGGAACTGAAGCAGAGGCCATGGAGGAATGCTGCTGACTGGTTTGTTCTGCATGGCTTGCTCAGCTTGCTTTCTTGTACAACACAGGACCATCTTGCCTACGGTTTGGTACTGATCACTGGGCTCTCCCACACCAATCATTAATGAAGAAGGTGCCCTAGAGGCTCGCCTAGAGGACAATTTTCTCAAACTGTGGTTCCTCTTCCCAGGTGACTCTAGCTTGTGATAAGTGGACAAAAAACTAGCCAGCACATTTAGAAGTTTCTTTCTCTTTGTCTTAACCTCAGAGTGTCTGTGGTTTCAGAAGGACCACAGAGAAAACATAGTCATAATGCTGCCCACACTCCCTCCAGCCTCTACCAAGTGTTGGCAACACTGTGGGGTTCTGCACACAGATGTCCTGCCTGTGTTCCATCAGGAGGAGCAGGGTGGGATGGAGACGCTCACCGGCACATGCCACAGGCCTTGGATACAAGGCCATATGTTCTGCCCAAGTAGGCTTAGCTTGACATCCACCCTCGTGTAACAGACTTCTGGTAGTGACAAGGAAAGCTGTGTTTTCCATGAAATTGAATCTGATCTCTGGAGACTTTACCCACTGGCATCCTAAGCATGGGTCCTCTGCAGAGTTGAGGCTAGAGAGCATACTGTAAGTTCAAATCTTGGTCCTCCAGTTGTGTGGCCTCAGACAAGCTTTTTTTTTTTTATCTTTTCTTTTCTTTTTAAGATTTATTTATTATGTATAAGTACACTGTAGCTGTTTTCAGACGCACCAGAAGAGGGCATCAGATCCCATTATAGATGGTTGTGAGCCACCATGTGGTTGCTGGGATTTGAACTCAGGACCTCTGGAAGAGCAGTCAGTGCTCTTAACTACTGAGCCATCTCTCCAGCCCCTTTTCTTTTCTTTTCTTTTTTTAATAGTTTCAAAGCTGATTGAGGTATCTCCTGTCTCCGTGACCACTAACCCCTTATGATTGGCTGCATACTATCTTGTTCGATACTTTTCCAACCCTAAGGTGAATTCCCATTTATTGTCTAGAACCTAGAAATTCCAGCTGCCAGAACAGGAGGGGTGTGTAGTTAGGTCAGGTGAGAGAGGTCTTTGCCCTGGCTTCATGCCTTACTTCCAACCTTCTACTCCTTGACCTACTATTCATCATTCATCCTAATAATAAGAGAATAAATAGTAGTCTTTTATTCCGATACCCTTGGCTCTCTCTTCCTGGTACTTCCCTGTGATACTGGCTCTACATAAAGAACCGTTTCCTAGACTTTTAGTTTGTTGATCGCTGCTGTTATTGTTGTTTTATTTTATTTTATCTTATTTATTTAGGAGGGTTTTATGAAGCCCAGGCTGGCTTTTAGCTTTTGATGTAGCCAAAAATGGCTTCAGGTTTCTGATTGTCTTGCCTCAGCCTTCCAACAGACACATAC
The DNA here is from genome assembly GCF_963924665.1 of Micromys minutus. Taxonomy (NCBI): domain Eukaryota; kingdom Metazoa; phylum Chordata; class Mammalia; order Rodentia; family Muridae; genus Micromys; species Micromys minutus. The sequence goes on from NC_137978.1 coordinate 48,126,932, forward strand.
CATGCTTTTCTCCCCCACTCTCTCTTTCACTCTCTCACCCTCTCTCTCATTCTCTCTCTCACTCTTTCTCTCTCTCTCTCTCTCCATCTCCCCACCCTCACCCCATCACCTCTCTCCTGTCCTCTTTGCCCGGCTAACCTGTGATTCAGAATATTAGCCAGGCTGCCCTTAAACTCAGACATTCACCTGCCTCCGCCTCCCAAGTGCTAGGCCCAAATGTAAGAAGCACTACTTCCAGCCTCTCTGTAAGAAATTAGATTTCTTTATTATACTTTATGGTATGTGAGTGTTGCCTGCGGGTATGTACATGCTTGGTACCTGTGGAGGTCAGAGGAGAGTGCTGGGACTGGAGGATGGTTGCGAGCCACTGTGTGGGTGCTGGGAACCGAACCCAGATTTGGTCCTCTGCCAGAGCAACCAATGCCCTTAATCCCACCTCTCTAGCCCATCTCTGTTTATTCTTGAGACAGAGTCTCACTCTATAGCCTATAGCCTAGATTGTCCTTGACACTTGAGGCAATCCTCCTGACTCAGAATTCCTTTTTAATAATTCGTTTTATTAGCTTATCATTAATTCTATTTCCTATTTTAAGGGAATTTTTAAAAATTTTATTTTATGAGCATTGGTGTTTCGCCTGCATGCATGAAGGCACCAGATTCCCTAGGATTGGAGCTTGTCCTGTGGGTGCTGGGAATTGAACCCAGGTCCTCCAGAAGAGCAGCCAAAGCTCTTAACCGTTGAGCCATCTCTCCAGCCCCAGAGGACAACTTTGTCATGATAGCTCCGGAGACTGAGCTTGTGTCATGACATGAAGCTCTATGTAATAAGTGCCTTTGCCAGCTGAGCCTTCTCTCTCTGGCTCTGCTTCATCCTCCCAAGTGTGAGGGTTACAGGCATGAGCCAACATACCTGGTCACTGTTCGTTTTTTTTTAAGGCTCCAACAGAGCTGTTACTTCACCTATTCAGAGACCTCTTTATCTCACTCCTCACGTAGCCAATGCTTGCCCAGGGTCCTTTCAGCTCTGTCAGCGTCTATGACAGGGCACTTGCCTGACTCCATTCTATTTGACTACTTCCCTTTCCCGCCAACTATTAGAATATACCGAAGAAAGTAGGGTCTGGATTTAATTTCTTCTTGTGGATGAGAGCGCTGAGATCCTAAAGGTTCCGTAGCTCGCTGAACTGCAGAGCGAGGTGTTCTCAGATCGGACTCCGAGCTCTCCCCTGGATAAGGGTTTGGAGCCTTCTCTGTCATCAGCGCTATTGCTACCAACCATATAGTACGTTCGTTCTTTATCTCCCAGGATTCTAGGAAATCGGAAATCACGGGTTTCCAGGGCTTTGTCCTGTGGGTAGCTGTAAACTAATCCCTGGAAGCCCAGCTTTTTGTTCATTAGACGCTCCGAAGTCCAGATACCCAAAGTCTATTGTGAGACGCTCCGTCAGGGTAGGACTGAGGAGGCTGTGTGTAAGAACACGGGGAGACAAGGATTCAGATGTGAAAATCAGCCGCCAGTGTCTTGGGGTCCCTTCTGTCTCCCACAGTGCTAACATGCTCCCGCCCCTGCAGCTGACCTATTGGGTCACAGATCAATAACCTGGACTTTGGCATCACCCCCCTTTAGCTCAAAAGAGCTAGCAGGACCCTGGTGGTTAAGTAACTGTTACTTTCCCCAGTTCTGTCCAATTGGGACATAGTGGGGTGGGGAAGGGATGGGACCCATACGGAGTGACAGTGTGGTCTTCTACCATCCTCCCTGCTGGGGAAACGACCTCTATCTCCCCTTGGCCCTGTCTTGCTCCGCTCTGTGTTTTACTCTCTGCCTCCCCATGTCCCTTTCAGCTCTGGCTCCTCTTCTGAATCCCTCCCCTCCTGTGTATAAATGACTATATTTATATAATATTATTATATATTATATATATTATTATTAGGTATTAGGATGAGCTCAGGCAAAACCAGTTCCTAGCACTTGTTCAGTATCATTCACCTTTGTCTAAATACCTCGGCACAGGAGACTCTTTATTCACTATGCCCTCCCCCAAACCAACTCACCAGACGTTTAGCAGGTTCTTGTTTCAGAAAAACAAAACAAAAACAAAAATCAAAAAAAAAAAAAAAAAAAAAAACACTCTAAATCCTTAACCCCAACCAACTTCACATACTGTTGCCCTGCCCCTTGTATCTTCCCCACCCCCACCCAATGCCTCAGCCAATCACTCTGATTGATTGATTAGGGAGGAGGGAAAGAGAGAATCGATGGAGAAATCTGGTCCTATTCTTATTCAAAGCTGAAGGTCCAGGAGGGAGGGATATTAATTGTGGGTAAAACTGGACAGTGGTCACCGGAGCTTGGGCCAAAGCAGTCTGCAGGGTGGGGGAGGGTGGGATAAAAGCCAAACAATTGGAAGTCAGCATTAGATAGATAGGAAGAAGGTTGGGAGGACAGTGATCCTAGAGTTAGTTGATCGAGGAGAACTGACCTAAATCCTGAGATGAGGGTTCCCCAAGACTATGCCTCCCAGATTGGTGACGCTGTTCTGGGCGCCTGGCACTCGGTGTCCAGCAGGGGGCGCTCGTTCCCCACACGGCTCTTTTCCTTAGTCACCCGTTCTTTTGTTCATTCATTCATTTGAAAAGGTTTGCGTGTCTCACTGTGCCAGGCACTGGGATCCAGATCCAGTGCGCCGACTGGAAAAAAATACAAGCCTGAAAAAGACACACTAAGTTCCAGACCTCGTGGTACAGGAACGGTAGGATGACAGCGAATGGATAAGTATATCGATTTAATAATAGGGACAGGAAACCACACAAAACTCCTGAGAAAGGGATTTTTAAATGGAGACTTAACAGAGGCCTAACTCTTGACCAGATAGAACGTGGTAAGGAGGTGATGATGATGGTCAGGAGGAGGAGGAGGCCAGTGATGATGTGCTTGTGTGCTGAGAGGGCGTTTGAGACACCTATGTGGGGTCAAATGTGAGGCAAGTAGGGAGGTAGTGGGGGAAGCCTGGTAAGGCCAATCCAGCTGAGGTCAGAGGCCTTTCTGTTGCAGAATCCCACTATAGCTGGAGCTCCAGGACCCTCCACACTCCACCATTCAGTTTTCTTGGCAACTTCTCCCAGTCAGCTGATCTTGGGGGCTTTTCTAGAGTAACCAAACACCACATATCTAGTTCTCAGAAGTGAGCAGGTCAGAGGTGTTCCCGACGCCAGCCTTGGCTCTCTCCTTCCTGGGAGGAAATGCCCAGATGACATTCTAATTACTATGGGAAATTTAACATGTAGGTGGACAACCAGGAGCCAACGAGTTGGAAAGGAGCAGAATAATGAACAACTCTATAATATTATTATTGTAATATTTAATGGTGCTGTATCTTTGTTATTTTTTTAAAAAATATTTGTGGATTTTTCAGCTTTTAATGTTTGAAATGGAAGAAGTGTACGTATGCAAGCATTCCCTTGAGACACACGCGTTCTATGATCTCGAATTCTTTTCCTTGTCTTTCTCAAAGGACGAATAGTGTATCAAGAATTTTGCAAGAGGACAGCAGGCTGGGCATGAGCTAGAATACCATGGCCCACATCATGTGTGTGTGTGTGTGTGTGTGTGTGTCTGTCTGTCTGTCTGTCTGTCTGTGTGTGTGTGTGTGTGTGTGTCTGTGTCTGTGTCTGTGTCTGTGTCTGATTTTGCCTTACTCCTGAGAGACAAAGTCTGTCTCCGAGCCTGAAGCTTGCAAGGCTACCTGGTCATGGAGTTCCAGAATTCCACCGGTTTCTGCTTTCCACTACTGGGGTGTCAAGCATGCATGCCAGTGTCCTACATGCATTCTGGGAATTTAAATTCAGTTGTCATGGAGCCCAGCAAGTGCTCTACCATTGGGCTGTCTCCCCAGATCCTCTCTATGTCCTCACACACTGGGCATGGCCTCACACACTGGGCCGGGCATGGCCTCACACACTGGGCCGGGCATGGCCTCACACACTGGACCGGGCATGGCCTCACACACTGGACCGGGCATGGCCTCACACACTGGACTGGGCATGGCCTCACACACTGGGCTGGGCATGGCCTCACACACTGGACTGGGCATGGCCTCACAGTGTAGCCCATACTGACCATGAACTTCTCCTATCTCTGCTAGGCAAGCCCCTTTTCCACGAGCTACGCCCCAGCCTAGGTTCCTGGGGTGATGCAGTGAGTCTGAGGAGCTCAAAGTGCTGTCCATCGGTCCCAGTCAGTTTAGCTGTCATTTGACACAGCCTCGTGTCACCTGAGAAGGGAGTCTTGATTGAGGGACCGTCCAGATCAGATTGGCCAGTGGACATGCTGATAGGAGATTGACTTGATCACAGTAACTGATGTAGGAGAGCCCAGAACACCCCAGGTGGTACTGCTCCCTGGGCAGGTGACCCTGGATTGTACAAGAAATGTAGCTGAATGTGAAGCTGCGGTCAAGCGAGCGAGTGTGTAACACTCCTTGCTTATTTGCTTCACATTCCTATCTTGGGTTTCTGTCCTGACTTCTCCCAGTGATGGCCCTATATATATTTTTCACAACCTACTTTAACAAGGGTTCATTCTCCCCTCTAGTCCAGCACCCACCAGAGAGAGTGGAAAAGAAAGGCTATTAAGGTGCAGGGGGAGTGGACATGTTTAGAAACCGTTCTTTGGGGCGATTCCAATCTTCATCGTTCTCAGTTCAGTCCACCACACAAGAATCATCATCATCATCATCCTCAGCAGCAGCAGCAGTAGCTCCATCCAGAAGAAAACCAGCGGCCTGCCAATGGGCCAGAGTCCCCTCCAAAGTGGCAAGAAGCCGCAGGGATCTCACGAGAAGTTATTTGGTGAGTCTTTCTCTCCAAAGTTACCACAATCAAAGCTCAACATCGCAATGGGAAATGAACCAATACATTCACATCAGCAGCAAAGACTAGGGAGGTAGAGCAAGATGAGGCAATGCTTGAGCTCCCACTGTCTGTGGGGTCACATTTATATCCCTGTCATCTTCTGCTATAGCAAAACATCCTTTCACCTCTGTCTGCTTCAGCAAAACATTCTTTTATGTGTTTGCCCCCAGCAAAACATCACTATAACCCGAGTCTTCAAAGAAACCAGAAATTTCCACTTTATGGCCCCTTCTGACCTCTGCTCCAGGCACCAGGCTCGAAAGTCATACACACATATGCATGTAGGCAGAACATTCATATACATAAAATATTTTTAAAGATTTGTTTTTATTCAAAATATATGGATGTTTTGCCTACATGCATGTTTGTGCACTGTGGGCACATGGTGCCTAAGGAGGCTGGAAGAGGGTGCTGGATCTCCTGGACCTGGAGTTATAGAGGGTTGTAAGCTCCTTATACTGGGAACTGGGAATTGAACTCATGTCTTCTGTAAGGGCAACCATGGCTGAATGTCCTTCAGTTTGGATTTGTCAGATGTTTCTTCACAATTAGATTCAAATTATTTGTTCTCGGCAGGAATATCACAAAAGTGATGTATGTTTCTTTCCATATAATTTCTACACACCAGATCCCATGACAGATGGTTGTGAGCCACCATGTGGATGCTGGGAATTGAACTCAGGACCTCTGGAAGAGCAGTTGGTGCTCTTCACCGCTGAGCCACCTCTCCAGCCCCCAGACTCTTTTTTTATGTTACAGAAAAGTGATTTTTCCCACCCTTCCCTCCTTCTTTCCTTCCTCCTCCCCTCCCCTTTCTCCCTCCGCCCTCCTCTGCTGCTTCCTGCTTCCTCCCCATACCTCTCTCTTTCTAGATGTGACTTCATGGAGTTACCCATGTTGCCCTAATATGCATGTAGGCAGCTTGGAGTTTTTCTAGATACATTGTCCTCCATGTGTATCAAAGGAAGCAGTTCCTGTCACCCCACTGTAGCAGAATGTACTCATGAATTCCCTTTCTCATGAGGGTTACCAGGGTTACCATACCCTGCTGCCAGTCATCCATTAGCTCCTCCTTTCTTCATTCATTACTTTATTCTGCAGTATGAGGTATCTAAGCGAACACCTACACACACACCAAGCTCTACCACTGAGCACTACATCCAAACCACTGTCATGTATCCAAGGTGTAACCCCTCCCAGATCCAGGCAGAATGAGCCATCTGCAAACTGGCTGCCTGGGACAGCTCCTCATCTTTCCTATCACATTGAGTGGTCCCAAGTCAGGACCTCTGATGATGGGACATGGGAACCAGAAAGCTGGTCTCTCAGATTTGGGAGAATGCTCTCACAGGGGAGGCAGAGACCTGTAGCATCCATCCTTCAGCCAACTCAGGCCCGTGAGCAGGAGAGGCTCTGAAGTAGCTGTGGAGGGAATGTCTGGAGAAGTTAGCATGTGCCTGGCACACAGCCAGCTAGCTAGTCAGGGACCGGTGCCCTTATCCTTTTCTGGTGTGACCAGTCCAGTGAACCATTCATGTGGGGTCAGAGCCCAACTGATAATCAGAAATGGGCTGTTAATGACTTAGCCGAAAGCATCTGCCCCTGGCAGAGGATGGAAACAGACAAAACTGGGCCTCGTGATGCTGGGACAGAGCAGAGGGGAAGTCCAGAGGGAGCTGAGCCTGGAAGTTAAGCAGCTATGAGAGTGGGAGGCTGGACCTCGGGGGACACATGCGGGGAGGAGGTCGGAAGCTGTGGGTAGCAGTGGGGGCACTGGCTTCCTGGAGACTCAGACAGTGGGGGTGCACTGAGGATTCTTTCTTTTTTCTTCCTTTCTTCCTTTCTTCTTTGTTTCTTTGTTTCTTTCTTTCTTTCTTGTTGTTTTTGTTTTTGAGAAAGGGTTTCTCTGTGTCATCCTGGCTGTCCTGGAGCTTCCCCTATAGACCAGGCTGGCCTTGAACTCAGAGGTCCACCTACCTCTGCCTCCTGAGTGCTGGGATTAAAAACATCACACTGGTCCCTGTTCTGACGTTTTTTGCTTTTAAGTCTTGGAACTCAAGTCAGGTAGTGGTGATTGATCCCAACACTTGGGAGCCAGAAGCTGGCAAATCCCTGTAAGTTCAAGGCCAGCCTAGTCTATAGCCCTAATTCCAGGACATCCAGGGCTACACAGAAAAACCCTGTCTTGAAAAACCAAACCAAACCAAACCAAACAAAACAACCAAAAAACCCAAAATGAAAACAAAATACTTGTAACTCAGGCTGACCTAAAATTTTAATACCCTGCCTCAGCTTTCCTAGTTTTTGAATTATATTTCTGCTCCACCATTCCCCAAATAAAGGCAGCTACATTTTGAGAATCGTATAAAATCCCTAATCTGTTAGGAGACAAGAGAGCCTACAGTGTGGGACATCCTCATCTCAAGGGGACAGCACTGTGGTTTCTCCATCAGGGAACCTTCAGATAGGGAGACACAGTTCTTGGTTCTATCATATCAGATCCCCAACCTTCTAGTCATTAGCCCCCCTTCCTCATTCTGTTCCCTGGTCCCCTCCAAACCTGGGGACCCTTTAGACTCTGGGCATGTTCCCAATCTATGCAGGAGGGTTTGTGATTTCAGAGCAAGGGCTATATATTTTGTAGGAACTTCATGGGGGGTTCTTGGAAGTGGGGGTGGTGAGTCTGCCTCAGAGTGGCTTCTACTCTTTTCTCAGAGGCTATTTAGGGAAGTGACACCTTCTTTTGGCCTACCACAGCCCTCTCAAACCCTGCCCACCTTGCTGCCCCCACAGCTGCTCTAAGAGCAGAGGGAAACCACAGACCAACAGCTGAACAAATTGCTCAGTTCAGAAGAGAGGGATGGTGGAGGGGTGGAGACTAAGGCCCCTGTGGGCATAGAGTGGGGGTAGGGTGGGGGTGGAGTCAGAGGCTGTGAGGTCTCCCCTGCCCCTGTCTCTAAGAAGGTCCTGAAGAGCAAGTTTCCTCTTCTTCCTTCCACCCATTATTATTATTATTATTATTATTATTATTATTATTATTATTATTATTATTATTATTATTAAACAGTTAGTTAGTTAGTTAGCTAGTGTGAAAGCATGAGATGGACACGTATGCATTCAAGTGTGTCAAAGCCCTAACAGGGAGGTCAGTTGGCAGAAATGACTACTTCTTCTATCATTGGGTTCAGGAGATCGAACTCTGATGGTCAAGCTTGACAGCATTCCCCTCCACCACCTCCATCCCTCCTTCCCCCTCCCCCAACCCTCCTCCACCCTCCACTCCTTTACCCCCATACCCCCAACTCCTCCACCCTGTCTCTCTCATCTAAGATGGGCACCAAGTAAATTCCCATCCAGGCTGTGGAAGCTGCTTCAAGATACCACTAAGCACATTAAGGTCAGAAAAAGGCTACGACTGAGATGTGCTTGCTCTGTTCTGTGTCTTCCCACTTCCAGGTACCCCTCCCCCAGCCAGGAATCTGTGGAATTCATAGTTTTCTAAAATCTCTCTGGGGGCATCATTCATAAAGGTGGATGTATCCCTGTCTCTGTTCCTCTTTCTATCTCTTTCCCTCCCTTTCCACATCCCCCTCTTAATTTCTCTATGTTCAGATTTACTTTATTTTATGAGTGTTTTCCCTGCATGTATGTCTGTACCGTGTACATACTTGGAGCCTGTGGATATCTGTAGAAGAAAATGCAGGCATGGCCTGGCGGCCAGCCTACTTGGCACCCTGTACTTCTAAATAAGAAACATGGCGCACTGTGTTCCTGTAGTCAGAACACTGAAGTAGTGTGAGTAGGGTAGGGTAGCTGGCCCGCAGGCGAGTCTGAATTCCCCTTTTCTCCTTCAATGCGCTTCTTCCGTATACAGACCTAGCAGCATGAACTCTCAATGTCCAATCTGATGTAAGATGCTAACCAACCACAGCCAATAGGCTTCCACTATATTTGTTGCTCACCTGCAATAAAGCAGATGTTGTTCCCTGAAACTGGCTCCTTGAGTGGTCTACCTCTTCGCCCTTTACCGAGCCACAGGCATTGCTATCTTGTCTGGGGTTGCCCTGGTAACGATGGCGAATGTCAGAAAGGTTATCAGATTCCCTTGAGCAGGAGTAACCCAATGCTTACGAGGCACCATGTGGTTGCTAGGAATCGAACCCAGGTCCTCTGGAAGATAGGCAAGTTCTAACTACTGAGCCAACTCTCCAGGTCTCTTTTGTTTTCTAAATGGGGACACATGAATAGTGAACCCCGTTATATACAGTTGGTCTCGATGCTCCGTGATGGCTGCCTATAGAAACCGGTTTGTCTTCTCCAAGTCTATGTCAAAGTTCATGCCAGAGTCATGAAAAGCCACAGCTTTCCAAAGTCACATTTCCCACTGGCTGTTCCCAGGGAGGGATACAGAAAGCTTTGGGGTTTGTTTGTTTGCTGTTTGGTTTGGGGAGAGGGTCTCATTATGTAGTCCAGGCTGACTGGAGTTTGGGGTCCCCTTTTCCTCAGCTGGTCAAATACTGTGACAGATGGCATTCCCTCCATGTGTCTGCTACTAAAGCAAATTTAGATAGTGAGCCCTGTGTTGGTTCTGCCTAAAACTATATTATTATACGTATTATTTTGTGATTTTATTATTTTATGTGTACTGGTGTTTTGCCTGGGAGTGTGTCTGTGTGTCACGTGTATGCTCCTGGTGCAGGAGGGCAGGGCAGGGTGGGGGTAGGGGTGACAGGGGAGGGAGTAAAGCCAGGTGTAGCGGTACAAGGCTTCCTGATGCAGGACAATCTTTGTGAGTTCTAGGCTATCCATGGCTATGCAGTGAGACCCGTGTCTCACACCCTCACACAACACAGCATGGAGGTACAGCTTGAGATACAGTCTAGTGGTTAAGTGCACTGATTTCTCTTCCAATGCACCAGGGTTTGTTTCCCAGCATCCACATGGGGGCTCACAACCATCTCTAAGCCCAGTCCAAGGGAATCTGGCCTCCATGGGTACCAGACACACAAGTGGTACATATGCAGGCAAAATACCCATACATATAAAATACTCTAAAAGATAGATCAATGGATGGATGGATAGATGAATGGATGGATGGATAGATAGATAGATAGAAATATATTTACCACTGACAGTGCCTCCAATATTGCCTTTCATATTTTCAGAGTTTTGTTTTGTTCTTCAAGACAGGGTTTTTCAGTGTAGCCTTGGCTGTCCTGGAACTCACTTGGTAGACCAGGTTGGCCTCGAACTCACAGAGATCTGCTTGCCTCTGCCTCCTCCTGAGTGCTGGAATTAAAGGTATATTCCAACACTATCCGGCTAGATTTTTTTCTAAAGGTGTGCACCACACTGTCTTTGGTTTGGGCATCAGGATATTGTTGACTTTATAGACTATTATAGTGTTTCCATCTCTTCTATGTTTTGGAAAGATCTTTGAAGCCAGAGCAACATAGTGAGACCCTGTCTCAAAAAAAAAAAAAAAAAGATTTTTCCCCTTAAAAATCGTGATTTTTTTTTCATATTTTAGAACAGTTAAGACATTTGGCAGCACTGACCTCTAATTATGATCCAACAATAGCCCCTGCTCTGCGCTTCGCCTGAGTTCTGGGCCTCCGTGCTATGTCCTTGAACCAAGTCTAAATGCCAGGCACTGTTCTCATCGCGCTTAGTCTAAGGCTGCCTCACCACTCCTTGTATCGAAGCTGTCAGCTGGACCCTCGGTCTTCGGACGCTCAGCTGTAAAACGGGGACATTAAAAGTTGTAACCGTCAACCATGATGACGGTTATTATGTGAGACGAATGTAAAGAAGTTTGGCATATAGGAGGCCCTGACTAAATCCGCCATCTATTTCTTCCTGGCCGTCGCAGGATCTGATACGTGGATGTCCATTATATACAGCTTTTCTTTTCTGGTGGCTAGGGCTCTCTTTATCCCCTATGCTCTGCTGCACTGGATCACACACGTCCGTGCACACGATAGGCAAATGCCTCCTAATTGCTAAGAGTATGTTAACTCTTTAGATACGGGGAGGTAGCTCAGTAAATAGAGCAGTTGTGTGCCAGGATCCAGTTCAGACCCTCCCAGTTTCATAATCCCAGCTCTGGGGCGGTGGGGCTAGGGGATCCCCTGGAGTGACCTGGCTAGTGAGACCAGCAGTATCTGAAAGCTCTGGACATAACTAAGAAACCTTGCATAAGTGAACAGAACAGAAAACAACAGGGGAAGACTCCCTCAGCGTCAGCCTCAGACTTCCAAGTACCCATGTACGAATTCGCACGTAGGGGCGCACATGCATACGTTTACGCATGTGCACCATGCAGGGGGAGGATTTGAATTCCAACGATGTGGCTTCTTGTTTCCAATCCTTGGGGAGGGGGGTGGTGGAAATGAGAGGCTCCGAGAAAAGACCTTGTATGTCACCTAAAGACATGGTTGGACTTTTGGTACCCAGAAAGAAAGGAAAGTCACCGCTAGGGGAGGGGGAAAGGATGCAAGAGGCCTCCATGCCTTTCTGCAAAAGCGAGAGCTGGAACAGCCTATCTCAAGATCTCTTCCTTACCCTGGGGTGTGAAGTCAGGGCCCACTCAGGACATCCGACAGACTGACACTTATGTTGCCCTAAGAGATAAGTGGGAAGGTGTCAACCACAGAACAGAAGTAGGGGAGCCGCCCCCGCCCCTGCACCCGTAGTCTGTAGCTCGGTCTTCAGAATTATGTCCGGCCTAATTGTCTACTTCTTCCTCTGGGCCAGCCACAGCGCCAGGCCCTCTCCTGACCTGGAATGCCTGCATGGTACCCTCAAAAATATGCCTATGATAGAGCCTGGAAGCCACGTGCAGAGACAGCTCAGCGGGCACTCGGATGCTTAGCCTCAGCCTTGGAGGTAGCAGTGACTATGGGACAAAGAAGGTTTAGAGGAGGAAGCAGGATTTGCCTATGCTACCATTACATCCCTAAACTGTGCAAGCTGGCTAAACTCCCATCTCCGCTTTGCTTTGCCCCGAAAGCCTTTCCCTCACAGCCACCTCCAGAACCTGTCCGTTCCTTCTTCTAGGGGACTTTTCAACACTAACTTAATGTGATTTTAAACTCGATGTATATATTTATTGAAATACATGTATATATCTGTACATATGTATGTATATACACATATTTAAGTTTTATGTGCATGTATACATACACAAATTCATACAGTGAAATGATTACTATAATCAAATAATAGTCATCAATTCAGCATTAACATAGTAATCATGCCCACAGTGACCGTGTGTGTGTGTGTGTGTGTGTGTGTGTGTGTGTGTGTGCTAAAATACACACCTGCAATCCCAGCTCTTGGGAGGCAGAGGAAAGAGGATTGGGCTTCAGGCTCAGCTTGTCTTATGCAGTGAGTTAAAGGCCAGCCTAATCTACTTGAAACTTTGTCTCCAACCAAACACAGGCATAAAAATGTGATGAAAATAGATGAGGGTCCCTGAGTTCATTCTCCAGCACCACACACAAAAAAACTATCTAATAAAAACGCTCATGGCTAATTCCCAGTATATTCCAACATTCTTTTTTTTTTTTCTGTTTCTTTTTAAAAGTTTATTTTTATTATTTTATGTGCATTGGTGTTTTGCCTGTGTGTGTGTGTGTGTGTGTGTGTGTGTGTGTGTGTGTGTATCTTTGTGAGGGTATTGGATCCCCTGAAGCTGGAGTTATATAATAGTTGTCAGTTGCCATTTGGTTGCTGGGAATTGAACCGGGGACCTCTAGAAAAGCAGCCAGCATCCTTAAACATTTAGCCATCTCTCCAGCTCCCCTTTTCTCTTCCTTTGCTTTAAGGTTTTGTTTTTGTTTTTGAAACTGGGTCTCACAATGCTGGTCAGAGCTCTGTATGGCCCTGACCTGAAAGGCAGAGAGATCCTTCTGCCTTTGCCTCTCCAGTGCTGGGATTAAAGGTGTGTCACACTAGGCCCAGCTAAGACTTTGGTAAGTTTCTGTGTGTCTGTGCTCATGTGCAGGTAAGCTTTGAGGCCAGAAGAAGAAGTTAGATGTCTTGGAGTTGGAGTTACAGAGGGTTTCTAGCAGCTGTGCCAGATTCCATTTCTAGTCCCTGGAAAAGCTGCTCCTCTATCTCCCCAGCCTCCCTTTCCCTCCTCCTTTTCCTTCTACTTCACTTCCTCCTCTTCCTCCTCTTCTTCCTCCTCTCTGTTCTTTTTGCATTTAGAATTCCCAGGTGGACCTAGAACTCGGGATCCTCCTGCCTCAGCTTCCTGATCCTACCACTTGGCCCTGCTCTCTCTGGTACTCTCAGCCATCCTCCCCATCTGTCTCTAGGGGTATCGCCTTACACAACTGCAGCTTTGTGCCCTTTGGCTCACCTCACACCCCTGCAAAAACTCCTTTGGCCTCTGTTCCGTCTTCAAACTTCTGTGAGGTTGAACGAGTCACTTTCTTTTGTTGAGTGTGGGTTTGGGAACCATCTTGACAGGTCATGGTGCTGATGGGGTGAGGCAAAGCTTGCAGAACTCTTACCCAGTTGCTGGCACACAATGAGGACTGCCAGTGCCATGACGTGGGGTGACAGCACTGCGTAAAATGGATCGGGGTGGACTGCCTCGCATGGGGACAGTGGTCTCCAGCCAGGAAGGGGTTAATGAACAAAGCCATAAACCAGAACTCAGTCTACCCCAGTGCAGCCCCGCCCTTTTGAACCCTCTAGGAAGCTGTCTTAGGTGCCTGCCTGACAGGGGGTCGTGAAACACACTCAACAGTTACTCACTCATTCCTTCCAAGCGCTTGGTGAGGCCCACGCCCATGCTAAAGGGCTTTACACTGATTATATTGAGGGATCCTCCGTAAGACAGAAATTGACATATGAATAAACAAGAGCGATTAGGAGATTTACAGTTGCATGAAATGAATCTAGCAGAGCTGGATTAACCACTCCACACAGCCTTGACTTCATGGGGGCTCTTCCAGCTTTGTCTCCTCCCTGTCCACCAATAGGGGAAAACCATAAGGAAGCACACCCCTGCCAAGGATCGTCAAAGGGGTGCTACCAAGCCAGGACAGAGTTGGCAACAGGTGTGCAAGGCATGGCATGAAGCAAGAGAGGCACAGCAGCAATGCTGGGGACAGGAAGAAAGCAGATGGCATACATCTTGTAATTAAACACACAGATTAAAATAAAAACTTGAAGAGATGGCTTATCAGTTTAGAGAACTTCCTGTTCCCAGTGCTCATGTCCAGTAACTCCAGCTCCAGAGGGGTGTCTCTGGCCTCCTCAGGGACCTGCGCACACCTGCACGGGCCCACATATGGGCCTACATATGCACACAACTAAAAATAATAAAAATAAATCTAATCCCCCCCCCAAAAAAAAAGACTCAACAAACTTAATGTTCATTCACCTGTTTACTGGTTCATTTGCCCTAAATCACATTTAGAAATTGCAGGTTTCAGCAGTAGTTAAACCTCTGATAAAAAAATGTTAATAGTAGTGTGCAGTAAAAAAAAAAAAGCAGGCAACGGTAGCATAGCCACAAACCTGTAATCCAAGCACTCAGGAGGCAGAAGTAAGCAGATCACTGAATTCAAGGCCAGTGGGGTTTACAGAGTGAGTTTCAGGATAGCCAGGGCTATCACTTCCTCCAAGCCTGGGGGAAAAATTTTTTTAAATTTTAAAACAGAAGAAGCTGAGTTGCGGAGCAGACCTGTAATCCCAACTACTCTGGATGCTGAGGCAGGAGCCTGATAAATTCAGTTATGCGGTGGTTTCCTCCTCCTTCATTGGAACACTCTGTCCTGTAAGGAAGCTCCTTAAAACAGCTGGTAAACAACTCAAAATAAGTTCAGGAAGTCCCTGGAACTGACCAGATTCACTAGGCCCCTCCCTCCCGGAGTAAACAATGAGGACTTGCTGGCCAGATGCCTGGAGGCAGAAACCCGCAGAGCTACCAGGAAGAGGTTTAGTCCAACTGAGGCACCAGAACAGGACAGTCTCCAGCATCTGAACTCACAGTGATCTCCAAGCTGCCAGATTTTGTGAGCTGTCACTCACACAGGGGTAGGCTTTGGTAATGGCCCAGTCTTTGAGTCAGATTTCTGTTCCTGTAAGTAACCCCTCACCCATATTCCCATAAGTAAACTCAGTAAAACTCAGTGCTTCACCAATGTGGACTTGGGTGGTTGGCATCCATGAGTGGGCACATAGGTGATTCCTCCCCAGGCAAAGTCTGGTCATATAACACCTGGGTAACTTTGTGTGATCCTGTCTTCAAAAAAAGTAAAACCCAGCTAGGTGTGGTACATGCCTCTAACCCCACTAGTCAGGAGAAAGGCAGGCAAAGCTCAGTGAGTTCAATGGCTTCACCTACACAGCTCGTTCTGTGCCAGCCAGGGCTACATAATAAGACCTTGTCTAAGACAGACAGACAGACAAGGGCTAGGGAAATGGTTGGATGGATAAAGTAAGATCTGAGTTCAGATTTCCAGCATTCACCAAAAGGTGGGCACAGCAGTACATGCCTG
This sequence comes from Micromys minutus, assembly GCF_963924665.1. NCBI lineage: Eukaryota > Metazoa > Chordata > Mammalia > Rodentia > Muridae > Micromys > Micromys minutus. Next base: position 48,142,366 of record NC_137978.1, read on the forward strand.
TAATCCCAGCGGGAGGCAGAGACAGAATTGTCCCTGGTACTTAACCGCACGCCCCCTTCCCCAACCTCCCCAACATAACTGAATTGGCAAACTCCAGGTTCAGTGAAAGACCTTGTTTTGAAAAATAAGATGGAGGGCCAGGGCAGATGGATCCAGGGGCAAAAGCACTTTCTGTTCTTGTTCAGGACTGGAATGTCTCCCAGCATCCATATCGGGTGGCTTCTGACTGGAGCTTCAGATTCTGCAGGATCTGACTGCATTTGCCTCTCCAAGCACCTGTACTCCTGTGTGTGCACACATAAACACATACACACACTTAAGAATAAACATTTTTAAAGTACATATATGCATAAAAGTATACACATGAAAGAATATAGGGTAGGATGAAGAATGATGGAAGACGAAACCTAATGTTGCCTTCTGACCTCCACATGCTTGTGAACACAGACACATGTGCACACAGATGCATACATAGATGTACACACACATGCACACAAACCTACCCTAAGAAAGTAAAGGGAAGGCTTGAGACATTGCTTAGTGGTGAAACACTTGCCTATATAAGCAAGGCCCTAGGTTTAGCCCCAAGTAGGCCAATGGATAAACAGCAGGCAAACCACAAGAAGGGACAGGAGTGGGCAGTGACTTCCAGGACCCCAGGACCCAGTTCTCTCTGGTGTGTTAGCATGGGGAGCTCACATTACCAAGAGATCCCAAAGTCTAAGTAAGGTGTGATACTAGAGACCTCGTGGCTAATTGCTGTGTGTGTGGCTTTGAATGAGTTTCTTACTCCATCTGAACCCATTGATCATGGGAATAACCAAACCAACTCCTCAGATTTGTGGTGGAATTTAAAAGGGATAAAGCACCTGAAGGCCCTGGCACAAGGCCAGGCACATAAGAAGCTGCTTGCAAACGTAGCTGTTTACTCTGATCCTTGGGAGACACTACCTTAACCCTGTTGCTACATCTTGTAGTTGGAGTATGTGTGTTCCATGGATTTCCCATTATAAAATTGAAGAGGGTGCCGTGGGCGGGAGAGCCTTTGCCTAGCTTTGCACAGAGGGGAAATGTGTCAGGCAGACAAACAAAAGGCTAAACATAAAAGTTCAGGGCTGCAATCTCAGAACTTAAGAGGTGGAGGCAGGAGAATACCAGGGTTTGGCGTCAACCTGGTCTATAGAGGGAGTCGTGAGGCTAAGCTACATGAAATTCTGTCTCAAAACAACAACAGCAACGTACTATATCCACAGAGACTGGGGACAACCAGGACCACAACCACAGCTCATATCCCAGTCTGAGTTGTGGGTGTGGTAAATGTGCCCTCAGTACCAGTGCTTGGGAAACAGATGAAAGAGGACCAGGAGTTCAAGGCCAGCCTCAGCTACGGGAGACCATGTTTCAAAAAAAGGGGAAAAATATCTAAAGGAGAAAATTGTGCTCTAGGATCAAAGGGGCCTTGGCATGCTGTTCAGAACCCCTCTCTTTCCTGGAAGTCTATTTAAGGCAACTTCAAATGTGGTGCATCTTCCTGTCAACCCTCTCACCCACTGGGGCCTCAGATACAAGCACACCCACTGCTCACCTGCCTGACCTCCTGCAGGCTGCTGCAGAACCTGACGAGGAGCCCACACGGCCAGCCGGTGCCTTCCAGGCCACGGTATTTGAGACCTGAGGCAGAGCAGGGTGTTGGAGGTCTGAGTCACTGGATTAACGGTTTTAGATTCTAAGGGGCATTTGGGGCTACTAAGGAGGGGAGGGTGGGGTAGCATTTGCCTAGGCAAGTTGACCCCATATTTTGTGGCCTCAGATAAAGATGCCAAAGAAGCAGGGAGCTGACTGGCAGCCAGAGCACCAGGGCATCTTCTTGTCAGGTTAACCAGGTAGCACTTGGGGCATCTCCCAATGTTTCCTAATGTTTCCCAGAAAAGTCACCTAGGTGAGTCTAGATGGAAGGAGCCTCTGTTTGGTATAGTCCTGTTCTCCACCAAAAGAGCAGGCTCCTAAATTCTGAACAGCCTTGAGGAATCCAGAATGTCCCCCTCAGGGCCCTCATGAGGACTTTCCTCCTCGTTTAATATCCTTTCTGCACTTTGCAAGGGAGCGACATCGGCTTCTGTGCATCAGGACTAAGACAGTTGTCCGCCAAATGGCGATGGTACAAATGGGAGGCAGAGGCAGGCAGATCTCTGAATTTGAGGCCAGCCTGGTCTATAGAACAAGTTCCAGGACAGCCAGATACTCAGAGAAACCTTGGAAAAGCAAAACAAAACAAAACAACCAAACAAGCAAAAAGACGCACATTAGCTGGGACATACCCACTTTTCTCTACTTTTTGGAGTCCCCCACCCACTTCCTCCTGAGTGCCTGAATCACAGTGTTCCCCACTGTGCTCAGTTTATGTATTTCTAGAGATCAAAATCGAGGCCCCCATGCACAATAGACACCAACTGCACCAACTAAGCTGCATCTCTAGTTCCTGTCCTTCATTTCTCAAATTGAGAAACAGGGGCCAGGAAGAACGTGACTTGCTTACAGCCTCACTGGACAGTGAGTGAACCAGTGCTGGGTAGGACCCAGCCTCCTTCTGCACTCACCTCAAGTCCCTGCCTCCCCAGCAGGTAGTGGGAACACGAAGGGAAAACCAGCTGCCCAGCTTGGGTTGTTGCTGCACGATGAGATGAAAGCCCTGGATGGTTTAGAAAACTCCCTGTCCTCCAACCTGGACTCCCAGCTCTATCAAGATGAGCAGGTAGGTGGGACCTACCCTCCTCTCTGAGACGGTCTGCCGGTTAATAGGAAGGGTAGAATGCATGGATGGGTTAGGCCTCAGAGTTCAGATTTTTTTTTTTTTTTAAGATTTATTTATTATATATAAATAGCTGTCTTCAGACACACCAGAAGAGGGCATCTGATCTCATTACAGATCATTGTGAGCCACCATATGGTTGCTGGGTTTTGAACTCAGGACCTCTGGAAGAACAGTCAGTGCCCTTAACTACTGAAGCATCTCTCCAACCCGGCTCAGATTGTCTAATGAGGAAGAAGAGGGAAGGCTACACAAGCTTTTCTGGTTGAATATGGGCTTGGACTTTAATGGGAGGGGCTTAGAACCATCCTGTGGGGTTTGCGGTCTTGGATGAGGACTTTCCTCTTAGTTTACTTTGGTCCCTCTCAAAATAACCAAGAGATGAAAACCAGAGTAATCAATAGTGGGGGGTTGGAGGGAGAACAGGACAAGTTATATGGGGACAAGGAAACAGTCAATGAACAAAGCCTTTGGAGAAATCTTTGAAGGACGGAAGGAGAGCCATTTGAAGGAAAGGTGCAGTAGGTGGGTGCCCATGGCTTACCTATTTCCCCTCAGAGTTTATACAAAAGACTCCCAATTGCGGTTCCTCAAGCTCCTTTCTCTGCTTCCCAGGGCTGCTCAGCTGACACTTCTCAGCCACTGGCAGACACAATGGATGCTCACGACTTACCCTGGAGTGAAGGGATGTGCCCCTTGCCACTGCCACCAGATAAGTCTTCCTTGCTGGCTTGCCCGGAAGATGTGGACCTATACCTGTGTGCCCTGGGCAGAGCCCCACAGGATCTCAGAGAGGATGCCTTAAACATGAGTGAGTCTGGGGCTTTGGGGCTGGATCTGAGAGCTCTGTTGGGGAGTTGAAGGGGACACAGGTTTGGGGATGCAAAGGGGACTGGAACTCTGTCACTGGTAAGGATAGAGTCCCAGGCACACTTTGCTGCCCATGTTCATGGTGTGTAGGGGAGGTCGGAGGACAGCCTGCAGGCATGAGGTCTCTCCTTCTATCCTGTGAATTCTGGGGCTTGAACTCAGATCATCTAGGCTTGGTAGCAGGCACCTTTTCCTTGCTGAGCCACCTTGGGTGTCCCTATAATTAAAACATTTTTTTTTTTTTTTGTTCACTATTGTTGGGACAAGATCCCGTGTAGCTCTTGCTGGCCTCATACTTACTACGCAGTCAAGGAGGACATTGAACTACTTCCCGATTCTTCTGCCTCTGCCTCCGAAGTTCTGTGACAACAGGCGCGCACCACACTGCCCAGCAAAGGACTGAACGTTTTACTAAACGTACCTTAAATTTAGTTATGTGTTCAGCAGCTACTCCTTGGGACCCAGCTCTGAGCTCTTTGCCTGCAGACAGCACAGGGCTTGATGATCTTCCCTTTCTGGTTCAGGACACCAGCCACCAAACCTGGGCAAAGCATCCACTGACATTGAGAAACTCACAACCAAGGACCCATGGAACGGAGAGGAGATGGAAAACCAGCCAGAAAGAGGCGCCTACCCACCCCTTCCTCCTCCCATCAGCTTCTTCCCAGATGCCGGGCTGGACAGAAAGAGCCTTAGTCCCTTGACCTTATGGCCCTGGCTTCCTCCTACTCTCATTTCCAAGGAACCCCCTATCCACATTTATCCCATCTTCCCTGGGTACCCACTTTGGCCTCTCCCTTACCTATTCACTTATGGGGCCCTACCTTCTGCCCAATGTCCACACCTCTTTGTGTTGCCCCCAGACTCCGCATACCCCAACGTGGCTGGGTCTGGCTTGCTTATGACAGCCAGTGGGCCTGGACCCCAAATCCCCCAAGAGAAGACCTTGCTTCTCTACACGGGAGCTTTCCAGAATGCTGACCACACCCTACACTCCCAGGTCGGGAGTCAGAGCTTTAGAGATTCCTCGACCCCAGGACAAGCTGGTGCGGTAGCTCCTGCAAGGCGGGCTGTGCCAGGCTCCCGAGCAGGTGTCATAGCCCTGCCCTACCCTCTGAAGAAAGAGAATGGTAAAGTCTTATACGAGTGTAACGTGTGTGGCAAGAACTTTGGGCAGCTGTCCAACCTGAAGGTACCGGCTTCCTGGGTTCTGCTCCCTAGTCTCCTCAGCCTTCCTGTGACTCTCTCGCCTTTCACCTTGCTTTCAGAATCAAGTTCTGGATTCTGGAAGCCACTCCTGGACACCGCCTAGGGACAAGTGGTCTTGAGGTTTTACCCAGGTGGAAGTAAATACAGGATAAGCTGAGCACCACCTGGGTTTGGTGGAGCACACTTTTGGTCCTAACATTCAGGAGACCGAGGCAGGAGGGTGTCAGTGAAAATCCAAAGGCAGTTTGGGCGATACAGTGAGACTCCATCTAAAAATAAAAGTGGGAAGTGGTGGGACACACCTCTAATCCCAGCACTTGGGGACAGATGGGTCTCAGGGGGTCCAAGGCCAGCTTGGTCTTCATAGCAGCTTCTACAACAACGGGGGCTCTCTAGTGAGCTCCCATTTCAAAATAATAAAACGGGGAGATGCATATCAACGTCTCCTCCATCCTGAAAGACTGTACGACATCACCTTGATTAAATCAAAAATGGGGAAACTGAGGCCCATAGTAGACAGAAATTTCCAGGGTAACCACATTTATTATTAGTGGGTTCAGGCTTGGATTTCAGTTTCTTGGCATGAACTGAGCACTTTCCTAGATAGCAGCCTCTCTGGGTTCCCAGCTACACCTCTTTATTGCTTTTGAAGGTTAAAAGGAGAGCGGGGAATGGGTAGGTTTGGGTGACTGGAGACCACGGTCTTACAAACAGCCCTTTTCAAGTGGGATCCCACAATTAAGTGCAGATGCTATAGGTGTCATCTATATAAATGACATCCAGCCTGGGCTGCCCATGGCCCCTCACTGTTAGCAAGGACCACAAGCTATATGCAGGTTACCAGAGTTAGCAAACCTGCAGATTCCCAGCCTCTCACTGGCCTCAGATTTAAGGACTCAGCAGGGCTAAGGGACAGCCCCTAGAATCTGCATTTTTAGCATGTTCCTAAGGTCAAACCAATGCTGCTGGTCTGTGAATTGTACTTGAAGTAGCTATTCTAGGTGATACCTAGGGTACCCCTTACCTAGCTTCCCGAATCTCTACTACAAGATAGACCTGGGTCCTGAGAGTGTCTGGGTACTGATGGCTTCTGAGAGAGGTGGTAAAGAGGCCTGGAGACCAGGAAAGGATCCTGCAGAGGATGTGGGTGGAGAATTGGGGTGGACTCTGGGCCCTGTCAGCTGTTCTATGAAGCTGGCAAATTTTCTTCCAGGTTCACCTGCGTGTACACAGTGGGGAGCGCCCGTTCCAGTGTGCCCTGTGTCAGAGGCGCTTCACCCAGCTGGCCCACCTGCAGAAGCACCACCTGGTGCACACCGGGGAGCGGCCCCACCAGTGCCAGGTGAGACCCTGCTCCCTTTCACAGACACACTTGCAGCTTGGTGAGGATTCCCAAGTCCCTGGAGGGGTGGCACCTATTACCTAGTCCTGAGAAAGTGAGGATGGGGAGGGGGGTGTAGAGGGTGGGAAGGTGAGTGGTGGAGGGAACTGGTGTACACGTGTATGTGTGTGTGTGAGAGAGAGAGAAAGAGAAGGGGGGGTGGCCATGGGAATAAATGATGTTAGAGAAGAAAATATATTTGTGTGTGCCTATGCATGAAAAATAATGAATTTGAAGATTGCCTCCCCCCCCCCGCCCCATGCTCATTCTTTCCTACCTCTGTGGATTGTTGAAGGAACCATAGCTTAAGCTAGAACTCCAAGTAGGGAAACAATTGGACCCATGGGTTCCTTCTTTGAGTCTGCCCTCATCCTCTGGGAGGGCAGAGACAGGGTCTTCCTTTGACAGAGGCAGAAGTGAGAACAGTGTTGGTCTAAGCTACAAAGCCAGACCACGGTTCAAATCCTACCTCCTCCTTCCAACATGTGTGGCCTTTGGCTAGTGGTTTCTTTCCTCCGAGCCTCTGCTTAATAAGTGGCTGCTTGGGAAGACTATGCAGAGTCAGTGCCTGGCTTGCCCAGCCCCCCAGTAAATGCTGACTACACCCCCTGCTGTTACATGTGGATTATCTTAGTTAGTCTTCCCAAATGGATGACAAGGAAAGTGTTTATCTATTGCTGGTAGAGAAAGGAGGAAAATCTGAGAGAAGTCACTCATTCTGAGTCACACAGAAATGAAAGAAGAAAGCTAAGCCCAGCCCCACAGGCCAGCAGGAAGAGTTCTGGGTCTGCATTGACCGGGAGATAGATTAGGGTTCCAAGACGGGGCTGGGGGCTGGGGAGAGTGACCTTGAGCCAGTCGGAGGGCGGAGATGACAGGAGAACCCATTTCTACCAGGTGTGCCACAAGCGATTCAGCAGCTCCAGCAACCTCAAGACCCACCTTCGTCTGCACTCATGTGCCACGCCCTTCCACTGCAGCATCTGTCCAAGTCACCTCACCCCCAATGTCTATCTAAGCTGCACCACAAGCTGCAGACGCCTCAGCTCCCTGGCCTGGTCCACACCCACCTGCCCCTCGACTCTCTCACCTGGAGGCACCAAGGAGCACTAGATCTTGTGGAAGAGAAAATGGGCTGGGATATGGCCAAGGTGTCCTCGGTATCCAAGGGGATGCAGGAGCAGTCGGCTTCAGGGGTGTTGCCGGAATTTCTCTAGGAGCAGAGTGTTGGCGATTAAAAGATGCCCTCTCGGGCTGGAGAGATGGCTCAGCGGTTAAGAGCACTGAGTGCTCTTCCAGAGGTCCTGAGTTCAAATCCCAGCAACCACATGGTGGCTCACAACCATCTGTAATGGGATCCGATGTCCTCTTCTGTTCTGTCTGAGACAGCTACAGTGCACTTATATATAATAAACAAATTAAAAAAAAAATTCTTGTCCTCTCGTGATCCAGAATCATGATGATCACTGTATACCAGGACCAGAGGGCAAGGGGCATCCAGCCAATCAGGACTACAGAAAGGGAAGAGCCAAGAGTCGGGTGATTAAGGTGAACCAACGGCCTACCTCAGATGTGCGAAGTGTTCCTTTCCCTGACCTAGACGGCCTAGCAGAAAAGCGAACTGCCCGGGACGATCAGATTAGAAGCTCAATAAAATGAGGCTGCAACTCATGACTCATTTTTAGCCAGCGCGAGGTTGTTTGGCTCACTGCGGCAGGGAGCGCCAGTCGCACCCTTGTTGGTTTCATGTGGCTTCCTCACCTTCATATGGAGTGACAATCCCACTCCACGTGGTAGGTGGTACCAAGACAGAGAGAGAACCCTCCTAGGGAACCCATCAGGCAATGGCAAGGTGGGTTTTGGCCCTGCCAGCGACGAAGACCCAGGCTGTGCTCACCTTTTGTCACACCTTTGGGGTGCGGGGATGCCAGCCCCTTGGGCTAAGCCCCACCCAGCTGTTCCAGTTAGCTGGGACTCTTCCTGCTTCCTGCCCGCGCTCTGCTCCAGGGATCTAGCAACTCCCGGAGCTCCCTAGGCTTAGTCTAGCTTCCTAGTCCCGGGGTTACCGGACTCCCTTCGTCTTTGTGAACTTCTGTGAACAGGTCCAACTCCCAGAGTGTGCACACAAATGCATCTCCGACGTCCCCAAAGGCAGAGAGCAGGAGCTTGAGAGGGGGAGGTCTGTGTGAGACTTGGGAGGAGTGTTCGGGATTGAGACCTGGGGTGGGCACAGCTCCCAAAGGATGCACCCGCAGCCCCAGGGCATGGACAATATCTGGATCAGGTCCCCCACCCGCGGCCCTTGCTAGCAAGGTCGCTGTTTGCTCAGAGGGACGGGCCGGAGGAGGCGCTTCTCTGGTCTGGACAGTGGATCCGGGTGGCACCCTCAGCCAAGTGCCCCGCCGGCCCAAAGCCCTAGACCTGAAGACCTGGATGTATCTCGCCATGAGAGAGCCGCGCAGAGGCTTCCGAGCTCGCCTGGTCCGAGTCCTGACTGGACTAGGGGTCCGAAGGGAGAGAAAGGGGAAGATCTCAAAGGAGGCCAGACTCCAGGATAGGTGAGAGGAGAACAGAGAAAGGCTGGGTGGAGCAACTCTGGCCTAGGGTACGGGTTTGTGACTTGTGTGTGTGTGTGTGTGTGTGTGTGTGTGTGTGTGTTAGAAGATAGGGCAGTGGTTGGTGTATGTGTGTAGAGCAGACTGGCCTCAAACTTGTCCTCTTCTCCAGTTTCCCAAGTGCAGGGATTACAAATATGCTCCACCACTTTGGATTGTCCGTGTGTTTTCGCTTTTTAGCTTAAAGCGACTTTGACAACTCCCTGTCAGGCAAGCTTCCGACCAAGGAGTTTTCACCCAGTAGTACCTCCTGTCGATGCCAGCCATGGCTGTGGACTTTGATTCACACGTCACAGGCCAATGTTTCTCTGGCCCCTGTGGTCCTTTGTTGTGAGTCTGACAGGTTGCCCTCAGTTGTCACGCATGGGTTTTCCCCTGTCACCCCGGAACCTGGCGACAACTCTAGACTGTGCCCACAATAAACCTTTATACACCACTTGCTTCATGCTTTCCCTGGATGATCTGAAGTAATCCTCTTGGCAGCCTTGGAAGATACATACGCCATGTGACTCAGATCCGGAAGCAGAGGTTCAGAGTCGCAAAGTCACCTACCTAAAGTCACACACAGTTGGGAAGAGATGAAGCTGAGATATGCCCTTTAGTGGGCTGACTTCTGAAGGCACTTCTCCAAAAAGCCCCGTTGCTATGGAGATGGCTAGAGCAGAAGCCAGTGGTGGTGGGCTACTTATCCATGGTTGCCTACTGACTGAGTAGCCTGAGCAAGTTCCTTCATGGTAGCTCAGAGTGGAGAACAGCCCTGTCCTGTGGATGGCTGAACCCCATGGCTTCGGGGGGGGGGTAGTGAAAATTCCTGCAGGGCCCCCATGGTTTGTGTGCCCCGCATGAGCGGAACGTGTGGGTGTGCGGTCGGTACCAGGTGTTGGGTGTTTGTACGTCTGTGCTGTTACTGGGCAATTTGTTCTGATCTTATCATGACGAAGCTGTCTTGAGGCCTGCTAGCCCAGGAGGGAAGAGGGCGTGGTGGGGACAGCAGGGAGGGGAAGGCATTGCTCTCTCACCCTAAAGAGGGGAGGGCCCCAGCCACCCTGTGCCTTGAAGCCCGAGTGCCCAGGGGTGCCACACCCTGTTAGAGTTCTGCTTACTCCCACCTGAGACACACCCTCTCCCTTACCCTGTCTGGCAGAAACCTGCCCTATAGGCAGGCCTGAAAGGCTCTCCCCACACCCCTCCACACTCAGAAAGGAGGCTGGCTTGGGGTGCAGGTGAGTCAGGAGTGAGGAGGGTAGTAGAGGACTGCAGAGCATGCATGATGGTACACGCATGATGGTACACGCATGCCGAGTATACGGTTGGGCCCCATTCTTCCCGGCCGTGGGAATGGGACCCTGAACTGAGGCACAGACCTCTGATCCGGGCTGATCCCATTCAGGGGAGGGGCAGAGGGTTGGGCAACACACTTCTAAGTCTTTCTCCTGTTAGTACAATGTCCAGTCAAGCTTTGGAGAGGGACAGTTCTGCTGACCTTCTGCCTAAGGCTCACTAACTGTGTGACTCTGGGCAAGTGACTTTGACTCTCTGTACCTCTGCTTTTTTCTTTTCTAATTTTTATTTATTTGTATATAAGTACACTGTAGCTGTCTTCAAACATACCAGAAGAGGGCATCAGAGCTCATTACATGTGGTTGCTGGGATTTGAACTTAGAACCTCTGGAAGAGCAGTTGGTGCTCTAACCACTGAGGTATCTCTCCAGCCCACCTCTGTTTTTGTTATCTGAAGAACACAGTTTCTGATATTTTTCTGAGGCCTAAAAATGATCAGATAGACAAGGACCCTAGGGTTAATCCTGGCACTCAGAGAGCTTTGGTAAACAGAAAATACTAAAGTCATTAGGGGGGGACTGTGCTCTTGTCGTGTGTGTGTGTGTGTGTGTGTGTGTGTGTGTGTTAGGTAACTGGTGAAGAAAGCAGAGGATGCTGCCGGTAGCCCTTCTCCAAAGGTTTGAGTGGGGTTCATTCTGCTGGGTTGTGGGCCCTGGATTAGGTGGACAGGGACGGCTAATCTCAGTCTGTGTGGACAGTGTTGGGACAGCAGAATTTTCCTTATTATTTATTTATTTATTTATTTATTTTAATATTTTTTTCCCCTGTGTTTCCTTCTTAGGCCTTGGGGCGGCCAGAGCTGCCCTGACCTTGCTCAGGGTCAGGGCAGTACCAATGATGTCAGCCTCAAGGTAGGCTAAACCTGAAAATCGGGAGGCTGGGGGCAGGACCTCCGGAGGGCTGGGCAGGATGAAGAACCCAGACTTGTGATCTCTCCCTGGTTCTGATACCTTGTGTGGCCCTGGAGATCTCTCCCCATCCTCTGCTGAAGGGGTGACATAGTACCTGTGTCAGAACTGTAGGGAGGATTTCAGTGCTTGATGCAGAGAGGCCAACATAAAGTCAGGGGGTCAGAAGTGTATGCATTCCATGCTGGAGAGACAGCTTCGTGTTTAGGAACATTTGTGGCTCTTTTAGAGACCTGGTTTCTATTCCCATATCTGGTGACTCACAACTGCTTGTAACTTAGCATCAAAGAATTCAAGAGCACCTAGACTCCATGGGCATCTGCACGTATCTGCATGCAGCCAGAAGATGCATGTGCACGTGACTAAAAATTAATATCCAGTGGGTTAAAAGGTGAAAGGTTTAAAAAATAAATAAACAGAGGGCTGGAGAGATGGCTCAGTGGTTAGAGCACTGACTGCTCTTCCAGAGGTCCTCAGTTCAATTCCCAGCAACCACATGGTGGCTCACAGCCATCTGTAATGGGATCTGATGCCCTCTTCTGGTGTGTCTGACAGCTACAGTGTACTCACATAAAATAAATAAATAAAGTGCACACCTAGCTCTGGGGACTGAGGAGGCATGTAGCCTGTTTTTAGGGTCTCCTGCCTCTTCAATGCCTTTGACCTAAGTTCTTTTGCCTTCTTTCCTTCACTTTCCAACGTAGTTCTACAGAGGTATACAGGGTCTGTGGCTTAACAGTTTTGATGGTTTCCCTCTCTGTAAAGAAGACCTGAGCCATGAATAAAACAATGAGAAAGGTTCTCCCTTTGGAGAGCAGACACCTTCCCCCTGAGGTCATCAAGCAGCCAAGTCCTCCCTCTAATCTCCTCTTCTTAAGTGGGTGCTCCTCTACCGGGTTCTCTGTGTGGATCATCTCTATGAAGCACGTCAGAAATCAGGGGCTGATCTGACCACACTCAATTTACAGACCTCCCTATCCGGAAGTGAAGGTGTGAGTGTGGTAGAGTGTGGAGGAGCTGGGATCCCAACCCAAGTCACCTCCTTGTAGGCCTGATAATCTTGTCTCACAAATCTCTCAGGGTGTCTAGCCCCTGGGGAACTCGAGGCCATATCTATTCCGTAAATGAGTAACTTAAAGATGGCAGAATCATGCTGGGAGTGGTGGCGCATGCTTTTCATCTCCACACTGAGGAGGCAGACACATGCGGATCTCTGGAGTCCAGCCTGGTCTTCAGAGCGAGGCAGTCAGAGCTACATAGTGAGACCTTGTCTTAAAAAACACAAACACAGAAACAAAGCAAAAGAGGACAGTGGTTGAAAGGCCCCTGCTAGATGGGACCTTGTCCTTAGATTTTCTTCCCCCGATTCCAAGAACACAATTCCATCCTTAAAAACTGGTAACGTGGACTGGAGAGGTGGCTCAGTGGTTAAAGACACTTCCAGAGGTCCTGAGTTCAATTCCCAGCAACCACATGGTGGCTCACAACCATCTGTAATGGGATCTGATGCCCTCTTCTGTCTGAAGACAGCTCATATACATAAAATAAATAAAAAAAATTTTTTTTTAAAAAGACTGGTAATGTAAGGTCAGTATCTGGGATCCTTATCTTCTTCCCAATGTTCCCACAACTGGGCTGGATCTCAGAGAGGACAGCAGACAGGTCAGGAATTGTCCCCTTCTCAGGCCGGGGTAGTGAAGCTTTCTCTTGCTTCTTTCCTGCCCTCATGTATCCTCCCAGGCATGCTGTGGGAACCTGGGCTTGGGAGGGCTTAAGGGAGGAGGCCAAGGGCCTTTTGATGACTGGGAGCAGGCAGAGGCTGTGGGCAGTTGTGCCAGGTTTGCCCACACATTCCCTAATCCCTAGATTAGGGCTAGACAGAGACTGGGGACTCAGAAAGCAGCAAGAGTGCTGTGAGGAAGCTTCAGGAAGAGCAGGCATAGTGGGGCCCAGCGCCACCCTTGTGCATAGGGCAGCAGTGTGGTACCTGACGGCGGTCCTCCCCTCCCTACCATATGACCCCCATCTTCTCTGTCCTCCAGTGTGAGACAGTCCGGAAAGGCGTGGCCAGGGCCCTGCCCCATTGTCTTGCTCTGAGAAATCCTACTCAGTTTCCCGTGGGTCAGGGAGGACAGCCAAAGATAGCCAGAGGTACCTAGATCCCAGAGGGGAGATGCCACACCATGTCCCTGTCACTTTGTCCCTGCCTCTGCTCTCTACCAGGTCCAAACCCAAAGCCACTCAGAGTGGGACCTTCGAGTCAGGAGCCATGGTGGTTTATGGAGTCAGAAGCGACTCCACATCTCAGGAAGACGAAGCGAAACCCTGGGAAGGCTACAGAGGCCAGCTGTGGGCAGTGCATGTGACTTAGCCGGCTATGGCTCGTTGGAGCATGAGTACCCAGCAGGGACAGGTTCCGCTGAAGCCGTTGATGGTCCCAGCTCCGGCCCAGATCCCGCTTCTCCTTTGAAACAGGGATGGCCAGGCACCCCCTGCCAGCAGCCCCAGCACAGAGCCCCAGAGGTTCTGCTGAAGCCAGAGCTACCTGGCAACCTGGAAGACGAACCCCTACAGCCCCACCCAGAGTCCTTCCTCAGGACGACAAGAGCAAAGGGCAAGCCTGACACCCCAGGGCCAGCCCAGCCAGAGCCAGAGCTCCTACACACTGGTCTCTGTATCAGAAAGACCCGCTACCAAATCATTGTCACCCTGCAAGGGTGCGGGCGGGTACCTGGGGAGGAAGGTAAGGAACCGGCCAGACCAGCTCCCCACCCCTGTGGCCCTGAGGAATCCAGGGGTTGGCAGGAGCCTCCACAGGAACTCCGCCCCATTACTGGGTATCCAATCAACCCGCCTGGGGAGCCGCTGCTGAGAGTCCCACAGCATCAGGGAAGCAAGGCCGGGCAGGAGCGCCGCCGAGTGGGCTGGGAACCTGGATTCCAACACAGCAGGTAAGTAAAGGTTGGCGCCCGAGGGGCGTGATGGTGGGAGGTTGGTCTGATGTGTCAACTCCTACTTGGGTCCCTCTGCCTTGTTCCTGGGCTCCTCAAGTTTGAGGCTCCCATTCATTTGGTACCTTGGGTGTCTAATCCCTGGTTCTATGCCTCTCTCTCTCTTCACCCCTATGCTGAAACTCACCTCTGCCTTCCTCCCTGCCCCCACTCAGGAAGGGAAACCTCATCATGGAGAAGATGGGCTAGTCAGGGTAACCTTCCTTTCAGCTACGCCTATTAATCCTGGGTTCTTTGCGAGAGATTGCGGACCCAGCCTGGGAATAGGCACCTAGCCAAGGTGCTGGGCTCCCTGGCACAGGTTACTTAACATCTCTGAGTCTTGCTTTGCTGAATGAACATGGTAGTCAGAGATGAGGAAGAAGGGGGTGGGTACGGGAGCATGCTTTGAACTCCATTGAGCTGGGCTGACAAAATAGCAGGGATGCTTATTAATTACACGGCATTGGCAATGGTAATTATCCCACCTGGCTCTGCTGGCAGCCACAAAAAGAGGCGCCGAGACTCCCAAGCTTCGGTTTTTATTTGTGTTGAAGTGAGTCTCCAGGATCATCCCGGTAGGCTCAGAGCTGGAGGTATGGGTTCTTCAAAACACGCTGAGGGGGGATTGAAGACGGAACCTCGTTAGGCGAGTCCTCAGCCACCAGAGGGGCCTCTGAGAAGCTCCTGCCGCTGGCACAGACGCCAGTCATCTATGGTTTGTTTTTTAAGTGTGAGGGTAATCTTATTTGATCCACCGAATGGGAGCTAACCTTTCCATCAGCCAAGCCAATTAGAGCAGGGGACTGAGACCCAGCAAGGATAAGTCACTGGTTCACCGCCAACCAGACAGGCAGAATTCAAACCCAGGTTTGTCTATGCCCTGGCCACCCCCTCGACCCCCACCCCAAGCCGTACACCTTGCAAAGAGGCCTCTTTGGCCCTGGGCACCACACGGAGTGGCCTGTGGTTGCTGTGTGAAACACACTGTGGCTCTGAAAACACAGGTCTCCTGGGTGGGAGCTGGTGTGCTTAGGGAAGGAGGAGGCGGGTGGTCCAAACTGGCCCTGAGGGCTGCCAGGGTAGCTCAGCATGGGAAGGTAGCCTGTAAGAAGTTCAGGGGATAGGAAGTGAGCTGGTTTTAGAAGCAAATGGGGAACATGCAGGAGGCTGAGGTGGGGAATGTGGGGTTCCGGTTGACTGGGGTCTAGGTGAA
This sequence comes from Micromys minutus, assembly GCF_963924665.1. NCBI lineage: Eukaryota > Metazoa > Chordata > Mammalia > Rodentia > Muridae > Micromys > Micromys minutus. The sequence goes on from NC_137978.1 coordinate 48,157,705, forward strand.
TAAAGCCTAGAGTTGGAATCTAGAAAGTACCTAGAGAGGAAGGAAGGTGACTCCCAGGTTCACTGTCCCTCTGTACCCACTCTCTGCTGGAGGGTTCTTTAAGCGGGCTTGACTAATGTGGGGAAAGGGTCAGAGTACAGCAGGGCAGCAGGTGGGAGTGTATGAGCTGTGCGTACACCACGCACAAGTTCCTGTTTAAGGGCAGAAGGATTGCAAAGGGGAGAGAGAGCTTGTTTGTTGGCTGGGAGCTGAATGGGTGTGTGCAGGAGATACCTGCACATGTGTGCTACGGTACCTACGTGTTCCGTGGTGGAGCATGTGGCTTGCACGCCTATTTTGTGTCTCTTGGTGTGTGACCATGTGTGTGTTGCCGTGTGCTCCTGGCTGTGTTTGTCTAGGTGGGTGTCTCTGTATTTTTGTGCCGTGTGATGTGGTGGGTCTTCAACTCTGTGAATGCCTGTCTGATGCGGCATGTGTTTGGCAGCATGTGGGCCTGCGGACTGGTTTGGCCTAGTTTGGGGGTGACTCACAGGTAAGCGGGGAGAATCCCAGGACTTGTTGGGTTAGCTGAGATTTTTTTTTCCCACACTCCTCCCCCTCGCCCCTCAGCCTCTCCCTTCCCATACCCACACACCTTGCTTAGAGGTCACAGGTCACCTTGTTAGCAAATCCACTTGTGGACTTGGAGAAGAGACGACTCTTGGAACTGGCACTTCTGTTTGCGGGGGTGGTAGCTAGGTTACTGGGGTGTGTCTCCAGACAAAGACAAAAATGGGGAGCTATAGGCAGGCACATTCCAGTGCACATGAAAAGCATTCTAGCCGTTGTGACTGTCTAGGGATGGGACATGTGAACCGTCAGGAGATGACCTCCCTGTCCCTAGAAGTATGTAGGCAGAAGCTATGATCACATGCTTAAGGAATGAATGGCCATCAGGGGGTGTTGTCCCTGGGTTGGGCTGGGCTGAGAAAGGCATGGAGCTGATTGCTGAGAAGTCATCAATCAGCCTTGAGCGGACTGCCTTCCTTCAGCTCCCCCCCCCCCAGCTGTTTCCCTGGGGTTTTTCTGAAGCCCATGAGACCTTCTTCTAAACACCTGATCCTTTAGCTGCGGACTCCTTCAGAAGAAAGCCAGCTTTGGGTGAGTCTGGCCAGGACTTGGCTCTTTGCCCCAAATAATTAACACTGAATGAATGAGTGAGTGAACGAATCTGTTATACCTTAAGCTTTGTCACTTGTCAACAAGGAGCCATCTGGAGGAACGGAGATAGCGCTGGGACTCGGAAGTGGAGAGGAGGCTCTGTGAGGAGGAGGGGACTTATGTGGTGTTGAGCAAGGGACAAAGCCTCAGTGAGGGTGGCAGAGTCTGGTTGTTGTAAAGGAGCTGAGTTTGGGCCTAGGGTGTCTATGTGTGTCTGTTCTCAACACACCCTGGCTAGGGAAGTCTTGGAGAGCCCTGTGTGACTCCCAAGTCATTCACAGGCTGTCAGGGGTCCACAGACTCTATCCAGACACTGTGATAGCCACCTGTGGTTCTGGAGTTGAGTCAGGTATCTGTGGGCCTCCGGCATTTCATCTATATCTCCCCCCCCATATAAAACCTGAGTCACTGCTGGGCCACATGGTAGGTCAAAGTCCTGGTTTCTTCCAGTTTCTCAGGAAGGAGGGAGGTAGAGATGGGGGAGGAGAATTAGGGGAGTGGGCCTATTTCTCACTCAGGGTGTAGCTTTGGGGACCGGCTCATCTCCGGACTGAAAGATGAACTGGCCCAGGTTAGGTGAGCAGATTCTTGAGTCCTTAGGTCTGAAGACAGCCTTGTCATGTCATGCTGTGGAGATCAGTTGCTAAGAGTGGACTGCTCCTTAAGGTCTGATGTGGGGTAAAACCCAGGGCTGGGAGGCACCCCAGGTGCTAGAGCGTTTGCCTAGCAAGTATGAAGCCCTAGGTCACATTCCAGAGCTGTCGAAAGGAGGAGTGGGACACGCCCATCATCTGGTCATTCAGAGGAAGTAGAGGCAAGAGAATCAGAAGTTCAAGGTCATGGCTAGGGAGTGGATGGACGAAGGTGGTCCACAGTCTATCCTGACTCTACGTAAGCTCAGTCTTCTCAACCCACATGGTGAAAGGAGACAACCCACAAATTGTCCTGGAGTACATTATAGGAGACACACACACACACACACACACACACACACACACACACACGTGCACATGCAGGAATGTGCACACTCACTCACCAAAAGTGACCTAGGAAGAAAAGAAGGTTCAAGACCCTCTTTGGGGACAGAGCATTCAAAGCCAGGCTAGTCCACATGAGGTCCTGTCTCAAACAAATGAGCAAACCTCAAAGCGAACCCTAGTCAGCCACACTAGTACACATAAATAGTTCCAGACCTTGGCTTTGGGAGCGGAGAAAGAAGACTTAGCATGAGTTGGAGGCCACTATGGGCTACATAACTGCTATCAGGACAACCAGAGTAACATAGCAAAATGCTATCTCAGAACATTGAAAAAGGGCCAGAAGCGATAGTGAACGCCTTTAGTCTTGGCCCTTGGGAGGCAGATGCCAGTAGATCTCTGTGAGTTCCAGGTCAGCCGGTCTACATAGTAAGTTCCAGGACAGGTAGGGCTACATAATGAGATGCTCCCTAAAAGAATAAAAACAAACAAATAAATATTAAAAATTTATAGAGTAACCATCAAACCAGAGACTCGGTTGACCAGATAAATATGTAAACCTATATAAAAAGTTATATGGGGAATTTGGAATGTGGCTAAGCTTTCAGGTTTAGGGTACGAGATTCCTCTGCTAATGTATGACTCTAAATAATATTTTGCATCCATCAGAACCTTTTAAATCTCATTGGCAAAATAGTAATGTTTGTTTATAATTTACTAATGAGTTATCCTTTTTAAAGCTTTATCATTTGAAGTGTATGTGTGTGTATGTGTATCAGCATATGGTCGTGTGCTTATGAGAGTGCAGGTGCCCTGGAGACCAGAGGCATCGTATTTCCCAATGCTGGAGTTATAGGTAGTTGTAAGCAGCCCAACATGGGCACTGGGAACTGAATTTAAATCTTCTGTAAGAGCAGCATTACATTCTTAACTACTGAGCCAATTCTCCTACTCACACTTTGTTCCTCATGAAGTCTACACTCCCTGGATTCAGGCTCAGTAGAACAATGCAAATCTTCCTTGATTCAGGCTCAGTAGAACAATGCAAATCTTCCTTGATTCAGGCTCAGTAGAACAATGAAAATGGAAAGCATTTAGCCAAGTGTCTTCAACATATGACTGCTGCTGTAACTACCAAAACTAAAGTTCCCAAACCCAGATTTTAGTTTTGGCAGCTGTTGCTTCTTATCCTCAGTTTAGTGAAGGAACTAGTAGAGACTCAGATGAGGGAGGGGCACAAACAAGAGGACTGACAAGACTCAGTCAGAGTGCCTAGCATGCATGAAGTCATGGATTTGATCCCCAGTGCTGCAAGGAAATAAGATCCAGGGGTCTGGAGAGCTGGCTTGAAGGTTAAGAACACTTACTGCTCTTGAAGAGGGCAGGGCTTCAGTTTCTAGTACTCTTGTGGTATCTCGGAACTGCCTATAACTTTAACTCTGGGAGATCTGAAGCCCTCTTCTGACTTCTGTGGGTTCTTGAATTCATAAGGTATACAATAGGCATACAGTCAAAAACTCACACAAATACACACACAAAAAACGAGTAGCACAATGGAGTGGCACCTATCTCTAACCCCAGTGCCTCTCTGTCTCTCAATTTCTCCATCTATCCAGGGGAAAAGAATGGTTTCAGGGGAGAGAAATCTGAGGCAAAGTGCACTGTAAGGCTGGAGGTATATGTAGGGTCCTCTGAGACCCATGGTGGTTCCGTGTCTCCTGCCTACTTCTCATGTGACTCATGTGCACACTTGCTAGACCCCCAAGGGGACACTGGGAAGTTCATGAGCCAGCATTTTAGTTGGTAAAGTTTGTGTTCTCTCTCTCTCTTACTGAATCCTGACAAACCCTGTGAAGTGTGACCTCAGTTCTCTGAGTCTGCAGTTGAAGTGACCTGCCCAAGGTCATCTGCTAGTGATGGATAGATGTTGGAGACTTGACACTGCTTGATGCTAATTTTTTTTTCTCAACTTCTTGTTTAAAAAACCTTGGGAGGCAGAAGCAGGTGGATCTTTGTGAGTTTGAGATCAGCCTGGTCTATACAGTGAGTTCCAAGACAGGTAGTTCTACACAGAGAAAGCCTGTCTCAAACAAACAAAAGAAGCAACAACAACAACAAAACCTAAAAACTTTGAAGGACCCAGGAATTGGTGGTACAGGCCTTTAATCCCAGCACTGGGGAGGCAGAGGCCAGCCCGGTCTATAAATCAAGTTCCAGGACAGCCAGGACTACACAGAGAAACCCTGTTCTTGAAAAATCAAAAACAAGCAAAACAAAACAAAACTAAAAGAAGAGAAATGTAAGAAATCTTGGTGGAGGACTGGAGAGATGGCTCAGCGGTTAAGAGCACTGACTGCTCTTCCAGAGGTCCTGAGTTCAAATCCCAACAACCACATGATGGCTCACAACCATCTGTAATGGGATCTGATGCCCTCATTTGGTGTGTCTGAGGACAGCTACAGTGTGCTTATATATAATAAATAAATGAATCTTTTTTAAAAGGCTCTATTTAAAAAGAAAGAAACATTGGTGGAACAGAGACAGAGAACAGTTTGGGAAGGGTGCTGTTTCCTGTTTCTTACCCTTTGGGCCCCTGAATAGAGACCCAGCCTTGTTCTATAAGCCAGTGAGCCAACTGCACATCCTCTCTTCTCTCTCCTTTTGGGCTCAGACCTCAACTTTTACCCTTTGGGGACCTGGGCAGTGGGTATAACTTGGAAGTGGTGAGGTGAGCCCCTAAGAGTCTCTGATGACTACAATCTGAGCAAAGACTCTTATTCCATTTTACAGATGAGAAAACAAAGACCAAAGGGTCACATGACTTGCTTTAGGTTACTCAGCCTGGTCTGGGTCTGGCAGTTGCTTTGTGCTTTGGGGACCCCTCCTTCTACTTCCTGGTGCTCATCTTTCTCCCTTTTTACTGTCAGTAGGGAACCAGACCACACGGTGACAAGGACATCTCGTGTTTTGCTGGAGCCCAACATGGAAGAGACAGCTGGGTCACCGGCCCGAGCTGAGGCCCGAGTGACAAGTGCCACATTAACATGGCGCCAACGGCCTCCTGTCCAGGAAGAGAGCAGACACCGGTTTCACAAAGTGTCCCTGGTGTCAGGTGTCAGGATGGAAGCCCCACAGCAGGATGTGTTTGAGCATAGCTTCCGGCGAGAAGAAATCAATGGCTTTGTTAAGAAGGAAGAAGAGACTGTCAATTGCCAGGGTCCTGGGGAGGAGCCTGGATCCATGAACTTCCAGAGCCACGGGCCCATCTTTTCCAAGAAATACATTCCACCCGCCAAGGAGAAAAGGCCAATGGTGAGGCTACAGGAGCCTGCAGATTGGGGTGACAGTGGCCTCCAGGCTCCTAGAACTGAACCACCAGCCATCGGATCCATGGCTAGGACTGAGTTATTGGTGCCCTTGCCTGGACCTCGTGAGCCAAGTCCGCATCCCAATGTGGGCGTTACCAGCGGGGGTTCCAGGAATCGTGAGGAATGGCGTGTGACGCGCACAGTGAGGACCACCACCACGACTGTGGTGGGAGGCAATGTGGACCGGCGTGTGAGCAGCTCCGTAAGTGTGGGGCCATCGATGTCAGGTGAGACCCTGTCAAGGGGCCGCAATGTGACCCGAACAGTCCGGGCAGTGGTGGTGAGCCCCAAAGCTGAGGGGTCACCTAGCCGCAGCCAGGCCCTGGAAGTGCTGAGCAACCTCGTGCCCACTGAGCGCGTCCCCCCTGCCAGCCGAATCCCAAGGCTCACTATGTTAACATCAAGGGGCTCAGGACTGGGTGGCACAGTGGGAACAACCCTGGGACAACTACTTGAGACCAGCACAACTGAGCTGAAGAGTAACAGCTCAATCCTGGCCCCAGTAGGCCTCCCTGTGGTTGATCATCCAGCTCAGAATGTAGATGTCCCTGTAGCCTGTGTAATTCAAGACCAAACCGGAGTCTCGGGTGCCAGAACCGGGGACTCTTCAAGACTGCAGGGAGCCTCCAGTCCCGTCCTGCTCCCCAACCAGACTTCTCAGAGCCAACTCCCAGCATCCTCTTCTCCCAAGCCCCAGACCTGTGCCTTGCCCCTTGCTCATTCTCCAGGGCAGCCTGTGGCACCCGTACACCTCAAAACCCAGTCCGCCCCTCATTCCATGCCCTCTGTGAAAGAGAACTTTGCAGATCTCCCTATAGCCCCTGTCCCACCCACAGCAAAGGGTGAGGTTAGAATGCCTGAACCACCGCCTAGCCCGTCCTCTCCGAGGAGGAAAGCTGTCCCTAGCTCACAAAGCCTTTGTGCTCCAGTGTCACCAAAGACTAAGTTTGTTCAAGGCCCTGAGAATTTGCCCAGTTCTGTTCTTACTCAGAAAGAGGTGTTTCCAGGTCCCAGTGTTCCTGCCCATTCCCATTCCCCAAAAGAGATGCTGCAAGCCACTGGTGCTTCCATGACCTCAGCCTCCAGGCCAGTCATAGTTGTGCAGGACACAGAAGGTCCTTCCATCGAGAAGGAGGTTGACCAGGATCCTCAAAATAGCCCTCCCCATTCCCTTCCTTGCAAAGAGACTGTTGAAGGCCCCACAGCTCCTGCTCCCCTGGCCCTCCAACAGGATGAGGTTGTCCAAGATTCCCCAGTGAACCCTCTCTCATCACCTACCCCAAAGGAAAGTTCCCAGAGCCCTGCTCTGCCCCCTGCCCCATCTTCTTCAGAGGCCAAGGAGTGCCCCAGTCTAGAAGTCACTCATGCCCCAAAGCCAATGAAGGCAGAGGCCAGCATAGAGTCCCCGCTCATCCCGGACTCCACCGAGGGGACGGTGCCCTCAGAGCCATCCAGGGAGGAGGACGAAGCAGCCTTGACTGCTGACCTGGAGATTTTCCTGGATACTTTGCGGAGCATGGAGCCCCCTGAGATCCTCCGAACTCACCGACTGCCCCGAGCTCCACGCTCCTCTTACCTGGCCATGTATGCCACACTACCCGCCATTGAAGAAGACCAGCTAGGGCCATGCATGCCAGGACCCGGTCCCCAGGAGGGACCTGCGTTGGAAGAGGAGGAGGAGGAGCTGGAGAACCCCTACCTCAGTGATGATGAGAAGCTCCAGCGGAGACAGGAGAAAACGGGTCCCAGCCCCTCCCTGGATCCCCACCCACCCAAGCCTGCTAAGGTCACCTGCTCTCCCATGGAGATGATGAAGAAGCTCGTAGCAGGACAAGGCCCAGAACCTCAGCCCAGCCACCGGCCTACTTCCCGCCTCGGAGGCAGCCTTCTCTTTGGCAATCTGGTGCCAGCCAACAAGGACGCCCCTTCCCTGGAACCACTAGGCACAAAACTATCTGCTCTGCCTCCCCATGGAGCACCAGGGGTCAGGAAGGTGCCAGGACAGTTGCCCTTGCTCTGCAGCGGAAGACCACCTCCAGAGAAGCCAGCACCTATCCAGCCCCCAGAAGGGTGGGTAAGTGACCTTGTAGGGGCAAGGGAGATGCCTGAGCTCCCCTTGAATGGCTGAAAAGAGTGGTGTTAGGGAACTGGGTCCCAGGAGGCAGGGGAATTGGATAGGGACTTAATAGAATTTTGCAATGCACAACATTGGGCCTCAGTGTCCATGACAGTAGAAAGTAGTGTACAGATTCCAAAAGGCTCGCTGCTTCTCGAAGTCTGGAAGCTGGGGAAGGGAAGTCTTCCCAGCTCCTGGGACAGGTGATGAGGCTCTGGGAGCTGGAAGCGATGGTGGAATCTCTGTTAGCTGTATCCTTTGGGTAGAGACCAGTCGAGCCAGCACTGGGGGTGGGGGATGACCACATAGATTTCTAACCCTGTCTCTGTCTCAGAGCCCAGCACTGAAGACCCAGGGCAAGCTGAACACCAGGCCTGGGAAGGTAGGTGCTTGCGGGCAAGTGGAGGCAGGTAGGGGGCAGTGTCTGGGCACAGGGCCTGAGGACACCTGCTATGCTTCCTCAGGTGATCCTCTTCTCAGAGCCTGGCTGCCAGGGCAGAGGCAGGGAGGTCCTGGGAGACACTGCAGATGCCTCAGCCTGGGCCCCTGTTGCCTCCATTAGGGTAATACGAGGCTGGTAAGTAGGGAGCGCCCAGGGAAGGGGACCCTGGCTTTGAACCTGGGGTGGGGAAGGTGGTCAGCCCTTAGGAAGTTCCATCAGAGTCTCTGGGTGCAACCTCCTGCCCTGTGACCCTGGGGTTTCTGGGTCCACAGCTGGATACTATACGAACAGCCAGAGTTCCGTGGCCAGAAGCTGTTGCTGCCTGAAGGGGACGTGGAGCTCAGAGCCCTGGCATCTACATGGAGTCTCCAAGGCATCGGTTCCCTGAGGAGGGCTGTGCGGGTGAGTGGGCAGCTGCCTAGAGTGTCACCCTCTCCCCCTCTCCGGGGGTGGTGGCACAGAGGTCGGAAGGGGTCAGAATGGAGTACCTCTAGGTTCCTGGTGATGGAGGCACTGAGAAAGAAAAGGACAGTTTGGGTATGCAGGCTGATGTGCCGGTGGGGCCTGGGCCCCTGGGTAAGCAATCTGGAGACGTGTGAGCTGGTACAGATCAGGATTAGGCCAGACTGGTGGGAGTGGACCAGAGTCACCCACCACTCTGGGCAAGGTTCCATGGAGTTTGTTTATTTACTCATTCATATCTTCATAGACACTCCCCTATCTCATGTTTTTAATTAACAGTTTCATTACATTTACTTGTGTGTGTGCACACACGTGCGTGATCACGCGTGCCTCAGCATGAAGGAATGCAGAGATCAGGGGACATGTTGCAAAGGTTACCTCTCTCCTTCCTCCATGTGGGTCCTGGAGATCGAACCCTGATTATCAGGCTGGGAAGGAGGCACCTTGAGAACCCCACACATTTCTCATATCCATTATATGCCAGGCTCTGTGCCAGGCAACTCGGCACGGGTTTCCCTCCGAGATTCTCCTCTGGCTAGACTCCGAGGGCCCAGGAGAGCAATAGACCAGGATGGAAACTTAGAGTCTCTACTGGCTTCTAGGAAGAAAAACCATGGTGAGACCTGAAGGAGTGTGACTTCTAGCCTAGAGATGACTCACATTTTTTATTTTGAGACTCTTAGATTAAAAAAAAACATAGTCTTAAATCACTATCCTCCTGCCTCAACCTCCCAAGGGTTGTCTGGGATAATAGATGTGTTTTTGAGAGATAGGGGCATGGTTTGAAAAGCCAACATGACTTTGTGTCAGTAAGGAAAGGGGCAGCGCGGTTTCATAGTGAACAAACTACCGATACCAAATTTGACCAAAATGGTATCAGCCCCTAGAGAGGTGCAGAACAAAGCCAGAAACACCCATCAGACCCTTGGAACTTTGTGGGTTTCTGTTTTCTTTGTTTGAGACAAGACCTCACACTGAGCTCAGACGTAGCTAGAACTTCTTATGTAGCCTAGGCTGACCATGAAGTTGCAGCAAGCCTCCTGCCTCACCTGTCCCAATGCTCTGCATACAGGCTTACAGGTGTAAACCACCATGTGGGCTATTATTATTATTATTATTATTTTATTATTATTATTATTAATTTGAGACAAGACTTGTTGTCAACCTAGGCTATCCTCAGACTCACCATGTAGCCAAGGCTAGTCTTAAAGTCTTGGTCCTCCTGCCTCTACCTCCCGGGTGCTGGGATTCCAGGCATGTGCCAGTGTACCCAGATAACTGCATTTTTAGTGAGGTGAGCACCTGACCCCAGAACTGTTGTTCTCTCTCCGGTAAGATTGATGGAGTCCTAGAGCTGAGGGAGGCTAGGAGAAAGGAACGGCAGTTTTCAAAGGCGCTGCAGATACACACATATTGGCAGGCAAGTCGTTATGAGACATAGTAAACTCATCCCTGTGGAGGAGGGCATGAGACACAGGAGACAAACAAGTGCTCTGAGGTTACACAGTACTGGAATCTCTTGATTCACTCAGCACTGAGTTGGCACCTACTGTGTGCCAGGGACGTGGGATGTGCTGGGTTGCAACACTAAACAGAGCCCTTGTCTGTCCTCGGCTATATTGCTTATAAGCTGTGTGACCTTGGGTCTGCTTAACTTCGCTGAGCTTCACTTCCTGTCTGTTTAAAAATGGAGACCATCTTGAGAGGGACTAAATGGGATCAGGTAGACTATGGCCCTAGCGCAATAAGCCAGTGACTTATCATCTGAGAGAGGAAATGGAAATGGTCTTAGGGGAGAAGGAATACCCAGAGTGCAAAAGAAACCTGCTGCAGCTTGGGAGGAGACACAGTCACCAGCCACGGCTTGGCTGGGTAAGGGCACTGGGAGGTGGGGGCTGGGAGCAGAGCTCAGCCAGAGTGCTTGCCCGGCAAGTGTGAATCGTGATTTGGATTCCCCAGAACCCCATAAAACCAGGCACAGTGCCATTCAGGAGGTTGAGGCAGAGGAATAAAAGGCTGAAGGTTGGGCCTGACTTGGTGACTCGGTGACTTGTCACCAGACCTGCCAACCTGGGTTTGAACTCCTGGACCTGCACGGTGAAAGGAGAGGACCCATTCATTCCTGGGAGTCATCCTCTGACCTCCAAGTACATACTGTGATATGCCTGTGCCCCTTCACCCCACAGACAAACAAAAATCAAAAATATAATTTAAAAAATAAAGAAGCTTAATGAGCTCAAGGTTCAAGGCCAGCCTGGACTACATGAAACTTGGCCTAAAACAAAACAAACAGAAAGCACTCTGAAGTGTGGCGTGTGGTAAGAGACCTTGCCCAGTACGTGCAAGGGCATGGATTCCAGACATAGCACCTACACCAAAAGTAACCAAAAGCCCATCTGGACCAAGGTCAGAACTGTCTATCAAGGTGGGATCAGAAACTTGTTAGCCATCTTGCACCCCATCCCCTTCTAACAGTGGAAAGTTGGCCACCCAGGGCGGGAAGGCCTTGACAGCAGTTTGGGACCTTTGGTCTCAGGTTCTTGGCACCCGTGAGGACTTTGGCCTGAGGTCAAGCTGGCTGGCCTTGTAGAGAACACGCCTCTGGTTTCTGAGCAGACAACCAGCTGGGCTTTCCCAGAAGCCCCCGGGAGCCCTGCCAGTCTGGTGAAGCAGGGAAACAGGTGAGACAGAGAAGTCTATAGTTTGTACTTGAATGCCCTACCCCCTTTCTCCTTTTGCAGGAATACTGCATCCCGAGGATCAGCCTGTTCTCTGAGGAGGGTCTCAAGGGCAAGCCAGTGACGCTCACGGGAGACTTGAAAGACTCTCAAGGTCTGGAGAGACCCCTACAGGTGGCATCTGCCACTGTCGCTGAGGGACTGTGAGTCTGGCCATCCTGGAATCGCTTGACATTCTCTGCACAGAGCAGACACCCAGTTCCCTTCCTAAAAGCCAGTCTGAGGCTCGGCTCAGTGGTGCACACTTTTGATCACGCACTTGGGAGAAAAAGGCAGGCAGATTTCTATGAGTTTTAGGCTAGCCAAGGCTACAGAGTGAGACTCTGTCTCAAACAGAAAAAGAAAAAAACAAAAAGAAAAAAAAAAAATCTCAGTCTCCTCAAGGACATGGGGAGGTAAACAACCAATAGCACTCAGAATGTTCTGGAATGGGAGGAGGGCGGTGACGTGCACAGGGTTGCAGGAACACGCTAAAGTATCAAACCAGCTGAAGAGGGAGAGGCGGGGAGCTGGGTGTACTCAAGAGGCCTTCCTGGAGGAGGAGACACCTCTGTTTCGATAAGCTAGCTAAGAAGCTAAAATACAGGAGGACAGGAATTTGTATATTCTATTCAGACGTGATGAGGGACATTCGGAGAGGTATGGTGTCAGTCTGTGTGTTTTAGTCAGTTCTGTAATCCTGTTGTTGTAGGATTACAGAAGCCGGCCCTGAAGTATTTATTAACTATATGAGGGGAAGGAGTCTGTCTGGAAGAGGGAACAGCATGTGAATCAGGGAATGACAGAGCTTATCTTCAAAAGCTTAGGCTCAGCCAGGTGACATGTCACATGCTTGTCATCTCAACCTTTGGGAGGTGGCCGCAGGAGGGTTGCCAGGATTCAAAGCCACCTTAGACTGGGTCTCAAAATAAATAAGTAGGAGCTGGAGAGATGGCTCAGTGGTTTAAAGCACTCAGTGCTCTTTCAGAGGTCCTGAGTTTAAATCCCAGCAGCCACATGGTGGCTCACAACCATCTGTAATGGGATCTGACGGCCTCTTCTGGTGTGTCTGAAGACAGCTACAGTGTACTCATATATAATAAATAAATAAGTCTAAAAAAATAAGTAAATAAATAAATAAAACAGACGAACAAAGCTTGGTCTGGGACTAGGAGTTACCCAGTGGTCCGGTGCACCTTCAGTAGGCACGAGCTCCTGGGTCCCACCCTTAGAATCAGACTACAAAAGACCCAGTATGAACAGAGACTCCATGAGGCACCAAGGAAGAAGATCATGGGCCGTGTGTAGCTTCGCTTTCCTGTACTACTAGGAACTACTAGGGTGTCAGGCAGGTGTGTGTATAAGAAAGAACTCTTGACTATGGTGTGTGATTGGAAGGGACCATCCACAGGAAGGGACACCAAGGACCAGCTTCTAGAATGGAAAGAGGATCAGGATGCCTTTTCTACTAGCCCCGTGCAAGGGCTCTCCAAAAGCCCTTCCTCTCCTCTAAACTGCCCCACCATGCTGAGTGTATGTCCCAAGGAGTTCACTGGCTTCTCTGGTTCTCCCACACAGGTGGCTGCTATACCCCAAACCGTTCTTTGAAGACACTCCCTATATCCTAGAGCCTGGAGAGTACCCTACATTGGAGGCCTGGGGTACATCAGGCCCCAGTGTGGGTTCACTAAAGCCCATGAGATTGGTAAGGAGTATGGGACACCTACAGGTCCCTCTGTTCCTAGTCCCATGTGCGGTACCTGTGGGCAGTAGATTTGGGGGAAGTTCTTTGGTGACTTACTGCCCCAGAGCTCCTACTGGGAACTGAACTAGAAGAGAGAGAGGATTAATCTGAGGTGTGGCACTGGGTGGATGGGAAGGAACGGGGAATATGGGCCTGCGATTCTTAGGAGTCTTAGGTTCAAGGAAAATCTAGGCTTCCCAGCCTTATTTGCCTTTAGCTACCTCTGGACTAGACTTTCAGCCATGTCTCCTCTGCAGGGCTGCCCAAGCGTGGAGAAGCCAGGGGAACCCAAGGTAAGGGGACAGACTCCAGATCAGAGGGTATTTGGTGTGTTTGAGTGGTAGTCGCTGTGACCAGGAGAGGAGATAGCGGTCTTGAGGGGCAGAGGGGCAGGCAAGATGACTCACTAGGCACTGGCTTTGTGAGTGAATCCGGCCAGAGGTCAGAGCAGACAGGCAGCAGTCCCCAAAGAAAGGCCGTGGGGGGGGGGGGCGGGCTCCAGGTTGGGGTTGTGTTGAGCCAGACTCAACATCTTATCACCCGGCATCCCTTCTGTCCAGGCTGTGGTGTATGAGGCCCCAGGTTTTCAGGGACAGAGATGGGAAATAAGTGGGGACATCTACAACCTTCAGCAGCCCGAGGACGGCCAGAGTCCCCAGCTGACCTCCGTGGGCTCCCTGCGAATTCTTGGGGGCTGGTGAGGATTTAAGAGATTTCTTCTATCTGCCCTGTCCCTGCAGGTTTTTACCCTTGGAGGGTGGAAAGTGGCCAGGGCTGTCTGGTAGAGTATCCATCTTACTCACGGGTGTCTTGGCCTATCTTTCCACTTCCTCCAGCTGGGTAGGCTACGAGAAGGAGGGCTTCCGGGGCCACCAATACCTGCTAGAAGAGGGCGAATATGCTGACTGGTCACAGTGGGGAGGCTATGATGAGCTGCTAACCTCCCTGCGGGTCATCCGGACGGTGAGCAGGGGCCATTGGGCTGTTTGGCCACACCCCAACTTCCACAGCACAATTTAAGAGAAGAATTTGCACCCCTCGGTCTGTTCTCCCTGGCGGAATGTACCCCAAGAGCTAGTCTCTCTCTCTCCTGTGGCTTTTCCTTAGGATATGCCACACACCTATTCCCTGGGGTGGGCGACTTCCTTGAGGTCTGGGCACTCTTACGAGTTTGCATCGGTGTATGAGAGAAACCTGTCTGTCTCGGGTGGGGGGGCCCAGGACTTTGGAGACCCGGCCGTGGTGTTGTTTGAGGACATGGATTTCCAGGGACACAGAGTGGAGGTGAGTTCCGCACTGCCGGACGTGGAGCTAGCGCAGCACGGACCCAGCACGCAAGCCATCCACGTACTCAGCGGCGTGTGAGTAATCCTCGCCCCAGGCGCAGGGCGGGCCCAGGAGCAGTGCCGACCCCGCCCTCGCCGACCCACCCCACGCCCTCCCCGCAGGTGGGTGGCCTATGAGCAAGTAGGCTTCTCCGGCGAACAGTACATCCTGGAGAAGGGCGTGTACCGCAACTGCGACGACTGGGGCTCCGGCAACTGCGCCCTCGGCTCCCTTCAGCCAGTGGTGCAGGTGTGGATCTGAAAGATGGGCGTGGCCTCGGGGCGGGCTGTGGGGCGGGGCCAGGTGGTTCGCCCAGACTGCTTGGTTAAGGCTGGACCAGAAAAACCTTGGCCAGGAGGGAGGCAGGTAGGAGGGTAAGTGGAGTATTTAGGGCAGGAACTAGGGGGCACGCTAGGCCGGCCAAGGTTCTACTCAGAGGGCGGGGCAAGGAAACACGGAGATCTTAGGGGCGGAGTTTGTAGATGCTGGACAGCGGGATAGCCACAGTGGTTTTGAATCTCAGTGGCTGCAGGTAGAGGCTGGCCTCCTCCAGTCACAGCGTTTGATCTCTTCCTTCAGGTGGGGGAGAGCGATCTTCACTTTGTCTCGAAGGTAAGGAGGTGGCTGCACGGAGATCTGGGTGGGGTCTTGACAGCTTTCTTGGCAAAACTTTCCTTTACCCCTACCCCTCTCCTACCTTTCACTTTAACTTCTTCACCTCTTTATCTCCAGATTCAGCTTTTCTCAGGCCCCAACTTCCTGGGCGACCACATTTCCTTTGAGGATGACCAGGCCTCTCTGCCTCCTTCCTTCCATCCCCAGTCATGCCGAGTCTACGGTGGCAGGTGAGCAGGTGGATCAGATAGGGCCCGGAATGCTGGGGGAGGGGAGGGGAGGGAGCAAGGGACACACCTTTCACACCATTTCCTGCCTTACGATTAACTTTTATGTCCTGAGTCATAGAATAACATTTAATGCGAAATCTAACTCTGGAGATATTAGATAGTATAGTATAGAAAACTCCAAAAGAAGGGCACGTGGCCCAAATCTCAGCATTGGGGAGGGAGAGGCCAACCTTAGCTCAGTTACAAAGTGGGTTTTAGGCCTGCACAAGACTCTGCCTTAACAAGTCTTGTTTCATTCCTAACTGTGCTTTAAGGAAATCAGAGGCTGGTGAGACAGCTCAGTGAGGAAGAACAATCTCAGTGCAAGTGTGAGGGCCTGAATTCAGTCCCAGGATCTCACAAAGGAAGGAGAGAATCAACTCTCAGACTCCTCTCATGTCTACATGAGCACAGTTGGCATTCGCATGCACAGACCACACACACACACACACAGAGAGTTTTTAAATTTTTTGACCCCCTTCCAAAATTTCAGAAACTCTCGGGGCTGGAGAGACAGGTGTGTTTTTTGCAGAGGACCCAAGCTGGATTCCCAGGACCCTTAGTCAGCGCACCTCTCTAATTCTGTCTCCAGCTACTCCCGCTGAGTCTACAGGAGCCACTTACATTCAGACCACTGCACTGGCTATATGTCCATTCAGGCTAGACACTCAGACAAAAAAGTTGTTTGTTTTAAATCTAAAAGTAGCCAGGCGGTGGTGGCACACACCTTTAATCCCAGAACTCGGGAAGCAGAGGCAGGTGGTTCTCTTGTGAGTCTAAGGCTAGCCTAGTCTACAGAATGAGTTGCCAGACAGCCAGGGCTACACAGAAAGAAACCCTGCTTTGAGAAAAAAAAAATTAAACAACATCTTAAAGTGATTTAAAAATCTTTTTAAAGAATCTGTTTCTTTTTAAAAAAGATTTATTTGTTTTATTTTTATGAGTACACTGCAGCTGTCTTCAGACACACCAGAAGAGGGCATTAGATCCCATTACAGATGGTTGTGAGCCACCATGTGGTTGCTGGGAATTGAACCCAGGGCCTCTGGAAGCCGTCAGTGCTCTTAACCACTGAGCCATCCTCCAACCCAATTTAAAAATCTTTAAAAGGAAAGAACTTTCCTTAGAGCAGGTGCCTGTGTTACAGGAAGCCTTGGGTTCCATCCCCAGCACTGGGGATGTTGGGAGGGAAGCCATAGAAAGGATCCCCACACCCACATAGGCACAGGTCAGTAGCATAGCTGCATACACATTCCCTGTCCGTGTCCAGGAACTCTTGCTGCTCTCAGGACCCAGTGAAGGTCACGAACTGCCTCGTTTGACTTGATTCCGTTATGCCCACCTTGTTTTCTACGATACATTTGTTTGAAGGAACCCAATGATTTGACTTGTATGCTTCTCAACTTCTGTCTTTTAATATTTACTTGATTACTTGCTTCTCTCTCTCTCTCTCTCTCTCTCTCTCTCTCTCTCTCTCTCTCTCTCTCTCTCTCATCTGCCACAGAGCTTAACTGAGGGATTTGAGGAAGTTGTGTGATTTTGTTGGCAAGTCTGTTTAACGGTGACATAAACTTCCTGTTGCATGAGTCTTGTCCTCCTTTTTAGCAAAGGGTAGTTGCCTAATTTATTCCTTCTTTTTTAATTAAAATGTTTATTTATTTATGTGCACGTGTGTCTGTGGGCAATTACGTGCACGACATAGACACCTGTGGAGATATGAGGGCATCCTCTGGAATGGGAAGTAGAGATGGTTGTGAGCTGGCTAAGGCGGGTGCTGGGAACTGAGTGTAGGCCCGCCTCGTAAGGGCAGTAAGCACTTTGAACTGCTGAGCCCATGTAGACCAGGCTGGCCTTGAACCCATAGAGATCTACCTGTCTTTGCTCCTTGGGTGTGTTACTATGCCCTGCAAAGTTATTTAATTACAAAGTGTTTTTGAGACAGGGTCTCACTATGGCGATCTGAACTAGCAACAGAGATGTGTGTGTTTGGTATATTTCTATAGCTGTAGTCACTGTTCCTGAGCATGTTCAGATAGCTCCATCGTTGGAGCACAGTGTCTTGGTCCTTTTGACACGGCCCCAGCATCCTTGTTTCCCTGGGCACAACGTGACGCTCTCCCAAAATGATTATGTACATTTCTTGCCCAAATCTAGAGTCAAAAATTTCCTAAGAAACTTCAAGTCCCTTTATAGGAGATGGTAATTGGCACCCCAAATCTGCATACTAAGTGTTTCAAAATGATAATGCTTCGATTGCTCCCCCAGAGTGTTGAACTTAAGTGTGGTTCTTCCTCTCAGCCTCATGCTTGGACTCAAATACGTTTACAAATACCTTGGCCATATAGCTAGGCTCTGCTCTGATAGAATCATAACTAAAACAACCCATTTATATTAGTCTACATTCTCCCCAGTGACTCTTCTCATCCCTCACTCTATCCCAGAATTCCTTTTGCCTCCCAATGTCCCACCTTCTATTTCCTGTTTATCCTTGACGGGTGTCAGTCCATACAGACAGAAGATTCTCTTTACACCAGATGGGAGCCACTAGGAGCTGTGGGGGCTCCTTCTGTTTCTTTTTGCCCTCGGGATATATAGTTGGTAATATTAAAAAAAAAAAAACAACAAAAAAAAAACTACCTTTTAAGGAAATTTAAGTCCATGTAGTAGGACATCCCTTTGAAAGGCTGCAGCAGCAGGATCATGCTTGAGGCCACCCTGAGGCTCTCAGACCCTATCTCAAAAAAAGCAGAAATACACAGACAAAGCCAGGCACACAACTTTAATCCCAGCAATTGGAGAGCAGAAACAAGAAAGAGCTTAGGATCATCCTTGCCTGTGTTGTGAGTTTGAGGCCAGCCTGGAATACATGGGAAGAAGGAAACCTGAAAGAAACTTGAAATCATCTGTTGGAAAGAGATTTACTTATTTTTATTTTATGTGTTTGAGTGTTTTTTGCCTGCTTATATGTCAGTGTCTGTGTTCCATGTGCATGTAGTTCCTGAGTAGGCCAGATGAGGGCGTCAGATGCCTGGAGTTGTAGTTCTAGGGAGTTGTGAGCCACCATGTGGGCGCTGACAACCAAGCCCAGGTCCTCTGCAAGAGCAGTCAGTGCTTTAAGCCTCTGAGTCATGTCTCTGGCCCTGAAGTAATCATTTTTGTCTGTGGTTATGTTACCAACTTGATAGATAGTTAGATTAACTTAGTGTATTTTTAGGAGCACTTTACTTATGCGCGGAAAAGGGTTGATCCCAGGGCCTTACACACGCTAGGCAAGCATTCTACCAGTGAGCTATGCACCCAAGTCCTAATTCTCCATATTTTTGGTATAGTCTTTTTAAGATTATAAATTTAGGGGCAGGTGGGTCTTTGTGAGTTTGTGGCCAGCCTGATTTACAAAGAAAGCCCAGGATAGCCAGGACTCTGTTATACAGAGAAACCCTGTCTTGAAAGACAAACAGGAAAAAAATATATAAATTTATACAGATAAGCAGAAGTAGTAGTACACATCTTTAATTCTAGCACTCATGAAGGCACAATCACTGTGAGTTCGAGGCCAGCCTGATCTACAAAGTGAGTTCCGGGGCAGTTAGAGCTACATAGTGAAACCCTCTTCTCCTCCTCCTCCTCCTCCTCCTCCTCCTCCTCTTCTTTTTCTTCTTCTATTTTCTTATTTTGCAAGGGTGGTTTCATGACAGAGTTTCTCTGTGTAGCCCTGGCTAGCTGTCTTCGAACTCAGAGATTTTCTGCCTCCGCCCCGCCCCTGCCCCTGCCTCTCTAGTGCTAGAATTAAAAGCATGCGCTCCCACTGCCTAGCCCTCTTCCTGTTCTCAAAGGAACACTCATCCCAGTTTCGGAACCCAATTCCACAATCTCTTCTAAACTGACATACCTCCGGAAGGCCACACATGGGGGCAGAAGTTGACCCTCTCCCCCCACCACATGTGCTCCAGCAATTGCGTTCAGGTGCCCAGCCTGGCAGTGAATGCCTTCACCCACAGAGCTGTGTCACTGGCTCTTACTTTTTTTGGAGACAGGGTCTTATTAAGTAGCTTGGGCTGGTCTTGTATGATTCTCTGCTTCAGCCTACCAAGGCCCGATGCTAGCCAGTCCCCTGCTGGTGGACATTGGGGTTCCACTATGCTTTGCTCTAGCAGTGCTGAAGGTTAGGCTTCTACATGAGTTGATTATTTTGCATGTGTGAAGGGCGTCCTCAGATAGAGCACTGACCGATTGCCTGCCTGCAGAACGCCATGCTTCCCTTCAAAGGGCCAGCTTCAAACTCACCAAGACCTGCCTGCCTCTGCTTTCCTGTGTGCTTAGACTAAGGAAGGGCACCACTGTGCCCGCCCCTTTATTTTATTTTTTTAAGATTTATTATTTATTTTATTTTTATGGGCACACTGTAGCTGTCTTCAGACCCTCCAGAAGAGGGCATCGGATCCCATTAAGGATGACTGTGAGCCACCATGTAGTTGCTGGGAATTGAACTCAGGATCTTTGGAAGAGCAGTCAGTGCTTTTAACCACTGAGCCATCTCTCCAGCCCCCAGCCCTTTGTTTTTATTCTTTTCTTTCTCCCTTGCTCCACTTAAGTCCTTCCTTATGTCTGACCTCAGTCCCTGCTGCTGTATTGCCTGTCCACCATGGACCTCTCCTTGATTAGAGGAAGAGAATCAAGTCCACAGGCATGGGCACTTAGGGTACTTGGTAGGTGTAGGGCAAGCTAGGTTCTGATGTTACCTTTCTTTATCTGTCCCCTTCCAGCTGGGTCCTGTTCGAGGACACGAACTTTGAGGCGGACCAGCACATTGTGTCAGAGGGCGAGTTCCCCACTCTCACAGCCATGGGCTGCCTGGCCTCCACTGTCCTGGGCTCTCTCCGGAAGGTTCCACTGGTGAGTTTCCCATCCAGACCCAAGCCACCATGGAGGTCCAGGGAGTGTCCTATGTCATGTACCCCCTAGTGGACTGGATAAGCAATGGCTTCCAGAATCTCTCAGTGTGCCCTTGACTCTGAGGCTCCTAAGGCAGCTCAACTGGCCGGGTGTTTATTGAACTAAAATAGTTCCTGGAGGCCCCAGATTTACACAGCGAGACCTAAAGGTGACAGCGCAATGTGGTGTGTCCCGATCAAAAACCCTACTGGAATGGAACCAACTGACACTTGGAATGGCTGAGAAGCAGGGTCAGCTTTTGCCCAGGTGGTGGCCCATTCAGAGAGAGCTGTCGGGATCAGCTGGGAAGATGGCAGTGCGGGAGAAAGCAGAAGGCCAAGGCAGGGAGAGGCCAATACTTCAGTGACCCACAGTGGGGGTCATACGCTATTCCTGACCGAAGCCACATGCACACTGTGATATTGTTGTGGGGACCGGGAAAGCAAGTGGGTACTGCTGAGTCAGAACAGCTGACATTTGCTGAGCAACCCTTTTCAAAGCTTTGTGAGTCCCAGAGCCACACAGCTGGAAACAGACCGAGCAGATGTTTCCCTGGGCTGTTTGGTTATATAGCTTGTGCCCCGTGCCAGCACATACACCGGGCACTAGGAACAGTTAGACCTGTGTCAGGAGCCCAGATATTGGGCTTCAAGTCATTGGTCTTGCCTTCTTCAGCCTTGGCTCTCTCTCTGCTAAAGGGAGACCATGACCTGTCTCAAAGGGTTGTTGAGTTAGAATGGGATTGGACAAAGTGCTCTACCAACGATCTGGCCCGCAGTGGGCCGTGGATAAAGGAGACCAGTTATTAATCTCTGGGATAATCAGTTACCATCCCTGAGAAATGAACAACAGATGATGCAGGAGGAGCCCCAAGTTTCCAGCCTGCCCGTTAGTTCATAGGAATGCCAGCTCTCTGATAGGCAGGCACGGTGATGCATACCTGTGAGCCCAGGACTCTGGAAGGTAAGGCCTGTCCTATATAGCAAAAAGATGATTGAGTTTGAACTGGTGCCAGTCTGCCAACGTACTGAGACTGAAAGTCTGGGGACACAGTCAACGTCCTCAGAGGGTAGGGGGCCTACAGATCCAAGGTACGGATCTTGGGGTCATAGGGCAGAGTATGGGCTTGGGTATTTCATGGCCTCATCTGTCTCTCTTCCTCTAACCCCAGCACTTTTCAGAGCCTTCCCTGTCCCTCTTTGGTCTGGAGTGCTTCGAGGGGAAGGAGATCGAGCTGACTGGAGAGGTGCGAAGCCTGCAAGCTGAGGGCTTCAACAACCACGTGCTGTCTGTGCGCGTCAAGGGTGGCGTGTGAGTGTGTGCTCCAAACTGTCTTGGGTGATCGGTGGGAAGGGGACCCCACCCCAGGCCAGAAAGGAGGGAGCTGTATAGCCTTAGAGCCTCTGGCTCACAGGACTTGGTTGGATGCTGGGTCCTGAATACCCCAAATGTACACAATAGCCTTTTCCTCCTGCTATGGGCCCTCACGCTGGTGTGAGAGAAGAGGGAACAGAGGTTGTTCTAACATGGATGCCTTGTCTTCCACCTGTCTGTCTGTCTGTCTTGTCTGTCTGTGTTTCTCTGTGCCTCTGGAACCCTCTGGGCACAGCTGGGTAGTGTGCGAGCACAGCGACTTCCGGGGCCGCCAGTGGCTAGTGGGAAGCTGCGAGATCACCAACTGGCTGACCTACAGCGGTACCCAGAGGGTGGGCTCCCTCTACCCTATCAGACAGGTAGGTAGCAGTCAGCATGAGCGCCTCACGGGTGTGCCTGTCCCGGGGTGCGCCTGGCTTCTCAGGTGTCAGGCCACACATGACCTCCTCATTCTCTTGTACTGTCATCTCAATCATTTTTCTCTACATCAACTTGAAAACAAAACAACTTTGGCCCTGTCCTAAAGGACATTACAATGTATACAATACGGTTATTCAGCCAAAACTGAGAATCATTTCACACACAGAGCTTGCATGCAAGGCTGCATGTCCGTACCTGCTTGTTTGGAAGTTGACTTCGTTTCTGCACACATACATTTCTAGGTTATGGCTGTGGCCTGCGTGTGAGTGTGTGAGTGTGTATACGCACACGCATGTGCCCATCTAAGAGTATGTCTGTACCTATGTTATTTGTAGTCATGCATCTGAATACTCTGGAGGTGATTGGAATGCTTTTGCGTGTACGAATGTGGGTGTGAATGTGTCTGCTCACAACTATGCCCAAGAGCTTCCTGAGCTTATATGTCTGTGTACGAGGGCATGTGTTTAGTCTTGTTGTTCACGGCCTCTCATGAAAGCATTGTCGGAAGAAATCCTGGCAAATATCTCTAACCCTCATATGGGGAAATAAAGGCCCAGGGAAGTAGACAAGGAGTTTATCCACAATTTTGAACAAGCACTGGTCTATGGATTTGGTTTCTGCACATGAGTGCACATGGGTGTGTGTGTGTGTCTGTCTCTGTGTGTCTCTGTACGTGTGTGTATATCTCTATATTAAAGCAGGGTCCCACTATGACCCTTGTGGACTGCTGCTATAGCCCTAGCTGTCCTGGAACTCTCTGTGTACATTAGGCTGGCCTCAAACATCCATCTGCCTCTGCCTCTTGAGTGCTGGGATTCGAAGTGTGTGCCAATGCGCCCTGGTGTTTCCTCGTCTATAAAACGGGGATGCCATTTGTGTCCTGAGTTTGTTGAAGACTGAAGGTCGATAATGCCTACATTATCCTGAGTGGGAAGCACCGCTCAGATCGAACCTAAGGCTTACAGCATCCTTTCTGCTACTGTCACCTCTACTGTCACCTCAAACAAAGACTGCGCTAATGCTGGCAGAGCCACTTTTGATCTTTGGCCATCTGATGTCACTGTGCTCCTGTTTAGCTTTATAGCATGTAGGTATGCATGCACTTTCCTTTCTCTCTGTGTGTGTGCGTGTGTGTAGACACATCTGTAGTCTTATAATCAGCTGTACCCGTAGCATAGGCCGCTGGTATGGAACAGGCTGGGAGGGTCTGTGTGTCAATCATGATGTGAACATGGTGGCCAAATAGACCTGTGGAATTGTTTGTGCCTTCTATAAACTGTGCCACCTTGTGGAATGTGGAATGTGGGTCTGCCTGCCAGGGTCCCTAAACACACGTGTAGATATCTATGGTATTGGAGCTATGTACATGTGTTATTCGTGTAGTATGGGTGTGTCAAGAAGATGTGACTTTGTCAGAGGGAAAGTTTGGAGGCAGGGAAGTTTGGGAGTGTGGGGGCCTTAGAGGGTCCGGAGTTGAGGGTGGTAGGGTATCCCCGACCGCAGCTCCTCAGCCTCTTCTTGTCATCAGCGCCGAGCCTATTTTCGCCTGTGGAATGCTGCACTAGGGGGATTCCTGTCAGTGCCTGATCACGTGGAGGACATGAAAGCAGGCCGTGTGGTGGTCTCCGAGCCCCGATCTGGGGGCAGCTGCATCTGGTACTACGAAGATGGACTGCTGAAGAACCAGGTATGGTTCCAGAGCTTGCCCCACTGAGCCCAGGTTTGCCAACCTGCTGTGGGAAGTCCCAGCCCAATTAGATGCAAGAGGCATATGACCCAGAAGTAGAGAGTGCCAGCTCATTCATCTTTCTTGCGTTAAGTCTTCAAAAAGCTAGTATTGGGGGCTGGAGAAATGACACAGCAGTTAAAAAGCACTGGTTGCTTTTGCAGAGGACCTGCGTTCAGTTCCCAGCATGAAAATGTTGGGAGAGGCATCCTTAATTCCAGTCCCAGAAGAGGGTTTGATGCCCTCTTCTGACCTCTGTGGGCACTGGGCATATATTTGTTGCACAGCCATAAGAGAAATCTAAAAATTTGATAAAGAGACTTGCGGAGGGCCGCAGTTGTAAGAGCCAGCATTCAAAACCATTGTATGAGCTGGACATGGTGACACACGCCCTCTGTCGCAGCAGCAGGAGGCAGAGACAGGCCCGTGAGCTCACCAGCCTGGTCTATGTAGCCAGTTCTGGGACAGCCAAAGTGACTGCGTTCCAGACAGAACAAACAGCAGCAACAACAAAAATCCAGTGAGTGAAAGATATGTCAAGCGTGGGATATTTTCTGTGTGGAATGCCAAATCTCATGATCTTCTGGGGCCTCAGGTGGCCCCCACCATGAGCCTACAGGTGATTGGACCTCCCAGCCCAGGCTCCAAAGTAGTACTGTGGGCCGAGAGCCGCCTACCACGCCAAACCTGGAGCATCAGTGAACTAGGTCACATCTGCAGCCAGATGTTTGAAGGCCAGATCCTGGACGTGAAGGGTAATATAGGCTGGTAGGGGTGGGGTGAGGGTACACAAAGGGGGACTAAGGACAGGGCTGCATCCAGCACTCTCTGACGGCCTCTGAATCTCACCCCCCTCAGGTGGCCGAGGTTATGACCGAGACCATGTGGTGCTATGGGAACCAACCAAGGGCAGACCTTCCCAGATCTGGACTGTCCATGTACTTTGAATCACCGTCATCACCAGTTTCCTGCTGGAGGCTTTTCCTGTGATGAAATGTTTTGTACAGATTTGGCTCTGAAATAAGCTATTTTCTACTATGTTGCAGGTGTTGTTGTCTCTGTACCTTGATGTTGGGGTGGAGAGGCCCATTTGCTCTTCCAGTTGGTTTCTCTTCCTGTACAGCCTCCCTTGACCACTAGAGGGAGCTCCAGACCCACACTGTGTGGTGTGTCACCCCATTCGACCTCTCTGTGGGCCACAACCATTAGCTAGGCAAGCCTCTGTGGTTCCCACCCTAGTGCAGGACTCTGATGGGTGTTCAGGGAACGGAAGTGGAGGCTGTCACACTTGGAAGAGGTAACCCTAGCTGACACACACGGGATGGGAAGGAGTTGGCCAGGCCAGATAGAAGTAGCAGAGGAAAGTAGTCCAAGAATACAGATGTATCCAAGGGCAAACTTTCAAGGTTCAGTCTGTGAGACCACAGTGGGCAGGGCAAGAAAGACAGGAGGGTCTACCTTCCTGCTTCTTCTAACTCTCCAAGCCTGAAGGTTTAGCCAAGAGAGGGGGCTGGGTCCATAGCTGAGTGACAGGTCAGGATGTTAGAGACTTCGAGCTGCAGTCGCTCTCCCATCCTCTGTTTCTTGTGTTCCTGGGAAGACAACTGAGAGGAGGAAGGACCCTTGGGAACCAGTCTGGGCTTCCTTCTCTCCTCCAAGGGCCACGCCCAAGCCCAGGAGGGGAGGGTGGTTAGAAGAGCTGTGTGTCCTTCCTGCCTTTTCTGGCTGAGGGTGTGGGTGGCAACCCTTGCCTCCTCATTCTCTATCCCAGTGATAGACGGCATATGGTCAGGCGACTTGGAAGCCGCCCTTCCGCAAACCCTCACAGACGTGGGCTGTTTTTGGGTCTATAGTACTCCAGTTGGGAATGTTGAGAGAAACGGAGCCAAATGATGTATGATTTCCCTGGATCTATCAGTGTGAAGGCACCTAGGTCGTGAGGTCGGCACCCGCCTGAACCTGGGGTGTGGGGGGGCTTGCGAGTCCAGGGCAGTACTGGGTTCGTCACTCCTAATGCTGCTGCCCACGTGACTCCTGGGGCAGTGAGGCACAGTGACCACACGTGGGGCCCCATCTAAGCATAAGTATAACTTTATTGTGCCTCAGCTGGGTGTCACACCCCTGATCCCATCAGTCCATCGACATTCTAGCCATTGGCTGTCACCTTTGACCTCTCGGGCCAACCCTTCCCAAGGACTGTGTTGGGGTGTCTCTTGCTTCTGATGGTGGCAGAAGTGTGTGGAACACAGGGCTTTGGAAGAAACACCTTCACCTCAGCTGAGGTAGAAGAGGCACATTAGGGTATTGGCAAAGAAGAGGAAAGTGCAGGCACCCACATCGATGATGGATGAGGCCCCAGCCTTTGAAGGTTTCCCAGGGGTGTTTTTGGCATGGATGGTGGTGGCAGCAGCGGGGACTTTATTAGCTGGAGTGGTGACAGCAGCAGCCGAGGAAGAGTTTTGTCCCAAGACTCCTCCTGTTTGCATCTGTAAGAGAAGTGCGCTGCTTAGTAGGATTCAAACCTCCTGTCAAGGATTTGTCCTCCTTTGTGACGTTCTTCAACTCTAGGCCTCCATAAAGCTGCCATAGGCCCTGTCGGGATGTTTGGCTTCCTGCCTCAGCACAGCGTTTGTCATTCTCCCACCCCAAAGAGACTTCCTGTCACCTTCCATGCTACCAGATTCTCCAGCACAGGCAAACAGAAACCCCAGTCCTGGTTTCCTCCTCTCCTGGTGACAGGAGACCATCGGAGTTGAGAGTATCGCATGTGACAGGCCTGAATAAGGCCCCTGGCAGAGGGTGGGCAGGAGGGCAGGGTAGGAGTGGCAAGTGACAAGCTGTCCTTGATGCTTGATCGGGCAGTAACTGAAGCTGCTATTGATGGGAATCAGACTAGTTTTGGTGGCCATCAGCCTGCCTTTGATGCATGGTCTAGATGTTCTTGATCAAGAACTTGATGGCTCCATTCCCTGTATTAATCAGGCCCTTCTGCATACATAGTGCCACAAAGGCGCCTTCCAGAGTGGCAGTTGATTTACAGAGTATGGGGGACTGTCGCTGCATTCCCACAAACCCATGATTCACTATGGCAGGGGCAGGAGACCCTCTGTCACCTCTGGCAGTATTGGACCTCTCTCCAGCCCTCCCCAAAGGACCGTTTGTGTGGCTCTCCTCAGCAGGGCTTCCTCTCCATGACTCATGATCCAGAATTGCACAGAACCCTTTGAGTGCCTTCATGTACCTGACACCCTATGAGGGGTTTCCCCATGTGGGAACGCAGGCCTCTCTGAGGCCAGCCTGATAGCACCTAAAGCAATAGAAACCCAACCATATAGCCCTCCTAGATCCCTGGTTTCCAGTTGGTGACCATCTATCTCTCTTCCTGTGGTTGAAGGCAGGGTCCTCCCCAGGAACCTGCCTCCCTTCCTCAGATCCCGAGCCAGACCATCAGGCAGAGACCTGACGGTGGCTGCAGGGCTCTAAGGACTGTCCTTACCTGAACCACAACAAGGAGACTGATGGTGAGGAGGAGGAGGAAGCCGTTCATCCTGAATCTTCCTGGGCTCCGTAGCAGCTTTGAGAGGTGAATTCAGGGAAATCTGCAGGCCACGTTGAACTGGGCTGCTTTTGAACTAGGAGGCAGAGGAGATAGGGAGGAGGGGGAGGAAGGAGGGCCTAGGGGCGGGGAAGGGAGCTTCCATCTTTCAAACCTGGGGGTGGAGGAAACTAGCCTTGAGAATCCAAGACCTGTCGATGAATTCTGAATTCCCAGGAGAAGCACAGGCCAGGAATACAGATCTGGACACCTGCAGGAATGTCTTCTAGTGTGTACTGGGCAAGGAATCTTGTTTTGTTTTGTTTTGTTTTTTTTTTCCAAGATAAAAGTTCAAGAGAAACTTTATTAGCTCTGTTAAGTACAACTTAGAAGGTTCTGAGGTAAGCAAGAACCTCAGATGAACCTACGAGATGAGGTAAAAAAGAACTATGACAACTGAGTTTTCCTATGGCATTAAGGAAGGCATTACCAATACCAAGTCAATCCTGTTGTTTAAGAGGTTTAAAGCCCTTTTAAATCCTGTGTTTCTTGGGGGTAGCAATACATGACCAAGAGCTAACACGTATCTTGTGTTAATGTGTGGAAGTCATTACCATAAGTGGGTCATGTACTTATTTATTTCTTTATTGAGCAGGGTCTGCTGTAGCCCAGGATGGTTTTAAACTTGCACTATCATGCCTGATCCTTTTGCCTTAGTCTCTAGGGATTGGATTACGGGAGTGTGTCATCATGGCTTGAAAAGAGACTGTACATATAGCTGGGCAAGGACTCTTGTTTGCATGATTTGACAACTCAGACCTCTGGCCTGAGGCTGAATCTATGAGTCTTTAGCATCCCCCTAAAAAAATAAATAAATAAATAAAAATAAAAATATCTTAAAAGGCAGCAGCTGGATGATCTGCAGCAATGATAATCCTTATTTTTAATCTATGTATTTTGAGCATGGTCTGTGTCACTCTGACTGGGTTTAAATTCAGGATCCTTCTGTTTCAGCCTCTGAATTCTGGAATTGCAGGCCTTTATCGCCCTGCTGATTAATAACTTACTTTAAAAAGAGCCAACAAGGAGCTGGAGAGATGATTCAGAGACTGAGAGTCCTGGTTGCTCTTCCAGAGGATCCAGGTTCAATTCCCAGCACCCACATTGCAGTTCACAAATGTCTGTAATCCCAGTTCCAGGGAGTTGAACACTTTCACACAGATACACATGCCCGCAAAGTGTCAATGCACATTAAATAAAAAATAGATCATTAAAGAAAATGCTAGCTCTTGGGAGACAAAAGCAGGTGGATCTCTATGAGTCTAAGGCTAGCCTGGTCTACATAGTGAGTTCCAAGTTCCAAGATAGAAATACATAGTAAGATTCTGGCTCAAAATAAAAATAAACCAAAACAACTAAAAAGCCCTTTATGGGCTGGAGAGATGACTCAGCAGCTAAGAGCCCTGATTGCTCTTCCAGAGGTACTGAGTTCAATTCCCAGCACCCACATGGTGGCTCACAACCATCTGTAATGGGATCTGATGTCCTCTTCTGGTGTGTCTGAAGACAGCTACGCTGTACTCATAAACATAAATAATTTTTTTAAAAAAGCCCTGTATATTGATCGTACCCAACTGTAACAGCTCTGATATAAATGGAAGCTGTGTTTTGTTTTAAGGATTGAGTTTCTGTCATCCCAGAACTCAGGGTAGAGCAGCAGAAGGGGATCAAGGGCAGCTCAGTCTACGTGGTCACTTTGAAGCCAGCCTTGGCTACCTGGGACTCTATCAGCAAACATATGGGCAGGCAAATGAACAGTCAAGAGAAGGAAACTAAGAAAGTAGGGGTGTAGGATATGTAGGATTTGTAATAAAATGGTAGATGCTGTCGTTGGTTCTGTGGAGCCTCAGGGTCACTGAGATCCAGGAACAGGCAGCAAGTTTGGAATCGTTTTGGGTCAGGTTCCATTTCCTCTGGTCCTCGGGCTCTTTATTTCAAGTGAATAATTTTTGGAAAAAAAAATGTGTGTGTGCACACAGTGTCTTACCTGCATATATACACCTGTGTACACCAAGCATATGCCTAGTGCCCCTGAAGGCCAGAGGAGGATATCAGATGCTCAAGGACTGGATTAATAGCTGCTCGTAGGTGATGGTAATCGAACCCAGATCCTTTGCAAGAGCAGCAGGTGCTCTTAAGCTGCTGAGCCATCTCTTCAGCCCCTTCCTGAAGTCTCTTAAGACTTTATATTTTGGGATTTGGGTAAAGAAGTATCATCCTACTCAGGCGGGGCTGAGAGGGGACTATTGGGAAGGCAAACGGGTAAACACAGTCCGGGATCCAGCTATTGATCTCTCTGCTGTTGCCAGAGCTATGGGAGAGTCCTCAAAAACTGTTTGAACCGCGCTCCAACTTATCCAAAGACAAAACTGTGGCCTCAGTGATACTGGACATTATCTCCCATTGACTGATGAGATAAAATGACTCACCCAAGTTCATGACTGATGGAGTCATTTGAACTTGAATCCAGGTCCCTCCGATGTCTCAGCCACTTCCAGGGCTGCTCCCGAATGCGCTGATCCAGTCTGTGCTGTTGTTTCGTTCTCTTTAGTGTGGTGCCTCATACAAGTTAGGCAGGTACTCTCCAGCCCCCGGTTAAATCTTGTCTCTCTCTCCTTCTTCCTTGGCTCCGCAGTCCAGCTCCAGCCTCACCCTTTCTCCCCGGCTTAGTCTATATGGTATCTTAGTTACAAGTCAGGTGGTAAAGGGGAGTCCCTGGCTTCTCTTAGATGGTTCAGGACTTTTGTCGCAAGCCTAGGTAAAACCTGAGAGGGCCTTAGGGGCCTTGAGCTCCTGAGAGAAAGCTGAGAAAGAGAAGAAGTGAGCGTCAGGCCTAGATTTCACTCTTGACTCTACTGTCTCAGCTGCTACACCTGGGAGAGGTGTGTGTGGTCATGCTGTCCAGAAGAGGGTGCCAGATTCCCTGTAACTGGAGCTACATAGGGTTGTGAACCACCAGAAATGGGTGCTGGGATCCAGACTCAGGACTTCTGGAAGAACAGCAAACACTCTTAACCACTGGGCCATCTCTCTAGCCTGGATGTAAACTTTTTTTTTTTTTTTAAGTATGCGTGTGGAGCACCAACATGCCACTGTGTGTATGGAGGCTGGGGGACAACCTTCAGGAGTTGGTTTGTTCAATGAGGGTCCCGAAGGCTGAACTGGGCAATCAGTTTGGCTGCAGGCTCTTCTACCCATTTGGCATTTCACTAACCCCTTAAGCTGAATTTTATTTATGTATTTTCCAGCACCGGGTATCGAACCCATGACTGCACACTAAGCATGTGCTCTACCACTGTCCCTATATGCCAAGTAAGAAATACTATCGTGCAAACCCCTCAAAATTTCCTTTTCGGATCCTGAGATGTGAGGTGTGTAGTGGAGGGCAAGTGGGGTGCGACAGGAGGATGCTGGGAACATCTTTAAGGAATTGGACATGAAGAGATGTCTGCTGTCTGCCCATACCCAAGAAGAGAAGTAGGGCTTGAAGCCTTTGCCTCTCTTGGCCTATGAGCAGCTACATTCTGTCTTGACAGCATCTGAGTAGACAGAAGCCTGGCTGCCAAACTGAGAGGGCTCTGAAAGCCCCATTAGACAGGTGGGAAAACTGAGGGTAAGGCAGAGGCACTACAGGCTAGACTTACCAATGGCTGTGTTCCACTGAACACTTTCACTACGCCTGGTTCCCTAGCATTGACAAAGCAGGTGTCTGTCCACATGCCTCATGCTTCTCGAGAATTGAGACCAAATTCCTTAGAGTGATGGTCAACCGCCTGCCGTGCCCCCTCCCACCCCCCACCAGCCTTCTTCCTTAGTGTCAGACCTCATTTGGTAGCATCCTCTACCACCCAGCACATACCACTTCCTAGTTGGCCCTCACCCACACTTGCCTGGCAGCCTCAGGCTCTCTGACACCTTTGCCCTTCCCCCAGCATTCACACCCAAAGCCCTTATCCAGAGAAACTTTCATTTCCTCTGTGAAACTCTCTCCAAGATGGAGGTCATTTTCCACCTTCAAGTGCTTCTTTGGCCACTCTGAAGATGATTATGTTTCCTGAGCTGGTGTGGAGCTTGGTAGAGTGCTTCCCTAGAAGGCCAAAGGCTTGGTTTTTCTTCTCAGCCACACATAATTCCAGGTGTTCTAATTCCAGGGATACCTATAATCCCAGCATTGGGGAGGATCAGAGGTTCAAGGTCATCCTTGGCAACATAGTGAGTTTGAGAGTGGACTGAGCTACTTGAGACCTCCTCACAAACAAAACAATAAAAGATTGTACCTTCTTTTGTGATCTAACCTAGAACTTGTCACCTCTCCATCCCAGTAGAGGGTTGAACATGGGAACAACAGGTATCAGGGACCACAGAAAGGATGACTGAAGGTTAAGGTGTCCTCTTTCACCTCAGCATTGATTGGCCTGGTAACTGTGGGCAACCCCTGGCTTTATACTGAGGAGTTGTCAGTGCAGAAAAGAATTCTCAGGCTGAAAGAAGAAAGGCCTGCATTGGAGCTGCTTTGATCCTAAAAGCATTTGTCTCGTCTAGAAGAGACGCCTAAGAAACTGAACGGAGCTGGGTAGTGGTGGAAGCAATGGAAGTGACTGTTTCCTAGGATCTAGACAATGACTTCCTCAGTGTGACTTCTGAGCACCTGCCCTGGGAACATTCAAAGCCACATACTACAAGAGAGCTGAAAGCGAGAGAAAAGAACCTAATGGAGATGTGAGAACTGAGAAACCCAGTAAGAGAAGAGCGCAGAGGACAGGGTAGACCTCAGGTTAGATACAACTGAAGAGAAAATTAGTGCCTTGAAAGGCAGATCGTAAGGAAATAAATGTTTCATTTCTCAAGTGCCTGCTCTGTGGCTGGTACTCATTTTTGGGGGGGGGGGCTCTGGGGATAAAGCAATGAACAAAAAGACAAGGTCTCTACTCATGGATTAGGCGTTCAAATGGAGGAAGACAGAAAAGACTGGCGTTTTCACGTTCCTATAAATTTTGAGGAAGTCGACATGCGAGAAAAGAGAAATAGAGAAAGGGCATCCAGACAAGTGGTCAGGAGAGGGTGTAGACACGCAAGCACCTTGCGTTGCCACTCTGCCCAACTACACAGTATTCTTCCTCTTCTCCTCCAACCCTTGTTTGAGACAGGGTCTTACCTTGAGCTCAGGCTACCCCTAAACTTGTGACCTTCCCACTGCTGCCTCAGCCGCCAAATACTAGGCTTAGAAGCCGGTGACTTACATGACAAGCATGGGCTTCCTGGCCATGGAGCCCAGCAGCCCTGTGTTCTTTGATAACTAACTGTTTCAGGGTGGACCACAGTGCCACACAGAATGAATACTACTTATGTGCTTGTTCCAAGATGACCTGAGATAAAGCAGGGGAGAGGAAGGGAGGGAAGTGTTCTATACATCATCCAGTGTGATCATGTGATCTGCTCTAAGATTATTATTGTCACTGAGAAAGGTCTGACTTAATAGCATCATAGAGCACCCAAGCTCCATCTTTGCTGTTGCTGCTGTTTTTGAGTCATGATCCTTCTGGTAGTGCAGACTAGCCTGGAACTTACGATGTAGCCCAGGCTAATCAGAAACCTCTATTGAGGTAAGTCATCCATCCATCCAACCATCCATCCCTCCATCCATCCATCCTTCCATCCATCATCCATCCAACCATCCATCCATCATCCATCCATCCATCATCCATCCATCCAACCATTCATCCATCCATCCATCATCCATCCAACCATCCATCCATCATCCATCCATCATCCATCCATCATCCACCTACTCATTCATCTATCCATCATCCATCCATCATCCATCCATCATCCACCTACTCATTCATCTATCCATCATCCATCCATCATCCATCCATCATCCACCTACTCATTCATCTATCCATCATCCATCCATCATCCATCCATCACCCATCCAACCATCCATCCATCCATCATCCATCCATCAATCTATCATCCATCCATCTAACCATCCATAAATCCATTCATCATCCATCAATCCATCTATCCCTCATCCATCTATCCATCACCCATCCATCCATCACCCATCCATCCAACTATTCATCCATCCATTCATTCATCCATCCATCCATCCATCCATCCATCCATCCAACCATTCATCCATCATCCATCCCTTTGCTCATTTACTCTTCCAATCTATTGATATTTACCAGCTTGGGCAAGATAACTGAGAGGGGACCCTCCCCTGAGAACTTCATAGTCCTATACTAGGGCAGGGCATCTATAGATCACAAAACTGCATGGGAAGGTCACCATGGCATCAGGCTGTAAAGCAGAGTATAACTTTGCTTAAGAGGAGAAAGCCCTGATCTGGTTTCCGGGAGAACAGGCATCTGAGCTAGGCCACTGCCACCTGGCAAGGAATAGTTTTGAAAACATTTGTATAGATGTTTGATAAGTACTTTGCCTTATAACCTCCTAATCTTCCCAGCAACCCTGTCAGACAGGCCTTATTTTCATCTTACAAGTGAAGGAAACGAGATGTAAATGTGCTCAAGGTCATACTCTATGTACTGGCGAGGACACAGGGCATGGTTCTAACTATCTCTAGTTACTTTGGTACTGTTAGTATGATTTTATTTTTTTAATTAATATTTATTTGGTAACTTACTTTGTGTGTGCATCTGGGAAGTGCCAGTGTGGAATTCAGAAGCCAGATCCAGGAGCCTTTTTGTTCCTTCTGTCACGTGTGACCAGCCCACTGATTGAATTAGGTCGTCAGGTTTGGTAGTGGGACCAAGGCTTGGTACCCGCTGGCCTCTCTAGCTATGAGGCTGATTATGAGGGAAATTACTCACGATACTGAGAGTGGGGTGTGTTACCCAATTCTTCTACATAGGAACTAGAATTAGAACTTTTTTTTTTCCTTCAGGGCATCATCTGGTCCATAAATTAGAAGGTAAAAATTAAATTTAAATATTTATTAAGTAACCTGCATCATTCCAATTCATTTTTGCATGATCAGATGGGAAAACAAAGGAAATATGATTTACCTAAGATCAAATTAGCACAATTTTGACAATATTGGGTGCAACACCTTTATGTCTAGAGGTTCCCAGGAACTCAAGTCCAAGCATCAAAAATGCACTCTGACCTCTTAGAGCTGTGCATTCTGGGATTTGAAGTCTTACGTGCAGCTCCTCTTCACCCTGGGCCAATAGATTTCGGACACAGTCAGCTATGCCCGCCTTCGCTGCTCGCTGGTTCGTTAGAGCTCCTCTCGTAATTAACCAATAGAAGTGCTTGAGTCCTGGTCGCCTGGGAAACCCCGAGACAACAAGATGGCGGCGCCGCGGGACGGCTCGCTGGCCCCGTGGTGAGTCTCAGCTCCGGGCCTTTCTGCCCCTCTAAGTCTTCCGGCAGGCCGCTGCCCTCACCCTGACTGCGAGGGCCGGCGAACTGCATGGTTTGGTTCAGGAGGAATGTGGGGACCCTACTCACCGTGTCCGTGCGTGGAGGCGGAGCAGGCGGCAGGATCCTGGGGCGGGCTTTGGGCGCAGTAGCCTTCAAGGTGCAAGCGCTCCCAGCAAGGGACTAGGAGGACGTCGCGCAGCCATGAACCCTGGTGTGTCGAGTCATAACCGTCTAGGGCAGCACTGAGTTCGGGCCTCAAGATGAAGAGACATAGGACATGTTTGTTACCCTCACCGGAGGCGACAACCGTACCTTTACGGACTTAATAGGTTGTAGTGACATAGGTTTGTATTGTATGTAGGGGCTGAGGCAAGAGGATTGGAGTAGGAAGTCCGTCTAGCTACACTGCGAGTCCCAGGCCAATCAGGGCAATTCAGTGAGACCTTACCTCAAATTTAAAAAAATTAAACAAGGCCAGGAGTGGTGATTCATGCCTTCAATCCCAGCACCCAACACTTGGGAGGCTGGGGCAGGAGGATCGCTGAGTTTGAGGCCAGCCTGGTCTACAGAGTGAGACTCTGTCTCAGAAACAAAAAACAAGCTGAGCCTGGTGGTCTGCAGACCTGTAAACCTACCTACTCAGAAGGCTGAAACAGGAGGATCACATGTTTAAAGTCAGCCTGGACTTTAGAGCCAGTTTAAGGCCATTTGGGGCAGAGACCTTTATATATATATGATTGTTATTTTATACATATGTTTCTGCGTGTATGTATGAGTACCACGTGCATATGTGCATGCCTGGTGTCAAAGGAAGCCAGAAGGCGGCATCACCTTCCCCTGGAACTGGAGTTACAAGAGGGTTCCAAGCTACAATTTTCTGGGAACCAAACCAGGTCCTTCAAGAGCAACAGTTGCTCTTAACCTCTGAGCCATTTTCAAGACTTTATTTCATAAAAAAGAATAAACCTGCAGCTATCACTCAGCACTGTTGTACAGATGTACTTGTGTAAGGCTCAACCTCCAGCACTGAAAATACTCATTAAAAATAAATTTAAGGGGCTGGAGAGATGGCTCAGTGGTTAAGAGCACTGACTGCTCTTCTAGAGGTCCTGAGTTCAAATCCCAGCAACCACATGGTGGCTCACAACCATCTGTAATGGGATCTGATGTCCTCTTCTGGTGTGTCTGAAGACACCTACCGTGTACTCACATAAAATAAATATACATCTTTAAAATAAATAAATTTAAAAGGGCTGAGCATATTGTTCATCTGTAGAGTGCTGGCCTAGCATTTCAGCCCCTACTGACAAAACAGCAACAAATAAAATGTCCGTGGCTCAGGGGAGAAAGAAGGCCCCAGACCGGCATTAGTTAGGTCTTTATCATCAGGGTTCAGAGCTCAGAGGAAGGGCAGAGTAATAGTTCCAAAAAATTTTCCTGAGCAGCATGGGAGAAAAGATCCCTCAGGAGAGACCTGGCAGCATTTGTTCTAAAGGGTTTCTAGCTGAAGGGATGGAGAGAGGATAAAGGAGAAGGTGGTGGGGTCCCATAAAGAAGGGAAGATGGAGGAGGTGACTGTGGGACAGTGTTGACTAGGGGAGCATTTCCCCCCCGTGGTAGTTTTACTGATAACATAATTAACATAGATTATAAATCACCCTTCACTGTATAAATCCTCGCCATTTTTATGCTTCATTTATATGACATGTCCAGAATGGGCAGATCTATTAGTAGCCACCTAGGGTTGGCTGGGAGAAGTAAGGTGGGAACTGGAAGGTAAGTAATTAAGGTATACAGACTTTTTTGTTTGCTTTGTAAGTAGGTCTTCTTGTGTAGCCCTGACTGGCATGGCCCATGCTAACCTTGATCCCAGCCTTGCCCTTGCCGGATCACAGGTGTGCACCATTGCACTTGGCTTTGCAGAGTCTTGGTGAGTCGTGTCATGTCTGTAATCCACGTTCAGAGGCAGGAGGATCTCTGTGACTTTGAGGTCAGCCATGGGTTCTGCAGTGAAATCTTGTCTTAAAATAACTAGGGACTTAGGGTAGTGGTAAAGCACTTGCCTAGCAAACTTGTGGACCTGATTTTGAT
Organism: Micromys minutus; assembly: GCF_963924665.1. Classification (NCBI taxonomy): domain Eukaryota; kingdom Metazoa; phylum Chordata; class Mammalia; order Rodentia; family Muridae; genus Micromys; species Micromys minutus. The sequence goes on from NC_137978.1 coordinate 48,194,471, forward strand.
CTTTAGAATGTATTTTCAAAAACAAGACAGAAGAGGTGTGAAGCTTGGGAGCCAACAGCGGGTCCAGGCTCCTGCCGCCATGTCTGAACGCCAGGATTCCATCCCCAGGATCCACAGGGTGGAAAGAGAAAACTGATTTCTTCAGGGTTATCCTCTGGTTTCCACATGAACTTCATGGTGTCTCTGGGCCCATTTACACAGACATATAAATAAATAGATAAATAAACAAATGTTCAAAACAAAAACCCACACATGGCACAGGCCACCCCAGTGCTGGGGAAATGGAGTCACATGGGTCCCTGGGACTTGCTGCTTGGTTCACAAGCTCCTGGGGGCGAAAATCCAGGTGGTCCTCAGAGCACTGCAGTGCATATGCACCTGCACATAAAAGCCATGTATACACAAATAAATAAACAGGACTGTAATACTGGGGAGACTGAGGCAGGAGGATCACAAACTAGAGGCTATCCTGGACTAGATAGTCTTGTCTCAACAACAAAGCAAACAAAGAGAACATTAAAAAGAACTCTAGCCAGGTGGTGGTAGCAGCAACTCAGGCCTTTAATCCCAGCACTTGGGAGGCAGAGGCAGGTGGTTCAAGACCAACCAGGTCTACAGAGGGAGTTCCAGGACAGCTAGAGGTCCACAGAGAAACTCTGTATCCAAACAAACAAACAAACTGAAAAAAACGTTAATTTTATTTATACTTTGAAATGATGGCGTATATGAAGTATATGGCTGGGTAAAGCTAAGTAAGAAAAAAGTTGATTGTGTGATTCCATTTATGTAACTTTATCAAAGAAAATTCCAGAGCTGAGCAGGAATGGTGGGTCATTTCTCTGCCCTGGTACTCAGAAAGCAGAGGCAGGTGAGATGTCTGCGTTCTAGACCAATCAGGGCTACATGCTAAGACCTTGTTGAAAGAAAAAAACAAACAAATAGAAAACAGAGAGAGAGGGGAAGGGAGGGAGATGGAGGGAGGGAGAGAGAGAGGGGGAAGGAATAAAATTCAAGAGTTAAAACAATGGTGCTGGCCAGCAGGCCCAGCTAATGAAGAGGCAGAGTTGTGACTCAGGCTGCAGCAGGCCGGCCTGTGGGACGAGAAAGGGCTGCTTTTATATGTTGGTGGTTAAACCCTATCTGTTCCTGTTAGCAGATGGCACCGGCCTGTGCACATAGATTACAGAAACAGTTGGTCCCTTTCCAGCATGCTCTGCTGTGGTTGTGTAAATGGTGACTACAGAAGGAAGCCCAGGGAAGGGCACCACAGGGCTTCTCAGAACCATTGTCCTGTGACTCTCTGATAATCTCCAAATAGAAAGCTAAGTTATATCCTAAGAACAAATAGAAGGGAAATTGAGCGGTCAGCTTAGCCAGAGGAAGAGAATATGGGTGAGGAGAGACCATTCTAGAAGGGGAGGCTGCCAACTGACTGAGAGCCCTGTGTTCAAGGCTTAGCTCAGGTGTTTTCGTGGCAGGGATGCTCAGGTGGGTGAGGATAAGTTGAGAGGCAGACAAGGCTAGATCACCCATGGGAATTTTATTTCCCTTCCTCCTCCTCCACCTATTTCCCTTCTTCTTCCACCTCTTCCTCTTATTCTTCTTCCTCCTCCTCTTCCTCCTAGCCCTCCTCCCCTTTTAAAAATGTATTATTATTATTATTATTATTATTATTATTAAGATATGATCTCACTGTGTAGCTCTGGCTGGCTTGGAACAAACATAAATTGTCCTCCCCAGGTGCTGGGATTAAAGTATGCACCACCATGCCCAGTTTTGTTTTTCTGGTTTTTTTTTTTCTTGTTTGTTTGTTTTAATTATCTTTCAGGGGAAAAAGGAGCCCTTAGGGAGGTTTGTTCAGGGCTGTGGCATGTCCCTGTTGCTTGTGAGTATCAGTGAAGGCAGCCACTATGGGAGCTGTCCTATTTAACCACATCCTGAGGGAGCCCAGACCCTCAGAGCAATGCAGGGTTATGGTGAGGATGCTGGATAATGGGGTGAGAGACCTCTGGCCCCTCTGGGGCAAGGGTGGGGTGTGAGTCCCAGACTCCAGGAAGAAGGTGAGGGAGGCTGCCTCCAGGTAGCATGTGGAATGTCAGGCTCAGCATCTCCTTTGCTTCCTATTGAGGTGATAAAGACCCTGCTGAAAGGAACCTGGGGAAGAGTTTATTTCGATGATACTTCCTAGGTCACAGTCCAACATGGAGGGAAGTCAGGTAGGGACTGAAATAGAGACTTTTTATTCCACTCAGGACTTCCCTGTCTAGGAGTGGCTCTGCCCACAGAGGGCTGGGCCCTCTCATCTGTCATCAGTCAAGAACAGGCCACAGCCTCATTTGATGGGATGTTTTCTCTGTTGAGGGGTTCCCTCTTCTCAGATGACTCTAACTCGTGTCATGTTGACAAAAGCTAACCATCTCTAACCATCTCCTCAGGCGAGGCCAGTGCTGCATTTCCAGAGGACTACTTTGAATTTAGCCTGAAATATTCAGACATTCCCCAATGGAGATGCCCTCTCTGGCTCCAGGCCTGTCACATTCTAGTCAGGTTATGGAAGGAACATTGGTAGCTCTTAGGTATAGCTGGCTGTACACATGTCCGTTCTTCATCCAAGAAGTGAGTCAGCATGTTTGAGTGTTAGTCCACCTTCGTGCCTATGACAATGGCCCCACACAGCCACAGTTCGACTTTCAGGAGCTTCCTTTGAGCTGGGCACTGGCGAGTGCTTTAGGACTCTGTCCCCTGCCAAGTCATCTGCCTGGTAGGGGCTGAGACCATCCATGTTTTACATGGGAGGAAATGAGAGACCATGTAAGACACAGAGCATGTCCATTCTGCCTCAGAGATGATGGAGGTGGTACCTGGGTTTTGAAGCCAGGAGGAGATACCTTGGCTGTGTGCTTCCCAGCTCAGTGATGAGTCAGTAATCACACAGCCTTTTGGGTAGTCAGTACCCACACTCTAAGTCTGGAGAAGTTGCAGGTCCTCCACCCCACCAGGCAAGGACTTGCATGTTCAAAACAGAGAGGCAGGCAGCATCTTGGGGGAGTCACTGTGTCAGAAACCTCATTCCACACTGGAGAAGTGAGGAAAAGCTGCAGCTCCCTCCTTGTGACTTGAAGCTCTGGGTCTCTGTCCCCAAGGACTGATTTCCCTCTTTCCCCTCAGGAATCCCTGACAGTGAACCTCAAGACTAAAGCTATGAGCTCACCTCTGGCCTCTCTTAGCAAGACTCGGAAGGTGCCCCTAGAGTCGGAGCCTGTGAATTCTGGGTAAGGAACCAGCTGGCCTCTAGGTCCTTGTGCCCCTGACCTTGTCTCCTCCTTGATCCTTTCCTCACCAGAGGAGAATGACCCCTAGCGTCCTGGGGAAAGCAAAGAGCAGCTAGCGGCTTTCTGTGTCTACCTCTCTTTCTGCCTTTAGTAAACTGGTTTGTTTTGACCAAAGATGGAGGGGGTCTCTCTGTAAGGCATGGCCCTGTATGAGCGACTGACTGCTCCTCATTCAGTTTACCCACCAGTCACCATCCCTGCAAACGTGGATGTCCTGCCAGCCTGGGCCAGACTCTGTGTTGGGCTCTTTTAAGTGGCATTGCCTTAAATCCTGAGGCAGTCCCTGTGCAAGGCCTTTTCTACCTCCTGTTCCCTTGCTGTTTTTCTGAGCACACTTAGAGTCTGACTAAGGCCACGATGATCCAGAGAGGTTAAGCAGCAACCCCAGGGGCCCAAAGTACTTCAGAGAGGAACCAGGGTCAGCTTGTGGGCTTTGGAATCTTGTGGTCTTTCCATACAAAATGGCCCTGCAGCGTCCCCCTATTTTTCTCTGGGAGGAGCTAGGCATTGGACAGTGTGTCCCTTGGCTCACCCTGGCTAAGGATAGATGGGGGTGGGAGTCTTCAGGAGACAGAGGCTTAACCTCTATCTCTAGCTTTGCATGGGGCCTGGAACTTTCCCTTGGTGGCATTCCAAGGGGCTTAATTTTTATTTGTTCCTTCTTCCTGCCTGGGTTCCCAGGAGGCGAGGGATAAGAATCTACGGAGATGGTGAGTATGTGCCCTGTCCTCACGTCCCCTCCCCTTTCACCAGCCTACATCTTACAACAGGGCATGTAGAGAAAGAGCATGCTGAGGTCTTGTGAGACTGGGCATCTGGCCCGCTTCCTGTACTTGAGCTCCCTGCCCCTTGCTCGAGGTCTGGGCCACCTGCTTGCTCCAACCCCTCAGCAGAGAGATCCCCACCATAGAACTCCTCTGCCCAATAGAAGATGGTTTTGGGTCCCTCAGAACTATGGGAAGACCAGAGATGTGGACCTCAGCCTCTGTCTTGTAGCCTTCTCTCCCTGAAGCCCTGGCCTGATTGTGCACCTTGTGGGGCAGTGTATAAGCTGTTTCGTCTTGGCCAGGACCCAGGCCAGAGTGTTCTCTGGGTTGTGGTCCCAGAGCAGTGACCCGGGCGTTCCTGTCTGCAGAAGATGAGGTAAACATGCTGAATGATGGGCAGGACTCAGAAGAGAAGATCTCTGTCCCCTCCTGCTATGGAGGCATCGGTGCCCCTGTGAGTAGGCAAGGTGAGACAGGGCTAAAGGGTTGTGGGTCCCCTGCTCTGTAAACAATAGCTCCTACTCTTCTCGCCTGCTGTGTTTAGACGCTGCCCCACGGCTTGCACTTCCACATCTGTCCAGGACAGGGTTTAACTGAGAGCCACAGGTTGGGGATCTGGCCAAGCCCCAGACCAGGCTTTGGCTAGAAACTCTCCACTTTCCAGCAAGTGTGATGTCAGCAGGTCTGTGATTGAGGCTCAGAGACAGTGATGGGCCTGAAGGGAGAGCTCAGCCTCTGGTCATCTGCTTTCTCATCTGCATGCTCCAAAAAGGGCCGTGTTCCTTAGGAGGCCATTTTCCCTGTCTTCAAAGGGCTGTGTAGAGTTGCTTACGGTAGGATGGGGAGACAGAGGGAGGGTGGGCAGACAGGCACCGGGAGGGATCAGGACAAGTTTGTAATGAGGCAACTAACATCAGGCGTGACATCTTAAGTTACTTTAAGATTCTCCTGCCTCCCTGTCCTCTGATGGAAGAGCAACAGACTGGCGGGCTCTAAGGATTTGGTGAAGTGCTGTTGGTGGGGTTCTTGGCTGTCACACAGGGTATTCAGAGGGGAGGCCTGCATTAGGTAGGGCAGTGGGAGGGAACTGCCAGGAGACCCTGGACTAAACTCACTTCCATCTGACACTGGCCAGACCCGCCCAGCCTAAGTTCTACAATGACTGCCAGGCACAGTGGTGCTCATGCAGCCACCTCCTTCCCTTTTAGGGACTGTGCATCCTCTCTCTGCCACATCTAGCTGGTGTGTCTCCACCAAGGTCTCCAATAGGACCTACCTCTCCTATTTCCCGTCTCTGCCCAGAAGCCCCCTCACCTGCCCCCCCCCTTTCTGAGCAGTTCCATGCTGGCTAGGTTGTTGATGGCTTCCCTTGTTCCCAGGCTCTTTCTCTTACTGTTCTTCTCAGTACCTCCTTTCTTCCCCGATGTTCACCGTGGACATTCCCGCTGCCTGACGCATCTGTCTGTCCATGCAACCCCAGTGACGACAGCTGTGCTGTGTGCTGGCAGGTCCCGAATGTTCCCACTTCAGTGGCTTAAGATGCTTCTGCTCTAAGTCCCTGAGTGAGCATGCCCAGTAGGGAGATGATAAATCTGGGACTTGAAGATGACATCAAGGTGGAGTCAAGGCGTCATCATCTTTCTCCTGAGCTATCCTGGGCTTCCTGTGTGGCTGCAGTTTCTGTTTCCCTGTAGTTAGAGTGTCTATGGTGACAAAGAGGTCTATGGGGGGGGGGTGTATTGTTTATCTCACTTTTTTTTAATTTTTTCCCAAAGGGTGGGGTTGGGACAGATAGGGCTGCCTCTAATTTACTGTGTATCCTGGATGACTTTGAACTCCTGACCCTCCTGTGTTGGGATAAAAGTGGCACATTTCCACCCTCAGCTCTCAAGCTTTTATTCTGAATTTTTTTACTGTACAGAAAGACTGAAGCAGGAGTAGAGTATCTTCCCTTCCTAGCATCTGCCATCTCACCATAGTCCCTCCCTTTTTGCCTGCACAGAGATACTCGCACACAAGGGTATCCTGACAGCCATATCTAACTCCTTTGGTAGCCCTACAAGTCCTAATAATAAGGAGACACATACCGTGTCGTTGCTGCACCTCTGAGCATGAGTAATTCAGTAACCCTCCTAACACCTAGCTCTTGTACATTGCATGCTCCTCAGTAGTTCCAGATATCTCTCAGAATCATTTTCCCCTCATCTGGGACCTGAACGGCAGGGAGGCCTCATGCATCATTGTAGTATTTATGCCTGTTTAGATAATCTCCTCTCTCTCTCTCTCTCTCTTTTAAAGATTTATTTATTTACCATATATGAGTACACTGTGGCACACCAGAAGAGGGCATCAGATCCCATGACAGATGGTTGTGAGTCACCATGTGGTTGCTGGGAATTGAACTCAAGACCTCTAGAAGAGCAGTCAGTGCTCTTAACTGCTGAGCCATCTCTCCAGCCCATCTCCAGTCTCTTAAAACAATGACATTAACTTTTCTCTCTGGGGACAGGATCTCACTATGTAGTCCTGCTTTCCTAGAACCTATGCAGACCAGGCTAGCTCGCAGCTCACAGAGATCCTAGCTTTGTCTCTTGGGTGCTGGGATTGAAGATGTGGGGCACCACGTCCATCTGATAAAGTCCCATCCATCCATGCTGCAGAGTCCAGATGTGCTGAGTGCTTTGCTTTGTGTGTGTTTGTTTCTGTGTGTGTACACAACACTGTGTGTATATGGGTCAAAGAAAACTCATTTTTTTCCTTCCATCATGTGGATCCCTGGGAATCCAGTTTAAGACACCAGGCTTGATGGCAAAGAGACAGCAGAGTAGATAAAAGCACTTGCTATGAATGCAAGAGGCCCTGAGTTCAAGTACCCAGCACCTGTAGAAAAGCCTCTCATGGATGTGTATGCCTATTATCCCACTACTAGAGGTCAGAGACATGTGGGTTGTGGGAGTGTTCTGGACAGCCAGCCTACCCTAAACATCAGTCTTTAGTGCTGTGTTTGCCTAGTATGCATATGGCCTTAGATTTGGTCTCCTCACCCTCAAAAAGGGTTGAGTGGATGTGTACGTGCATGTGTACACACACACACACACCAGCTTCCTGAAGCAGCCCACTGACGTCATGGCCCACTGTGAGGACTGCATGAGCTGCTCTGTGTAGAGTTTCAAGCACCCCTACCACCCACGCATTAGCTGCTGTGTTGGTATTGCTGGTTCTGTTCTCGTGGCTTCCTCCCTCTCTGCTCTTCTCACCTCAGCCTCACCTCCAGGCTGGCACAAGATACTTTGTCCCCTTGTCAGGCCCTGCATTCCATGACTCAGAGCTGATAACCTCCATGGCCAGGAAGCTGCAGGAGCTGGAGAAGCAGTTGAAGGCCCAGAATGACGAGATACTGTCCAAGGTAGGACCCGAGGAGGGGACAGCCAGGGAGCACTGTTTCCTCAAATTAAACTGGCTATTTTGATGTCAAGCCACGACCTGGGAATGATTTTGGTCCCCATGAGCTGAGCAGAGGGCAGAGGCTGATAGAGCATGGGCTGGGTGGAGCTAGCAGGCTGCTGAGCTGTGGGGAGCTAGACACAGGGCCCAAGACATGGCCGTGCCTTTCTCACCTAGTGTGACTGTTGATCGAGATGTCACTTGAGGCTCAGGCTGTGCCTCAGGGGTAGGGACAGCCTCATGCTCACACTTGGGCAAAAGGTGTGCACTGCCCAGTAGAAGGGCTAAAATTTACCTCCTCTTCACCGTCTGGGGCTCTGGGACCCTCCAGGACTTACACTCACCCCGAGTCTCACTGCTTCAGGAGCAGAAGATCCTGGCCCTGGAGGATTTGGTGCAGACCCTCCAGCAGCACCAGAGTAAGAAGCCCTTGTCAGGTGCTCGGTCGGGTCCCTGGTTCACGGGTGCTGGACAGAGACTAATGGGTGTCAAGGCTCCAACAGCATCAGGCAGACTCCTGGTGGGGTCTGGACAGCTGGGACCAGAGAGAGACACACTTCACTTAGTGCCTTATGCACAGACACACTCCAAGGGATGAAGGGACAGATGGCTTTTTTTTTTCACACTTTTAAAAAAGATTTATTTATTTATTTTATGTTATGAGTAGTACACCATAGCTGTTTTCAGACACACCAGAAGAGGGCATCAGATAGATGGTTGTGAGCCACCATGTGGTTGCTGGGAATTGAACTCAAGACCTCTGGAGGTACAGTCGGTGCTCTTAACCACTGAGCCATCTCTCTAGCCCTGGGATGGGTAGCTCTTGACCTTCAGGTGACCTTCAGTTCAGGTGACCTTCTTCCCACCCTATTAGTGTTAGGTCTGTCCCCAGAAGGCCTTAGTGGCAGAGCATCTGCATCCTCCAGTGTGGCAGTAGATTTTCTCACCCACTTCTTCCCCAGGCAGTTCAGCCTTGCAGAGGCAGGAGGAGCTGGAGACTCAGTGCATTCAGCTGCAACGGCAGGTTGGCGAGATGGAGGTGAGAGCCGAGGATGGTGGGACCGATGGCCAGGCTGCTACCCCTGGCCTAGAGCTGCCAGGAAGGATTTGCAGCAGCGCCCCTCAGTATTCTGCAGGCCCCTTGCGTTACTGTGCTCTGGGCATCTGGCACCATGACACATTACTCCCTTTGGGGCTGAAACCCTGAACACGCCCACTCTTGCTTAGTATACTTCCTTATTCTCCACTTGCTCTATTCCCAAGTCCTCACTGAGGGTTTGTGACTGGGCCCGCTCTATACCTGGAGCCTGTCTACGCCCTGCCATGTCACCGTCCTCTGGCTCTCTGACTAAGCTTATTCCAACCTTAGCTAGCCCATGCTGGTCCCTGTGTGGACTGGACCTGCCTCCTTCTGGAGTGGAATTTTCACTCGTGTCCTTGAAGCCTTCCCGACCTGACCAGTGCAGGCTCTTCATTCATCCTCTGCTTCCCACAGTCTCAGCTCTAGTCCCCTGCGGGACTGTAACCTCCACAAGGGGCCCATGGCTCACCCTGGACTTAGTGCTGGGTAGTCTCCTGCCTCAGGCCATGACTTCTTCACTCGGTCACTCGATCACCTCAGTCTCTTTTTTTCTGCTCAGAATTGTGGTCACGCTGGCCCCCAGCAGGGCGCACTCAGCAGTGCCCACTTGGCCTCCTCCTGCAGGTGCCGAGCCAGTCCCTTCAGAGTCCTTTCTGAAATGTCTCTCTTCATGCAGAGATGTTGCCAAAGCTCCAGCTCGCTCACTGCAGGCCTAGTCACATCTAGGGCTGTGAATTACAGCTGCAGAGCTGCCTCACCTTCCTGCTGGGAATGTGGCAGTGGCAGAGGGCACAGCCTCAGAATCAAGGACACCCCTGGCTCAAGCACGTGCCCTTCACATGTTTATTGATTTGTTAATTTTTTTGTTTTTTGTTTTTCAGAGACAGAGTTACTCTGTGTAGCCCTGGCTGTCCTGGAACACCTCTATAGACCAGGCTGGCCTCGAATTCAGAGTTCATAGATCAGCCTCCCTCTACTTCCCAAGCACTGGGCTGGCTGATTTGTTAATTGAACAAACGTACAGTATCTACCCTGGTAGACACTGCACCATTAAGCTTGTGTCATCTGGACAAAATGTCATAGCCCCCACATGCGTGAGGCTGACTGTCCACAGAAGCAGAGAGTCACATGTGACTAGACAAGGAAATAATCAGGAGTCCATTGCAAGCCGAGCTGGGTGGGGGTGGCAGACTTGGGATAATGTCTGCTGAAGTCACGAGAAGGGCAGGGAGAAAGAGAGGCCAGACGGGCCTTACTATTGGCTCTGTTTGGAGGGAGTCCTTGTGTATGTGGGAGTGGAGAAGAGTCCTAAAAGAGAGCGTGGTTGCAGCTGGGTGAGGAAAGAGAAATGGCACAGACACATACACATGCACACACACATGAGCGTGCACAGACACACACATGCACACACACACACACACACACACACACTTACTCTCACACACACACACATGCACACACACATGAGCGTGCACAGACACACACGCACACACACACACACACACACACACACACACACACACACACACACTTACTCTCGCATGTGTATTGTTGGCAGGGAGGCAACCAGCTCTGCACTGGAAGAGGTACAGACACAACGGTGTCAGGGTTTCACACAGCAGGCAGCTGGTGTTGGTGGCTGTGCCACAGACAGGGCAGTGGGCTGTGGAGCAGAGTATCTGGCAAAGGGAAGAAAGTGGTCACAGAAACAGAATACTCTAACCAGGTGTGGTGACACATGCCTTTAATCCTAGCACTTGGGAGGCAGACGCAGGTGAATCCCTGTAAGTTCGAGGCCACCCTAGAACAAAGCAAGTTCTAGGACAGCTACAGAAACCCTGTCTTGAAAAAACAAACAAAAACAACAACAACAACAAAAAAGAAAACAAAAAAACAGTATAGAGGGAAGATGACTCTGGGCTGGGAAAAAGGCTCTGTCAGTAATGTGTTTGCTTTGCTCTGTCCCTAAAATCTATGTAAAACAAAAACAAAAGCCAGGTATGGTTTCATGGATTGATCATCCCAGAGCTGGGGAAACAGTGGCGTAGATCTCTAGAGCTTACTGGGCAGCTTTGTATCCAGGCAAGGCCCAGGCCTTTGACTGAAAAACAAGATGGAGAATGACATCGGCCTGTCCTCTGGTCCCTCATACAAGTGCACATGTGCATGTGTACCTGCACACAACTGGGATCACAGACACATGAACACACAAAGCCTAGAATGGCAGAAAGAAGGGGGAGGCTCACTCCTGTAGAGCAGGTGTCTGCTTCTTCGTCACGGTTAGACCAGACCCACACAGTCCTCCTTGCTGAGGTGGCCAGCTCTGGCGTTCTGGAGTAATGCGCTGTGATAGGTACTGGCCTGCGGGGTCTTACTGAGCACAGGGAGACGAGTAAAGAAAGCGGAACCTGCTCTTCTAGAAGTCAAGGGCTTTGGGGTCACAGGCAGGACGTGCGCAGAGCCTCCAGCACATTTTTTGTTCAGGCCACCCTGTGCTGACCAGGTGACGGTTTTCAGGAAACTGCAAGTAGTGCAGCACCACCCCTCCCTCTTCTGCCTGACAGCGCTTCCTCAGTGACTATGGCCTCCAGTGGGTGGGCGAGCCCATGGACCAGGAGAACTCAGAGGACAAGATAGTGTCTGAAAATGATGAGCGAGACTGGATGAAGGCCAAGAAGTTCTGGAAGCCAGGTAGAGCATCTGCCCTGACCCTGTCCCCCAGCTTCCTGGTGGCCCATTGTTTCAAGCCCTAGCATCCCAACATTAGGGTGAGATGGAGGGTGCTGAGTTACCCAACACCTTGTCAGGAAAAGAAAAGCCACAGTCTCCCTCCCTGGTCTCACTTTAGTCTCTGTCTGCTCATGTAAGAGCCACAGAGTTACTAGACATTTGATGCTCTCACCTCCTCCCAGACAGAGTTTCCCTGTGTAGTCCTGGCTGTAGAACTCACTATGTAGACCAGGCTAGCCTCGAACTCAGAGAGATCTGCCTGACTCACTCCCACTGCCCAAGGCCACACTGTCTTTAAGCAAACAAGACCAAACCAAACTTCACCTGACTTGGTGAGACACACCTTTAATCCCAGCACTTGGTAGTCTGGGTCAGGAAGATTGAGAGTTCAAGGCCAGCCTGGCTACTTAAAGAGATTGTGTCTAATTCAGGGAGGGAGGGGAAGGGAGGGGCTCTGGGAAGAGTAAAAGTGAAAGCCGCCTTCTGGTTTCCAGGCCTCAACCACCTCCCTGTCCCGCCAGGTTTGTGTGAGCCAGGGTGTGGGATCTGCTCTGACAGGCTCTGAATTTAATGGTTTGTCATCATCCTTTGTATTGATTTTGTTTTGTTTGTTCTTTCCAGACAAAGTTTCTCTGTGTAGCCCTGGCTGTCCTGGAACTTGCTCTGTAGACCAGGCTGGCCTCAACTCAGAGATCATCCTGCCTCTGCCTCCTTTTTCCCATTGTTAACCACTGGTATTCCTAGGGACCCAGCCCACCTCGTCCTTAGATCTGGGCCGTAGACCTGCTTCTGAAGGGCTTATTGTCTTTGGGGTGGAGCAGATCTATCTCTAGGGTCCGGAATCTAACTCAGATACTCTCATTTCTCCTCCACCCCTTGTTCCAGATTGCTTTGTGGCTTGAGAAAGTCACTTCCCATCCCTGAGTCTCAGGTTTATCAACAAAATGGTGCATGATTACCTTCAGGGTTACCAGGAAGAAATGAGTCAAATACAAAGCCCCTTGCATGTCCTGCTCCTGTTCCCAGGCTCTGAGGGAAGAGCATCTTGGCAGCCCCCACCCCCCAGGGGAGTCTAAGAGGACAATAGCAGAAGGCTCTTTCTGCATAAAGACCCAGGTTCTAGGGCTCAGGCTGTGGCTCAGTGGGTAGTGTGTTTACCCATAGTGTATAAAGCCCGTGTTAGGACGGGCATGGTGGTCCACACATGCAATCTCAACACCCAGCAGGTAAGGACAGGAAGATCAGATGGTTCTGAGCTGTGGAGCAGTTTGAGGACACCCTGGGCTACAAGAGACTGTATGTCAACAAAACAAAACGTGGGGACAGAGAGATGACTCAGGGTTAAGTGCTTGCTGCTCTTCCAGTGGTCCTGCCTTCAGTTCCCAGCACCCACATTAGATGGCTCACAACCACCTATGGCTCCAGCACCAGGGATCCAAATACCCTCTTAAACCCTGTTACAAGCATTGTCCTACCTTGTATTTGGGCCTAGGCTTCATCCCTCTCTCCCTAAATTGAGACAGGACTTCACTATGTAGCTCTGGCTGTCCTGGAACTCTGTCGTGGAACTTGCTTTGTAGACCAGGCTAGCCTCGAGCTCTTGCCTTTGCCTCCTAGTGCTAGGATTAAAGCCATGTACCATAACTGTCTTTACCGCTTTCAAAGAGTTTTGAGAAAACAGCCTTGGCCTGGGCCAGAAGGTGCGCCATTTTATAGCAAACTAAAGTGGAGTGTCTGAGCTGAACAGAGGGGCTGAGAGCCCACTGGGAGATGGCCCCAGTCATTGGATAGAAGATGAGGTAGGTGTGCTGCTACGGAGGACAAGAGGCAGGAGCGATTTGGGAAGTGGGGTCCTTGGCCTTTGTGAGCGATGGAGGGGAGAGGAGGAGTCTGAGAGGCCCTTGCTGTGAGAAGGTGCTGGGAGTGGCCTCAGGCTGTGGGAAGTAACCACAGTAATCCAGGGCTTTGCCCCCAGAGCCCAGCACACTAGGCCCTCACACTCTGGAGAGCAGCCTTCCTTCTGGTGGAAGGTTTTTCTGCTTCCTTTAGGAAAGGGTCAGGCTACACGGCTGAACATACCTGCTACGTGTCCCAAGTACTTCCTCCAACAACCCTCCCAGACAGCATCCTGCGTTTGTTGTGTTGGCACAGCTCCAGGTATGGCTCTGGAGCCATGGTGGAGACCACCGCTGCCTTCCACCTTGGAGCTCCTGGACCACAGAGCCCTCTGCACTTTTCTCTTGCTTTTGCTTTTCAGTGTGGGAGGGGCCTTAAGTTCTTCCTGCCAGGTGAGGAAATGTTTTCCATGTCTAGCTTTTCTCCTTAGAATTCCTCGTTGTCTCAGGGTCTCTGTCTGTCCCTGGGTCCTCTGCTACCAGCTTTAGCTTCTTGCTAGCTTGTGTCTGGGCGTCTGTCACTTCCTACAACCACCAGTGGGCAGGCGAACCAGAGCATCAGTAGCCAAAGTGGGTAATTAGAATGTTTTAGATCCAGAACTTTTGCTTTAGGAAGGATTGATAGTTTCTCCATGAAGGGGGCCAGTAAAGGGGAGCCTGGAAAGAGGGTGGTCTGCAGCTGGGCCCCCAGCATATCACCAGGATACAAACATTCACGGTCCTGCTCTGGATACAACACACAGCAGGTTTTGGGCCTGGGGGACGAGAACAGTGGGCTTGGTGCTTGTCTCTCTCCTGTCTTTCCTCCAATTCCCACTCTTCTTCCAAACTGCCTCACTAGGTCCCTCCCTCCACCCCTAGTCTCTGTCCCAACTCCCAAGCCCCCGGAGCTTCTCACATTCCTTGGTCAAGAGGCCACACTGGCAGCCTCCTAGGCCTTGGGTAGGCTTGCTTCTCCTGAACTCACTTTTGTCTTGACATTGCGCCCGCAGCAGGTCCCCGCAGACACCTGGGCTGCCCTGCCGCTGTGCCAGTGTCTTGGGAAGGGCAGTGCTGGAGTGAGGGGTCTAAAGGCTCAGGCTCGGTGTTCTGGGGACAGCTAGCAGGCTCTGAACTCACTGTCTCTTCACTGGTGACACCCAAGAGCACTCAACACAGTGCTTAGCACAAGGAAGGCTATGGTGCCTGGGTATCTGGGACTGTCACTCCTCTAGATAAGCCCCAAGCTCAACTGCAGAGGTCAGGGTAAGAGCTGCAGGCATCAGGACAAACCTGCTCTGGTTGAGGGTGTGCTCGGGAACCACCCAGTCTCAGAGCTTCTCTCTGCTTGGGCTCCACTGAGGCTCAGAGAGCATGCATGCAGGGAAGTGGCCAGAGTAGGCCTGGGTTGCGGAGTCGTGGTAACAGAAGCTGTTTCCTGGTGCAAGAGGCTGAGAGGTGGGCTATCTCCATCTAGCCCCAAAGCCTGCAGGGGTGCCAACAGTGGCCGGGCCTGCGCCTGCTGTGTGCCCTGCCGTGTGCTGTGCCGTACACACAGGACCTCTTCGCATCTACCATTGTTTCCCATCCTGACTAGGGTATGAGGCTGAGAGGGGGCAGACTTTCAGAGCCTAACAACCACACTGCTTCTGACCTACTGGCAGGTAGCTGGGTCAGCACATGCTTCTGGGGGCACCCCCCTGAGCCAGGTTAGGGTTCAATGCTCTAATCTGTGTTTGAGAAGTGCCCAGAGTACTTGAAAGGCAAATGATAACATCCAAAATGACAAGAATGTGGGCCAAGGGCCAAGGGAATGGGCTCAGGGGCAAAAGAGCCAGGAAGGGGTGCCAAGGGTTCCTGGTAGGGTTCAAGATAGGGCATGGTGTAGCCTGAGGCCCGAGCAGACAACAGCAGCCACCCTCAGGAGCTTGGGGGATGTTCGAATCCTCCTTTTACACAAGAGGAAGTTAAGCTTGCTTCAGCCTGCTTAGCTCACAAGCAGCAGCCCTGGCTGTATGGCCTTGGAGGGCCAAGAAAGAGCCAAGGGGGGAGAGGTCAGGCCAGCGCTTGGGAGGGGGAGGCAGGAAGGTGAAGAGTTCAAAGTCACCTTCAGCTTCCTAGAGTATGGGCTACGTAAGACCCTGTCTTAAAAACAGAACTCCTAAAGTTACATGAAGTCTCAAAGGTCTTCCCTCGCACTGTGACCCTTCCTAGAAAGGGGTCCTAGGTAGCTGTGTCCCAAGGGCCATCACTGAGAAGCTGTCACCTACACAGAGAGCTGAATGAGTCATGTAGACCCTGCAAGGCTTACGTGACCTGGAGCATGATACCTCACAAGGCCTCTAAGGGTCATTAAGTCAGGTCCACTGACATGATCTTGAGGCCAGATCAGGGTTCTTACCTGCCCATCCCACAAAAGAGACATGTCTCTCCATTGGCTCGAGCTAACTAACACAAGGCTTGCTTTTCAGCCTATGCTGTCTTGGGTGGGAATTCCCACGACAGTTTTCTCCAAATGAAGGCTTCCTTTGAACACTGTTTGGCAAGTGTTCACTGACTTAAAACTTTGCCCTGGGCTGGCCATACCAGGCTCACCCTGCCCTACTTCCTGAACGCTTCCCCATGGAGCTGTGCTTCCTTCTCCCTGGGTGCCCAGCCTCTCCCTCCTGTCCTCTGACCTAATGGCAGCCCAGCCCACCCTACCTATTCTGTCCTTTGCTGGCCAGGGATAAGTTTCCTTTGCTTTTCTAGGCAGAAAGCAGACCAGTTCCCACTTTCCTTCACACCCTGTCTCTCCCTGCTGTCTTCTTCCACATCTCTTTTATGGAAATGCTCTGCCGCTGTCCGTAGCCCCATGTCCCCGAGACCAGTATTCTGAGGCAAACTTTTGCCATCAGCATTTCTAAGTACCATCTCAGGGACTCCAGTCTGTCCCCTTCCCCATTGCCCACCCCGTGTCTATCCCTGAACCTTGGCTCTGAGGTTGCTTGTTTTGGATAGCAGCCTCTGGTCCATTCTGTGGCAGGCCTCACTCTCCTGAGCTGGGGGAAGAGGTACAGGCTGGCCTTATAGAACACACTCTCTGGACTTATATTTACGTTTCTCAATTTGTTCTTTGTATTGTAAAGAAAACCCACGCCAGGATCATTGTGGGGTAGGAGGTGCAATGCAGCTGATAGACTTCCTGCTTCACATCCATGAAGCCACAGGTTCCGTTCCCAGCGTCCTATAGTCTGGGCTGTTGGTCACACAACAAGCCCCGAGGCAGGAGGGGCAGGCATAGCCCTTCAGATAGTAGCCAGAGTCAAGGAGAAAGGAGGAAGAAGGGAAGGCTCAAGGAGGGCCTGCAGCTCTGCAGCTGCAGAGACAACAGGAAACAGCCCCTGGCACCAGTACTTCCACTTGGGGAGAGCAGTTGGATCCCCAGTGCCCTGACCTACATCCTGTCCTGGAAAACACCTCCCGGGAAGCTCACAGCCGTTTGTGTGCTGGATGCTGTTCATACTCTAGGGCCATTCAAAGGAGCCCACCCAGCACCCCATCCCGTCTGCCTGCCACCCTTCTTTTGTGGCCCCTTCCTGCGTGTCCTGGTCTCCTTGTCTGTACCCCTAGAACTGTGCAGGGCCATGTATGCAGTGGTTTCCAGAGGAGTCCAGAACCTTGGCAGATGCTCAAGAGCCTGTTGACCATCTGGTCAGCAGCTAGCACCACACCCTAACAGCCATCTGTCCCACCGTGCCCTCTCTCTGATGAGACAGCTGTGTTCTAAGTTCTCCAACCTGCCAGGTGGCCTGGTATTCGTCACCTTTCCTTTTCTAATACTGTTTCCTCATGAATAAAGTGGAGATTAGACAGTTCTGCCTCTCAGCCTTGGGGTTGGCCTGAGGACCATTTGTACAAGGTGGAACTGATGAACTCAGACAGTTCAGGCTGTTCCAAGTTAGCCCTCATGTGGCCACTTCCTTGGCGCCTTATAGCCACTCAGAACATTGTGGTAAGGCCAGAGAGAAGTGCAGAAGCTGGGATTTGAACCATGAAAGCTTTATCTAGAGCTGGGAGCTTTGCCAGCCCAGTGTCCAACAGGGCTAGTATCAAACTTTACTTTTGCTCTTAATACTGAGCATTGCTAAGAAGCCAGTGAACTCTCTCTGGCCTCAGTTTCCATCTGTGAAAACTGTAATGGAATGTAACTCTCACAATGTAGGATCGGTCATAGGCAGAAGACATGGAACTGTGCACATTAAGCCTCTGACCCAAAGTAAGTGTCCTGCTAGGTGTGGTGACATGCATGTAACCTCAGCACTTGGAAGGTGGAGGTAGGATCAGGAGTTCAAGGTCCTCCTCACCTCCATCAGTTCTAGCAAGGTGGATCAGGGCTGGAATAAAAAGTTCAAAGTAAATATCCAATAGCTGCTACTGAGACCTCTGCTCAGTGTGGAGGGCCCCCAGAAGCCAGAGCTGCCAGGGCGCACAGCAGCCATAGAGGCTCACGGACATCTATTCCTTTTACTAGGGGATTCTTTTGTGCCCCCCGAGGTGGACTTTGACAGACTGCTGGCCAGTCTGCAGGATCTGAGTGAGCTGGTGGTGGAGGGAGAGGCCCAGGTGACCCCAGTGCCTGGTGGGGCTCAGTTCCGTACCCTAGAGCCCATCCCGCTGAAGCTCTACCGGAATGGCATCATGATGTTTGATGGGCCCTTCCAGCCCTTCTACGATCCGTCCACGCAGGTAGGATGGAGCTCTGGGCCCATGCCTGCTCACCCCTGCTTGGACGTGGCGGGGTGTTACTGTGAGAGTTTGCCCTCCACAGAGCATACAGGTCCTACCCCTCCAATCTTGGAGCTCCCAGTATTTTCAGAATATGATGCTTATGTTGCCAGCCAGTCAGGTAGCAGGCTTGGCATAGCATGGCTACAGAGGCCTCATGTTCACTCCCCTGCAGCGCTGCCTCCGGGACATACTGGATGGCTTCTTTCCCTCAGAGCTACAGCGGCTGTATCCTGATGGAGTCCCCTTTAAGGTAACCAGCACGCCTCAATCCCTGTGCAGCATTGGAGAGAATGGGGACAATAACTTCCTCAGGGATCAGCCTTCCTAAGAGGGAGCCATCCACTCAAGGGACCCACCCATTCAGGATGCCCTGCAGGAGGGGGAGCTGGGACCAGAGTGAGGAGGCTGTCATGGCCACAGTAGCCATGATGCTCCTCCAAGCTGAGCAGCCGACAGTGCCCTCTGCTGGCACCTTGAAGGTACAGCATTGCCAACAGCACCACATTCTGCCCACCCTTCCCAGCATTCAGGGCACCTTAGCCTGGGACAAGTGGGGAATCTGCAGTGCACAGTGGGCCCAGTCTCCCCTAGAAGTTTCTGAAAGCGCGTGGTTGGGGTAGAAGGCAGGGCATGAGTTGCAAATGCTGAAAAGGGGTAGAGTTGGTTGAGCTGCAGGGACAGATGATGAGCCCATCTGTTGCCGGGGCTGAGTGGGATGAAGGTTGTCCTCATGGGGAGCAGGAAGCAGCAGGCTCCAGGGGCGGGTTATCTCCACAGCGAGGGTGTGTGCCATCATGGTGCACAAGATAGCGTGAGTCATGACGGGGGTGTTGAGGTGGCTGTGTCTTTGAAGACAGTCTTGGAGCCATGTCTTCACAGACACGCAGGAATGTAGTCTGAGCTGCAGACTAGACCAGAGCAGCTCTACCCTTTCCTGACATTCATACCCACGATGGAGTGGGGAGGGGGGCTTCAGTACTGTGGCTTCAGCTACTATGAGTAAGAGGGTGCTTGCATAAATAGGGCCTGAGGTGATAGAATATGAACTAGGGTGCTCTTGTATTAGACCATCCCTTGGCTTGTTCTTGAGGCCCCTGGGCAAGCAGGAGCGGGGTGAGGTTTCAGGGCTGAAGAGTTGGGCTCCTCGCTTCTGTGGTCCTTTGCTCTCTGTCAGGTGAGCGACCTGCGAAATCAGGTCTACCCAGAGGACGGGCTGGGCCCGTTCCCAGGCGAGGGTCGTGTGGTGGGCCGGCAGAAAATGCGCAAGTTCACAGACAGGGTGGAGGAGACTTCAGGTAAGCTGGGCCCCAAGGTTGGCTGGGGCTGTGCAGAGCTCCAGGTGACCTCTGCCAGCACTTACAGTCCCTCCTGGACCAAGGTTCCCAATGTCCTCCCGCAGGCTCCACAATGACTGCAGAGAAATTTCTGAACAGGCTTCCCAAGTGTGTGATCCGACAAGGCGAGGTGATTGACATCCGGGGCCCCATCAGGGACACCTTGCAGGTGAGGCCAGCCCTAACTACCCAGCAGCCTTCTGCAGGGGACTTTTATTATCAGCCCTGGCTCAGCCTGCAGTCTCTTGCCAGGAGGCAAGGAGACCCTCAGACTATCATGTCTCTGTGGAGCTGGTGAGGATTCTATGCCCCGCCCCCCATATGGCAGCTGGGTTGGTGGCTACAGCTGAGGGGGTGAGGGTATGGGCCCAAGGCCCAGGTCACATTCTTGAGGACTTGGCTTAGGTGCCCCTTGCTAATTGTCCTGCAAGCCTCTCAGATGCTCAGAGTTCATTATCTTCTGTCTTTACTTCCTTTCTCCACCCAAAAAAGGAGATGCCAAGCCTCATGCCTCCCGACACCGGTCTCTTTTGCTTTGTTGCCTTTGTCCAGCTTGGCTGCCCCCCCAGCTCCTCCCTGCAGCCCCCCACCCATGCCTACCTGATTTCTGCCCCTGCTAGCCATGTGCCCCAGCAGCCTTGTCTGCTGCCACTGTCCTGGCATCGAAGGTCCATTTTGTGTCACTTTCCCTTTCTATCCGACTTTTCCTTCCTGCCTGCCTGATTTGGTTCCTTGCTTCAGGAGCTGTCAGCCGCTGTCAGTTTCCCAACCCTGTCCCTCCTCTCATTTCCTGTGGGTCAGGGTTATTGTGCTGTAGGGATTCCTTGCTCCTGTTCCATTTCAGATGGCTGCAGGTGAAGTTAGGTCCCCAAGTCTAGTCACCATCTGAGTGGGCTTGTTTCCCACACTGGACTCAAGAATGACAATGTTGCCTTCCAGAGTCTCCTTTCCTTTCCATTTCTGAGACCCCAGTTGACACACACCTCAGCTCACTGGTCCCATCCATCCCTGAGGGTGGAGGACATGATTTAGGTGGGACCTAGGCTCCAGCCACTCCCCATGGCTGCCTTCCAGAACTGCTGCCCAATGCCTGTCCGGATCCAAGAGGTCATAGTGGAGACACCCGCCTTGGCCTCTGAGCGGCAGAGGTGAGGGCAGGGCAGAGGTGAGGGCAGGGTGGAGAGGAGAGGACCAGGGAGCTGAGGAGCACTGAGGGCCTTTGGCTCTGCAGAAACCAGGAGTCACCTGACATGCCGGTACCCCCGCTCTCCATGCTGCGCATCAAGTCCGAGAACGGGGAGCAGGCCTTCCTGTTGATGATGCGGCCGGAGGACACCATCGGTGATGTGCGGAACCTCTTAGCACAGGCCAGGTGGGTATAGGCAGGGCTGGGGGCTGCAGGGAGTTCCTGGTGCCGTGGCCTGGCCTCATGTACTCTGATGGACACCCAGGGATATGGATCCAGCTGCCTTTGATATCTTGAGCACCTTCCCACCCACGGTCTACCAGGATGATGCAGTGACTCTGCAGGCCGCAGGCCTGGTTCCCAATGCAACGCTGCTCTTACGGACTCGAAGAGTCCTGCTGTCGAATCCCAGCTTTGGTACTGGCTCTGGCCCAGGCTCACTGCCATGAATAAAGTGCCGCCCCTGACATCATGAGCTCCATAAGGCTCTCTAGAGAGGGGGAGGCTGGGGTATGGAGGGGGTGGTACAGACACTCAGGCCTGTAACTGGAGCCCTAGCCGGCAAAGCCACCGACTCTCTGTCCCCTGGGTTCCTGTTCTCCAAGTTGTACTAAGTGGATCCAATGGAGGGAGTGGCCAGCCCTAGCTGGGTTGACATTCTGTCTCAGCTGGGACAGGGGGCCTCAATGGGGGCAAGGCCTCTGAAGATAGCCAGATGCTTGTAAATCCACAAGCTCATGTGGATACTTCTCCATAGTGTGTACAAAAGCACTGCCACAACTATCCCCGTGCACGAAATCTAATACAACTGCTGCCCGTGCCCCCATCACTGACCTACACTGACTGAATCAGCTCCAACACAGGAGGCAGCCCTGGGGCAGATGGACGCAGAACCAGCATGGGAAATTGAGGGTGACTCAGCCACCATGTCCAGAAACGTCATGTCCATTGTGGTCATGCGCTGTCAGACACGGCCATGTGCTCCACACACACGGAGAGGCAGCCAGCATCACTACCGCCCAAGCACCACCAAAGCCACCTGCCTCTGCCAGGCAGGGAACGGGACACCACAGCCAGACAGCACCAGTGGAATGGGCATTTAATTGTCCCTAGGATGCTCCTAGGAAGGGATGCGGGGCCTTTGGCAGAGCCCTGGCTGATGGAAGCACCAGAAGTGCTCATCAGGCAGTGCCAGGCGGAGAGGTGGCCCCATGGTCTGGCTAGGGACGGCCATCGTCGGGGCTTAAGACAATCTTTGAGACCAGTTGTTGAATAAGGAATGTTGCCTCTGAAGGAAGAGAGGAGGCTACAGAAAAGGCCTGGGTTTGCAGGGAGGGACTCCAAGGTCAGATTAGGAATGACAAGGAGTTGGTTACAAGGCCTGGCGAAGAGCTGGGTAGGGACTGTGGCCGTCCTGACTCAGGCCAGCTTCAGGAACTCTTGCAGTGTGTTCTGTTCCACGGCCTCCACGAAGAGTTCATAGTCCTGAGGGAGGGAGGTAGTCCCCTGAGTCAAGATGCAGGGGACCCTAGCTGTTTGCCCAGGTCTGACCCTGGCTGCAGTCCTCCAACACCCCCCAGAACCCAAACCCCATACCCCACAGTAGTTGTTCCCGTTGACAATCTGAGGTGGGGTAGCTTTGGGGTTGCCAGCCAAGGCTCGCATCTCATCTCGAAGGGCGTTGTCCTGGGAGATGTCCACTAGCTCGTATTGGATCCTCTTCCCATCTAGGATGCGGGTCACCTCACTCTGCTGGGACTTGATCTAGGGGCGGAGGATTGACAGGGTTGGCAGGCAAGCTGATGGGTTTATGGGAGGAACTCTGGGTGTGAGCGACAGCTTCTGTCCTGCCCACTCTACCGGGAGGTTCTCGCTACTAAAGGATGAGAAGGGTCTAAGGATAGACAGGTAAACTGCATGAGTTCCAGAAAAAGAAGACGCTCAAGTTCTGGGCATGACAAGGACACTAGACTCGGCGAGGGGCAGGCCCCACAAGACAAATATCCTCCTCCACAGCCTTACAGTGGAGAGGAAGCGGGGATTAAGGCGGTCGGGGGATGGGGCGGGATGGTGCAAGAGAATGGATGGCTCTACAATGGGGGGATGAGCGTGGGCAGCTCATGCTGGGGATACCGAGGGACCCTTGGTAGAGGGGTTCAGGCCGGGCCGAGCCCCTGGACTAGACCTGGGAGGCCATACCCCGCACCTCACTGCCTCCATCGTGGGGGCGGCTCCCGGGCACCAGTCGGAACACAGAGAGACGGCCCACCCTCTCCGGGCGCCAGCCCAGGCATACACTTACTTCACGAGAGCCGGTGACCGACGTGCTGTAGACTCGCAGGCCACTCATGCTGCAGGCAGGGGACACAGACCAACTGAGGGACGGTGGAAGCGGCAGCTGCACGGCTAGGAACTACGCTGCCGCTGCCGCCGCGCTAGGGAGCGGTTTCCTTCCTGCTCCGCCCGCGTGTCACTGCTCTCGGGACCAATGAGCTGCGTAGGCGGGCAAGGCGGGGCCTGCACGACACCGCCCTGCTCCGTGGCCTCTGCAGCTGCTTGGTTCCCCCCACCTCCCCTTCAACCCTTACTGGGCTGGGGACAGACTAAAAGGCACAAAAAGCTAAGAGCTTTCCCCAGTTTACCGGGCTTTGTACATTCAGTGGCTAAAGCAGTGCCAGCCTCGTCTCCAGGAGGTCTCTTAATAGTACAGCTCAGCAAGGAACTTTGGAAGGCGGGTTAATTCTCAAGTGTAGGCAGCAAGGGCCGGGGGTAGTGTGGTGGGGCGCTGGAGACTGAGAAGGGGCAGCCAGGACATTTTCTCTAAAGCACCTCTCTACTCAAAACAGGCTCAGACAAGCTGTGGGGTGGTGGCTGTAAGGAGGGGATGAGGGAGCGGCACACACCCTTCAGGTGCCAGATGGAGGAAGTAAGCTGCAGGCCAGCTCGCTAGTGTGTGGAGTCGGGACTTAGCCTGGTTTCTACTGGCCTTTGGTAGAGAGCTATTTTGGGGGTGATCACAGCTTAACTCTACCTTTATGTTACAAATGACACCCCATAGCTTTGAATATTAATTATTCTGCTAATGAGGTGGAAGAGGGTCCAGCACCCAGTCCAATTGTGGATCAAACCTTTAGGCTCACTATCGCCCCCTCAAGAGCAGACCTGGGGCTACATATATAATGGCCAACACAATTCTGCTGCCGGCTGAAGCAAACTGCCTATCGGCTTCTGGAGAAGTCACTTCCTCAAAGCCACAGAAACCCAGAAGCTGCTGACCTCTGAGGTCTGCAACTTTGTAGTGACAACTGGCGGTTGCTCTCTGCAGCAGAGTGGGGCAGAGACGCATCTGTCTCCACACAAAGGCAAGAGACTCAGACTCCAAGCCTAAATTCATTTCCAACTAGTCAAAGAGAGGGGCGACAGTGATGCGGGGAGGCAATGGAAAACGGAAGCATTTGTTAAACGTTTTATTCTGTAATCAAAATAGGCAATACAAACCAGTCGACATAACAAAGATTCATATAAATAACTTTATAAACTTTACGAAGAAAAGAAGAAAAATACCCGTGAGCATGGAGGCTCCTGATGACATAGGGTGGAGACCAACCAGGAAGCTCTGTTTTTAGGAAGTTGAGGGGATAGTCAACTAGGCGTGGCTACTCTAAAAGGTAAGCCACTCCATAAATAAAACATAAACTTGTTAAAACACTTGTAAAGAGGACCACTTAGGCCCTGGAAGTCCAGAGTGCTTTTAACAGCCCAGAGGCTTAGCATAAGTCTGGTCATGGCTGCCTTGGCACCCCAACTACAGGGTCCATGGCTCCAACCAGAGGAGGGTGAGGGCTGGCCCAACAACCAGATAAAACTTGAGACAATCCCTAAATCGGGAGGCAAGAAAAACCAGAAAGCCAAGGGTCAAAAGCCCTAGAGAAAAAACACACACAAAAAAAATAGGAAACACTCAACACTGTTTTATCTTAGTGCTGACCCCATACTAGGTGCTCCGAACTCTCAAGGTGAGAGCAGGAAAAGGAAATCTTCCTAACCCCAAATGAGCAGCACAATTCAGAGGGCCAGCTACAGACCCCAGCCTTAGGAAGGAGTGAGCAGCGACAGCTGCCCTGTGGTCTTATGGGGGGAACTTCTGTCCAACCTGGAACCACAGGGCAACCACAGGAGTCTATACTCCTAGAAGAGCCAAAGTTCTAGGGACAGACAAAGGGTAGCTAAGAAGTTTCCTATAAAAGATGGCACAGCAGGCAGGCTGAGGAGCCCTGCTATAGTCCCAAGCCAGGAATCATAGTGGGACTTTGCTGTGGGGTGGATAACCCCGAGGCCTCTGTGGGAACAACAGCCCTGAGGAAGCAGGTACCTGAGAGAACCCAGAAAGCCAGCTGAGTTCCCAGGAAGGCTGACACAGGGGCCTGAGAATTCTCAAAAGGTCATAACTCCAACTTAACCCTTTAGGCCGGTAGAGCATCAGTAGGATCAGGGTATGAACAGGAATGAACATGGATCCATCCTGAGGATGGAGGGGAGGCAAGCAGCCTGTTTGTTTCTCATGTCAGACTAGAGCTGGGCACAGCTTGTGAGGAAAACTGCAAAAAGGTTAATTAGTAACTCAGCCTTTAGGAGTGACTTAAGGTTAAGAGGCAAAACATAAGCCAATAAGGCAAAGCCAGAGTACGGCAAAACAGGCAGGCTTCTCACAACCCTGGCCCCAGATACTACAGGCTCTCCCCTCTGGATGCAGCAGCAGAAGGGAGAACTGTCAGGGAAGGAACCTTCTGGTGAGGCTAGCAGCAGCCTAGGCCCTCCCTGGCACTCCTCACTGTGTGGCACAGTTTTCTCCCATGTCCTGGGCATATCTATCTGACAGGCTGGTCCTTAAGTCCTCAATGTCATGGCGCAGCTGTTGAACCTCTTCTAGTTTCCTCCTGATCACATCTGGCTTCTGCAGATCTAGCTGCGTCCCTGGGTGCTGGGTGGCTGAGGAGAGAATTCTAAGTGTTAGCAAACGAGGCAATTAACCCTTGCATGGAGAACGAGCGTAACAACAGCAGTTTGTAATGCGCATCCGTCATTGTGGGGCACGGCTTCCCCTCACTACTGACGACTGAGCCAGTGCTTTGCTATACTAAGGTCTCTACTACAGGCTACAATCTCAAATCTAGGAGACCCTGGTTTCAATCTCTCCCTGCCACCCTGACAAAAGCAGCCACCTGATTACAGGCTGTCAGAGGAATAAAGGGGACGAGGGAGACAACTACCACAAAGCAGTGGTCAGGCCTATGCACCTGGTTCAGTTACCACAAGAACAGCCACACTGGACAGAGAGAATGGAGGCCCTTTTGATGACTCACAGTGAATGCCTAGGAGCAGAGAGAGGTTGGGGTTGCAGCCCTGGGCCCTCTGGGTCACAATGCTGCAGACAGCTTGCAGATCTTGAAGGCAACTGGCCAGTTCCTGGTGCAGCTCATGTGCTAGCTGGGCTGTGTCTGGTGAAGATGAGGACCCAGGCTGGGCCTGGCGCAAGTGCTCCTGAAGCGTCAGATTCTTCTCAATCAGGTCCTGGTTTTGCACTGAGAGCTAAGTAAACAAATGATAAACTGATTAAGACTCTAAGAGAGGGCTCAGTGGTTAAGACTGCTCTTCCAGAGGTCCTGAGTTCAATTCCCAGCAACCACGTGGTGGCTCATAACCATCTGTAGTGAGATCTGGTGCCCTCTTCTGGTGTGTCTGAAGACAGCTAGTGTGCTTATATATGTACATAAATAAATAAATCTTAAAAAAAAAAAAAAAGAGGAAGTGTGCGTTTGAATGTACATGGGTGTGAATGTGTGTGGAAGAGAAAAGGCGTCACAGACTATGTCTCTCTGTGTTGTTACCCACACAGGCTTGGTGCCATGTAACCCAACCCCTCCTCTCCTCTACAAACACTAGTTCCTCCTGTGTGTAGGCTGAGCCCAGGCCCTTAGGGATCCAGCACTGGAGAGGAAACTATTCCTCAGCAGGATCTGAGTCATCAGCCTCCAGGTTTCGGTCCAGGAACCAGAGAAGATGCTCCCACCCCCTAGGAACTCCATCTGAAGCCAGTCCCTCGGCTGGCTCTGTTAGCCAGGCTATTAGAGATGGCTTAATGTGAACAGTGAAATCCGAGGAGACACTGGTTTCAATCTCTCCCTGCCACCCTGACAAAAGTGGCCACCAGCCAGCCTGATAAGAGGCTTCAGAGGAATAAAGGGGTGAGGGAAACAGTAGGTGGCTGGTGGCCACTGGGGGTGTGGCTGGGAAAGATAAGAGACCTGAAGATCCAGAACTGAAAGGCATCTTGCCTCCACCCCTTTTTGAGACATGGTCACACAACCTAGTCTGGTCTCAGACTTCCTATATCACTGAGGATGTTCTTAAACTTGATCCTTCTGTCTCCAACTTTTCCAAGTTCAGGGGTTACAAGTGTACACCACTACCCCGTTTATAGCTCAAGGCTTCACCATGCAAGGCAAATATTCTACCAACTGAGTTATGTCCCCAACCCTTAGCTTGTTTGTTACAGGGTAGCCCTGGCTGACCTAAAACACACATGTAAACCAGACTGATTTCGGTCACTCTAAGACAAGCCTAGGTCTTTTAACATAAAAGGGAAATACAATGCTACTACCCATCCCTTTGCTGAGAAGATTACATCCCTTCCAAACTCTTGAAAGGTAAGGATGGGGTAGGCAATGGGAGAAATCACATCTGTGGAGACTCTTATGGGCCTAGCCAGTGCTTACCTCCTTCACGGCTGTGCGCATCTGCTGCAGGGCTGTCTCCCTCCGCTGTGCCTCCTCTCTCAATGCCTGGCTTATTCCTTCTTCTTGTGCCAGTTCTTGCTTTTGGCTCTAAAGACCACACAGCAACACGTACAGAACACACCAAGAGTACAAGTCTGACTTACATGCTATCCCTCACCTAGGCCACACAATGAAGTGCACTTACCACACAGCTGCTTTAAGGGCTGTGTGAGAAGAGCTGAGGCCGCTACCTTCCATTTACAGAGTGCTTTTCAATCTCCCTAATGCTGTGCCCCTCATGTGGTGGGGACCCCAACCATAAAATCATTTTTATTTTTACTTCATAGCTGTAATTTTGCTACGGTTATAAATCATAATATAAATACCCATACTTTCCAACAGTCTTAGGCAGCAGCCCTTGTGGAAGGGGTTATCAACCTCAAAGAGGTCGAATTCCACAGGTTGAGAACCACTGGTTAAAACCTTCCACTCAATAAGCCATTAACAACTAAAATTGGGGCATTTTAGATGCTGACCAGGTGTGACTACTTCCTGACAAAAACTGAAGCGAGAACTACACAGACACAGGCGGAAGGGCAGGCCCATAGCTTTCAGCTTTCCTCGGTGCTTTAAGACAGGTGTGAAAACCTTTTATTTTCTGCATGTGTATGTGTGTGTGTTTGTGTGTATGTGTGTGTGCGCGCGCGCGCGCGCGAGCACACTGCACATGTGTTTATGTGCAAGCAAACATGTCCAGGTTCACTCATTACGGAGGGAGGACAGAGGTTGATGAGTCTTTTCTTGACTCTTCACCTTGTCTCCTGAGGGAAGGTCTTCACTTGAGCCCAGTGCTAACCCGCCAGCCAGCCCAGCTCATTCGTCTGCTCCAGTGATTGGGCATCTAGCCTCTGAGCGGTGCCATATCACCCAGCATCACACGGCCGCTGGGGTCTGAACTCTGGTCCTGACACACAGGAAAGTGCTTCCTCCACTAATCTGCATGTAAAACCTTTTAGAGAACCTGAGTCTATTTCACTCAAGGTTTCTCAGAGAATCAATTAATGAACACTCCTACGGTGGCCGAAAATAGGAAGCAGGAGTTATCCTTGCCTTGCGTGGCTCTTTACTGTTCCTTACTCCTGTCAGTCACTGACTTCTTCGAGGTGTTTTTCGGGCTGTCTCCTTACACCTCTGTCATCACGTCTTATACCACATTCCCAACACCCCACTGGATTTTCTGCTGCCTCTATAGGACGCCAATCTTCTCACTGACCTGAACCGTAAACCTCACTGTGCCACACTACAGATAATGTTCTAGTAAGATTACCATCACCCACTGAAGATTAAAAGTTAACATGGCGGGGGCTGAAGAGATGGCTCACAGTTAAAAGCACTGCTGTTCTTACAGAGGACCTGGGTTTGATTCCCAGCACACATGTCAGAAGCCATCTAGAAAAGGGTAAGATGTGGAAGTGAGTCTTCTGGAGATGGCCCACTGTTTTTCATGGCCTGGGATGAGTGAGCTCTGAGAGGCAAGGTCACCAGGGACATCACCCCAGGATTGCTTCTTGCTGCTGACAGGCTTTTCTGCCACTCTTACGTGATCATACAGCCTCCAATTCCTGGGCATCTGCCCACCCTATTGGGTATATTTTCTTCAGATCAACATGAAGATGTATTCTCATGTAGTAAGGCTGTACAGACAAATTAATGATTTCACAATTTCTGGGTAATAATTTTATAGAACTCTTAAATTGATACAAGTAATCTCAAGCACCAAATAGAGCTACAAATAGAGCTCTATAAACCTTCACGTGTCATGGTCTAATCGTACTAGGCTTGGAGCAAATTTTGATCAAGGAAAAACATTCAAAGTCTGGTCCAAGGATGAAGTCACAGGTGTGATAGAGCAAGGCCCTGTGAAACGTTGCTTTGAATTTATAATGAGCTTATGACATGAAACATTGCTTTGAACTTACTACCAACATTCTTCTGTAACTCCCCTTTTGTGTAATGTTTCATCTATGAGGTAATTTTATAATTTTTGTCTAGTAAGGTATAAGAAGGCCAGAGAGAAGAAATAAAGTATGGCATTTGGGGCTGAACCCCATCCACCAAATGTGTATGCATGTGTGTCTGTCTATCGATACATGCATGTGTAGGTATAATGCGTATGCATGTAAGTATGCATGAACATTTGTGGAACTGTTGAGACAGGTGGTCAAGCCCAGTGTAAGTGTGTGTGTCTGTGTGTGTCTGTGTGTGTCGATGTGTGTGTTTGGATTCTCCCTTTCTCCCTCTTCTCTCTGGCTCACAAAGAGTTAACAAACTCTAATCCTCTTCCCTGGTCAGGGAGGGAGGGGCCCTTGAGCCAGAGAGAAAGGAAGCCTTTTTTTCTAATTCCCCTGCTGCTATAAAGTGGAGTCAAATTACCAGAAGCCAGAGGCTTCTGGCCTTAGAACAGCAAAGAGTTAAAGAAAGAGAAGAATTACCAAGATTAAGCAGCTTTGGGTTACACAAGAACAGAGCTAAAGACAGAAGAATTACCAGAAGTAGGTAGCTTTTGGCCACAGAACATCAGAGTTAAGGAATTGTCAAAGATAAAGTGGCTTTAACCTCAATCGCTAACTCCATACACCTTTGCTGCCTTCCTGGGCAAACTGGGTGCCAGGCTATGCACCCTGCACACATGGCGGTTTACAAGCATCTATCTGTAACTACAGCTCCAGGGGAACTGACACCACTTCTGACCTCTGTGGGCACCAGGCACATATGTGGCATGCATAGATGCAGTCAAAAAAAAAAAAAAAAAACCAAAAAGACACTAACACTGTAGGACAGAGAAGACTTTCCTTCCTTCCTTCCCATAACCCCTTAAGCTCAGCTCTGCACTCACTTGACCTAGGCATGCACTGCGATGAGACCCTGTCAGATACAGTCTAGGGATGAAGTGTCTTAGTAGTCCACTTATGATGCTCACAAAGATGAAATCATCTAACTGCACATTGGTCAAAATGCCTCCTCATTGGTAAGCAGTACATGCTGAAGTCCAACAAGTATCAAGCTGTTTGCAGGTTCCTGTTAAACTATGCAGTTTTACATCTTGATGTTCTTCCTATAGGACGCCAGTAACATCCTAAGTCAGCTCCTGTTTGCCTGGCGAATGCCTCCTCACTCATACTCTGGATCTTCAGAAACTTGTCCTTGACCTCCCCTCCTCCCACTGACTCTCCTGAATTCACCCCCCCCCCCAAACGTGATATGAGCCTGCTCTCAAGAGAACTGCTGTCATATCTGTCATCTCAACAAAGCGAGAGGCTCAGAAGCACTGTTTCCTTCTTGGACAGCAAACAAGCAGCAAATAATACGGCCGAAAAGGGAATGAGAAGCTGAATTCTAAGCTCCGTCAGTTCAGTACCCACCAAGGGATAAGGCTCCTGCTCACCTGGACCTGAGAGAGCAGCTGCTCCATCTTCAGCTGTTGCCTCTCC
The DNA here is from genome assembly GCF_963924665.1 of Micromys minutus. Lineage (NCBI taxonomy): Eukaryota > Metazoa > Chordata > Mammalia > Rodentia > Muridae > Micromys > Micromys minutus. The sequence goes on from NC_137978.1 coordinate 48,225,256, forward strand.
ACGATCTGAAAGGCAAAGTTATCAAGAAAGGCTACAAGCACAGGCTGATGTGACAATCCAAGACCACCTGTAGCCCAGTATAAGACCAGGGTAAGGACTGGTTGGCACAACCTACAGAAATGTAACTCAGACTCCTGATCTTCGCTGGACTGTACTCAGGATGTAATAGAGGTTACAGATGAATGCAACATTCCTCACCAGTAATTCTGGGTTGGGGACCTTCACCTAATGACTTCAGGTCAGAGGAAGAAACTCCCAGTACACATATTCTTCAAAAGTACAAATTCAGCTTAGTGGATCTCCCTATCCAGGGCTACCTACAATGGGTATGGGGTTAGAGCTTTGGTCACAGTGACTATTCCAGGAGAGACTCTAAACAGTATCAGCTTTCTGTGCCTCAGGAGCTCATAGTCTCTGAACCATTTCTAAATGTTTTTTGCTAACCTATCTCACAGCAGGTTACAGGATCTCTATTATTTTCTGAGTTGAGAAACTAAGCCATCTCCCTAGTTCTAAGGTTTTGATGAACATTTGCAGTTTTTCCAGGACCTGAACCATGGCCACAGTGCACCTGGGATTCAGTTCACCATTCTGGTTCATTTGATGGGCATGTTGCCCCTAACTTTTGTGTATATTCGTGATAAGCAATCTGCCTGTGATAAGACTGAATATCTAAAATGTAAACTTACTACACAAGGCTGACCTCTCTGAAGAGAGAAAAGCTCTTGCAAGCAGACCCTAGGTGGCTTAAGACCAGGAACTCCTGCTTCATTCCCAGTATACAATCTCTTCTTTCCTCCCAGCCTACCCAGGCCAGACTCAAAAACCCTAGTCACCTTTCGGAGGGAGTCACACTCCTTCTGCTGGGATTCCATTTCCACTTTGAGGCTTTCTCCACTGACTTCCTCCACAGACTGTTTATCTTGGAAGCTGAAAGACAATTTCTTCTTCTAGAACTATGAAATTAGAACCATTGTGGCTTTTGCTTTTAAGTTTTATACATTTAATGTATGCGTGCTCTGCTGCTGCATCTACATTCCCATGCCAGAGCAGGCATCTGATCCCCCTATAGATGGCTGTAAGCTACCATGTGGTTGATGGGAATTGAACTCTAGACCTATGAAAGAGCAGTCAGTGCTTTCTTTTTTTTTTTCAGCCAGTGATTTTAATTGCTGAGCCATCTCTCTAGCCCCCATTGTGACTTCTAACTGTTGGTTCTACTATTTTCTATGTCTTTGGAGCAAAACAATTATACACTCCTACCCACAGCTGAGGACTGTGTGAGACAGGGTGCCCCTGACAGATGATACTCAAATTCAGTTTTCTTTTCCAGGAGCCAGAATCTATCTGCACAATATATCAACCCTGTATTTACCAAAGGCTCTTGTATTCTGTCTTCACATTAAAAACAGAATTTGAGGTGGATGGCGGTAGCACGTCTTTAACCCCATCACTTAGGAGTCAGAGGCAGGCGGATCTCTGTGAGTTTCAGGCCAGCCTGGTCTACAGAGTTCCAAACAGTCAGGGCTACATAGAGAAACTCTGTCTCAAAAAACAAAAGCAAAAAGAGTTTAAAAAATAAAAATAAATTGAAAAATACACTAGAACTCTCTTAGCTGGGCATGGTGGTATATACCTGGAATTTTAGCATATCCCAGAAAACAGAGGAAAACAGAGATTTGCCGAATTTCACAGTATTAAAAAAAAAAAGTATTAAGTCAAGCTGGGATACAGAGCAAGACCCTGTCACAAAACAAATCATGTCTCTTGTTTTTCTTGATGCATATTATATAAGGCAAAGCCAGCTTTGTCCTTTAATGGTCTTTAATGGTCAACTTAGAATCATCTTAGGGAAACTCATTTTGAGATACCCTCAAAGCCTTGACTGGATAATTTTCTAGATCAGATTGGCTATGGGAAAGCACCATCTCTAGTCAGGTGGTCTTGGGCTACATAAAAAAATCTAGCTTGGCTGGAGACATGGTTCAGCCAGTAGAAATCAAGTGTTCTTGCAGAGGACATGAGTTTGTTGGACATGTATGTCGGGCAGCTCATAACCACCTGCCACTCTAGCTCCAAGAGGATCTGATGTCTCTGCATATATGTCATGGACATATATATACCAACACACAGACACACATACATAAACACAAATAAGACCTAAAAAAAAGTTAGCTAAACATGAGCCAGTGTTTAAGCCAGGAAGCAGCTTTCCTCTAGGGTCCCTGCCTTCCCCAATGATGGACTGTAAACTGAGGTGTAAGATGAAATAAACCTTTTCTCCCCTACATGGCTTGGTCAGTATGTTTTTAATCACAGCAGCAAAGATGACACTATAACTGTCTTCCAATTCTGTTTCCAACCAACATCCTCCAACTTGCCCCTCAAAATCATTCTAGCATAATTCACCACAGGGATAAACAAGAGTCACTGTGCCTGACAAAGAATGAGCAATCCAATCTACCCACTGGAAACATTCACTCCAAGAGGCTGCTGAAATACATCCATCCTTTTCAGAAAGTATTATTACCTCCCAGGATGCCCTGAGAGTACACTATAGCATCTTCTTTTGCTCTCAGAGACTATCCTAGCAATTAAAAATAATTTGGAAGACTGGGAGTAGTGTCTCACATTTTGATCCTAACACTTGGGGTGCAGAGGCAGGTACATTGAGACCAGCAAACCTTGTCTCAAAAATTCTTCTCCCCCACTAAAAAACAAACAGGGTTAGAGAAATGGCTCAGTGGTTAAGAGCACTGACTGTTCTTCCAGAGGTCCTGAGTTCACTTCCCAGCAACCATGTGGTAGCTCAAAACAATCTGTAATGGAATCTGATGCCTTCTGGTGTGTCTGAAGACAGCTACAGTGTACACCATAAATAAATAAATCTGTAAAAACAAACACCCCTAAATTCATCCTGAGCTGATAAGAAATAGGTGCATACTCTGGGTAGCCTTCAGCTTACAGTCTCCAAATGTGGATACTCCAAAAATCCCTAGGCCTTAGCACCAATATTTACTTCTGAAAATATAGATGATTTCATTTCCTACTTAACAAACTATTTCTGTTGTTTTGAGACAGTCTCACTATGTAGCCTTAGCTGACCTGCAATTATGTAGAGTAGACTGGACTTGAACTCAAAGATCTGCCTGCCTCTGCCTCCCAAGTGCAACTTCTTTGATTAAAGGTGTGCACTACCATGCCAGGCTCTCAAAATTGTTTTAAGAACTGAAGTGGGCTCTCCCAATCACACTATGATAAAACCCCCCACTACTCTACAAAGACAAATTCCCTGTTCACTGAAAGAAAACAAAGCTCTTAGAAGAAAGAGGTTTTCACATTCACTCGGAATCAACACTGTTAAACACACAAGAGTTAACACTGCACCAAAACCAAACTCCCTCCTTCCCCCAAGTACACAGGACATTACCTGTGTCTAGCAGAGAATTCTGCTTCTCTTTGTCTCAGACTTTCCAGCTGCACCTCCTTCTCTCTGCAGGTTGTCTGGGCATCCTCCAGCAAAGTCTCCAGCTCAGCCACTCTCTCCTGCAGTTCTGTGTTCTTTAACTCAGCATCCTTAAGCTAGGAGACAGGACCCCCATGCTTAGCCATGAAAGACTAAGCAGCTATCTCAGCATCTGGAGTTCTGAAGCTGGGTGTGGTGCCACATGCCTTTAATCCCAACAAGAGGCAGGTGACCTCTGTGAGTTGAAGTTAGACCAGTCAGAACTTTTCTATGAGACCTTGTTTTTCCCGGGGGGTGGGGAGGGAGCTGGGCATGGTGGAGCAGGCCTTTAATCTCAGCGCTCAGGGGGCTGAGGCAGGTAGTCTCTCTCTGGTCTACATAGCAAGTTCTAAGACAGCCAGGACTACATAGAGAGACTGCATCTCGATTGAAAAAAATCAAATGCATCCAGTTGTAAATCTAACTAGACGTGACTCCTTTGGGATATTCAAGAACTCAGAGATAATGAGACTGTCCCCTCACCTTGCCACTCCCTGCTTACTTCCAGTATAGCCAGAGATAGTTGCTACCTGTTCAGTCTGTTTTTGATGATCTTCCAGGGTGGGCAGGTCAGCTAGGTAGCGCTCCAAAGTTTCAATACGCTGCTGCTTCTCCCGGTTCTGCTCTGATTCCTTCTGACATTTCTTTTTCAAATTATTGATATGTTTATCACGACCTTTGACCTAGTGAAAAAAACATCACATCTGTTTTATTCATTCCTCTAAAGCTATGAACATTTTTCAGTGACTGCTGTCTCTACCCTTGGTCAGCAAGTGATAGGTAAATCTACTTTTAAATGGTTTCTAAAGTAAACTGTTTGAAGGAACTGTCAGAAATCCTCTAGTGAAACCATAAAGTTGTCATGACTGTATCCTTAGATGAAGGAGAGAGTAAAGCAAAAGGGGCTGATAGCATACATGGATTAAGCATCTTTCATGTAAAGCAAAGAAAAGGGGCTGTTTCAGAAACCTTGAACCTAGCTGACCTGGATGGACAGCAAAGATATCAAAATCCCTTTAAAAAAATTGATTTTATTTAAAACAAAACAAAACTGGTATCTGAGCCGGAGAGATGACTCAGCAGTTAAGACTGCTCTTGCAGAGGACCCAGTACCATCACAGTGGCTCACAACTACCAGTACATTCAGTTTGAGGGGATTTGGTACCCTCTTCTGGGCCCCAAGAGCACTGCATGAACATGGCATGCTGACATACAAGTATGCATTAACAACAAACTAGCACTATGGTGACATCATCCTCTGATACGGTAAGCTCTTGAAGAGGAATGGCTATTTCTATGATTGATATCCATTTTGTTAAATTATCCCACCCCTAAAGCATAGCACAATGCTTGTTTCAGCAGGAGTTCAATAAAGTGTTGTTGAGTGAGGACGTTTTCTTTGGCTTACAATAAGGAAGCTAGGGGAACCAAAATAGCAAAATTGAGGCAGATAATTGGGTCAGAGCAGAGACATAACCCTACTCTTCCCTCAAGGATGTGATGACATTACGTACAGTCTTTAAGAATGACTTCATCTCAGATCTAAGCTGTGGCCACCACGCTCTGAAGCTGTAGCATTTACCTTTCAGTCTGGACCAAAACCACCTGGGATGTTCACTGAAAAATGATGATAAATCCATTCTAGACTGAAAGCCAGAGAGACAAAGTGATCACAGTAAAACGTAAATCAAGTATTGTAACAGACAAGCTGGGAGGCACTGCACTTGAGGCTGGTGGATCTTCCTGAGTTTGAGGCCAGCAGGGTACATAGAAGACCTTATCTTAGAAAAGAAAAGAAAACAGCCAAAAGTAGGTGTCCTGGGGTAATCTTCACATATATTCCCAGTTTGTGTAGTTCTCAGCACTTAAGAAGACTGTGTCAAGTTTGAGGACAGCCTGGACTACATACATGGTGAAGGCTAGATTAGTCAAGACTACATAGCAAAGACCACATCTCAAAAAAAGAAAAGAAAAGAAAAAAAGAAAAAAGAAAGGAAGGTGAGAAATTAGCTTGGTGAGAGTATTATTTTTCTAAAGAACCTCGGTTTGGTTTTGTGCTCTCCCACACATACAGAGGCATGCGCATACATATGCACTGATTCAAATGTAAAACAGAAAGACCAAAACTAAATTTAAAAAAATCCAGGTTTGCCTGAGCTGGTTCACCAGTTAAGAGAGCACCCATGTCAGGCAGCTCATCCCCTCCTGTGACTCCAGGTCCAATGTAGGAGGAAACGCCACATATGTGGCATATACCCGCACACATAAATAAAACAGTCTTTAAAATAAAATATATGTGATTTTTTAAAAAGACTTAGTTATTTATATAAGTACACTGTAGCTGTCTTCAGACACACCAGAAGAGAGCATCAGATCCCATTACAGATGGTTGTGAGCCACCATGTGGTTACTGGGAATTGAACTCAGGACCTCTGGAAGAGCAGTAAGTGCTCTTAATCGCTGAGCCATCTCTCCAGCCCCTTTATTTTTATTTTTTAATGACTGGTTCTCACTATGTTGCCTTATTTGGCCTAGATTTTAAAGACTTTCCCCAATAGTGACAAATTTTCTCCTAAGGAGTTCTAAGAACACTGACAAACTCATAATCTAGCTGCAAGCATGACTCTCTCTACTTTTCAGCAGGATGAAGAGATACCAGACGGAATGGAGTTAAGTTTGCCCCAGGCACTTAAACCTTTGCCACGTGCCATCTGTGCCCAGACTGGTTTCCCCGCAGAGCTGGGAGCACAACAGAACCTGGGCTAGAGAGGGACTGTATACCTCTCCCTTACCGGAGCCATCTTGTAGAAATAAAGCAGAGAAGTAGAGTTCCATCTCTAGACTGGCCTGTGAGAAGCTGATGAAGTCTCACCTAACTGCTGCTCCTGGCTGGGGAACAGACTAGAAGTAGGCGAGCCTATCTGGCCGAGGGCTGACTGCAACTCTCCTGTGGTTTAGAGAGCAGTCAGCTTCCCAGCTCACCCGTTCCTCCTGTTTCTTCCCCTCCTCTGAATGCTTCTGCAGTGTCACTTTGAGAGACTCCCTGATGAGCTGGATTTCAACTTCTGAGGAGGAGAGTTTCTTTTCAAGCTCCATCTTCTCTTTGCTCAAGGCTTCTGTCTTCTGTGCAAACTGTGCTCGTAAGAAAGTGTTTTCTCGCTGTAGCTCCTGCCAAAAACATTCTTAATATGTAACTGGTTCCCTACAATTTCCAATCCCACTCTAGACCAGGTGTCACCCTTCTCCAGTTATTTCTACAGGCAGTGCTTCTTCTCTAGGGCCAACAGTCAGTATCACTCACTACTGAACTTTGCTAAGTTTTGGAATCTTTCATTGGCCTGTTGAATCAGAAGTCTAGGGATAGATCCTAGTAATCTGTGTTGTGGTAAGCCCTTCAAGTGACAAAGATGTGCACTCAAATACGAGAACTACTGTTTTTACAGCAATACTGGGGGCTGGAGAGATGGCTCAGTCATTAAGAGCACTGGCTGCTCTTGCGAAAGACCCTGGTTCAGTACCACCACCCAAATGGCAACTAACAACCACCTGTAACTCTGATTTTAGGGGATCTGAAGCCCCTTCTTGATCTCCATGGGCACCAGGTACCACATGGTACACAGTCATACAGGTAGGCAAAATACCTGTACAGATAAAAAATAGAAATAAAATTAAAATGAAACCCACAGCAATACCCAAGGAGACCTAGCACAGAGGAAGGACCACAGACAAATATCCCAAGACTACTCCCTCTCCTCATTCTTGTTCTCATCAGTAAAATAGGTGATATTCTGATGCTATTGGATTGAATAGGCTTTAATACTGTAATTCATTACTCAAAAGCACAAAAGACACAACCTGGGTTTACAAAGTAGATTCCTTCTCAATCCTAAAGGACAGTGAGAAAACAGCTTTCTCTAAGTTGTTCCTAGATACAAAGAAATACAGATGACAAGAGTTCTATCTAAACTTGCACTGCCTCTGTCACGCTATTTGACCAGGCTGGCCGATTAAGGCTTCTAAGAATACAGGGCAGTGATGGTGCACACCTTTGATCCCAGCACTCAGGAGACAGAGCCAGGCAGATCTTTGAGTTCAAGGCTAACCTGGTCTACAGTGCAAGTTTTAGGACAGTCAGGGCTACACAGAGAAACCCTGTCTTGAAAAACCAAAAGGAAAAAACAAACAAACAAACAAACAAAAGAGTTCAATAATCTTGTAGAGATGCTCAGCAGCTAAGAGTGCTAGATGCTCTTCTAGAGAACCTAGGTTTCATTCTTGCATCCATGTAACAATGTACAATCATCTATAACTCTCATTCCAGGGATTTCTGATGCCTTCTTCTGGCTTCCACAGACATATAGGGGGTTAAAGAGATGACACACTGGTTTAGATTACTTATAGCAATTACACATCCTCTTCTGACTTCCTCAGGCACCAAGCATAAATACTGTGCACATATGTACATGAAGTCAACACATTCAAACACATAAACCTTTTCTTAAACTCCACCCACCCATACACACAAACAAACAAACAAACAAACAAACAAACGTATAAAACATAAGGACTTCTAAGACTACCTTGACGCTAGGACCTACTTACAGTACTCTGCTTTCCAAGTATCTTCTATTATCAAGACTTTCCCCTGAAGCCTTTTTTAACATTTCAAGAGTTCAGCAAAGTTTAAGGGCAGGGCACCTTTGTCATTTGACTCCATTTGTATTTCCTGAATATCTAAGCACAGGGAAAACACTAAATTATAGTAAGAACAGTGCTGTCCTGGGGGCTATGTTTACCTGTAGCCTCAACAAGCAGACATCCCCAAAGGGGGCAGGGCGGCCTAAAAGGGCACTGTGGACTTGCAGCTCACTCTCTCGAACTTTCTGCTCCAGCTGAGAGATGTGTTTCCTCTGCCTGCAAAACCAACAAAGGCAGATGTGAGGTCCTGCCATTAACTCCTGTATAGCATGAGCCCCCTTCTTTAGATAGAAAGCTAACAATCCTTACACCTTGGTTCTAGTCATCACATTTTGCAAGGCAGCGATGTATGCTCTACCACTATACCACGAAAGTATGCTGGATATTATATTTTGCCAGAAATGTAGGGTCAAATGAGAAAAGGTTTAATGGGAAAAACCGAGGAAAGATTAGCTGCAATGAACCACTCCCTCCACCCCGCCCCAAGCCTTCCTCCCATAGAGCCCCTGCAGAGAGACTGGTCTATCGCATTAGTAAGGTACAAGACCAAGCTGCACATCAACCAGGCTCTATCTTGAGGAAAGGCAAGGACTTAAACCAGGGAATTTAGTGGGGTCACATATACCCTGGTCTTGGGGCCCTGCCAGAGCACAGCCCGGTCTTTTGGCACCCCGGCTGTCTTACTTGTCAATGAGGAGCTCCTTTTCCTTCAGGAGATGTTCATTACTGTTCAAGATGCTGATCCACTGTGCTGGCTCTAAGGTGGGCACTAATGGACCAAAAGCAGCAGGATGGTGACAGACTGCTCCATTCTGAAGCTGGAAGGAAGACAAATAGGCCAGAGAGGTTTGAGCCCAACCACAGGTACCTGGAAACACCTGAGCAGTAGTCAGTTAGGATTTGAAGTCAAGGTCTAGTCTGGTTCAGCTTGATAAAGTCAATGTTTTAAAAATAATTTTAGCACTGATGCAAGACTGGAAAGAACTTGCCAGGCAGATGTCTGCCAACTAAACTAACTCTCTGCTCAGAAAGTCTCTAGTTTCTAAGGTCAGTTATTAAATCAGCTCACAGATCAGGGAAGGAAATACACCCTGCTTCCATCTCATTCTTTAGTAGCACAGGTGGTGGGGTAAGGGGGCACTAGAACAGCTTAACAAAAACCAACCAAGAGTGCTGGAGAGATGGCTCAGTGTTTAAGAGCACTCACTGACTACTCTTCCAGAGGTCCTGAGTTCAGTTCCCACATGGTGGCTCACAACCATCTGTAATGAGATCCGATGCCCTCTTCTGGTGTGTTTGACAGCTACAGTGTACTTATATACATAAAATAGATAAAACTTAAAAATAAAAGTCCAATCAAGAATTCAAGACACTGCCTATACCCATCACTGCTGTTTTCAAGGAAGGGTCTAGCTTCAAATGCTGATGTGTGTTGGGGAGAGAAAGGGTGGAGAACTTGGATGTCAGGAGACAACTGTGTAGTCAGCTCTCTCCTACTTTACATGGGTTCTGGAGATGGAACTCTGTTCCAGGATTTTACAGCAGTGCCTTTACATGATGACCCATCTCACTGGCCCCTTAAAGATAATCTTTAGGGCTGGGTGTGGTAACCTTTAATCCCAGCACTGGGGAGGCAGAGGCAAGTGGCTCTCCTTGAGTTCAAGACCAGCCTAGTCTATATAGCAAGCTCTAGGACAACCAGGACTACACAGAGACCCTGTGTCAAAATAACAAAACAAAGTGATCTTTAATCCCTAGTTCTGGTGCTTATCCTTTCTGCTGACCCTGCGCAGATTATTCTACAAGACTAAAGTTTCTGTCAGTTCCCCAAGTGCTATGAGGATTAAATACAGGTACGTATGTGATTGGCGTTAGTGTTCTATTAGCTTTCTCTCTAATCTCTACTTGGGAGAACATAACTGGTCTTTTATCAGACCCAACAGGTTCAACAGCCAATAACTACATTTTTGTTTCCTATCTACAAACATTATCTTCATTCATAATTGTTTTTAACAGTTAAAACTTGTTAAGGGCAAAATAGGCTGAAGAGATGGCTCTGCAATTAAGAGAATTGTTCTCCCAGTGGACCTAAGTTCAGTTCCTAGTACCCAAGTCAGGTAACTGCCTTTAACTCCAGCTCCAGGGGATTCACATCCTCTCCTGGCCTTCTTGGTCACTACACTCACATATAAATGTGACAATACAGCCAGGGTTACACAGAGAAACATTGTCACAAAACAACAACCAAACCAACCCAACCAACTAACCAAATAAACAAACAAGCACCCAAAACATATAAGACAAAGATTATTAAGTTCAAGGAGGAACACAGCATGTAGAATTCAAGAAATAGCTCTCTACCTGCATTTGTTCCATCTGTAAACGAATCAATTCCAAGTGCTGCCGACAAGTGCTGAGCTCACAGGACTGTTCTCCAGGATGCCAAGGGTCAGGACTTGGCTGCCACACCTGAGAGGATAGTGACTTGGAAAGCCCCGGAGCAGGCTGGAGTCCCAAAGGGAGCACCCCGCTGCTGCTAGTATGTGGTCCATTCCGCTCAAATACTGCACCACTGCCTGGTGCCTTCTTGGACTCTGGCAACACTTTGTAGACATCCTTATTTGTATCAGGTCTTGGGTTGGAGAAATGGGCTCTGTAATGTGGATCTGAATATAATGTCTCTAGCATGGCTGGCTGGTTAAGGGTAGACTCCATGCTAGAAACATCAAACTTCCTCATCTCTCCTTCTCTTTCATGGCCCACGGCTGGAAACCAGGACTGCTGAACCCCATTTTCTCCAGCAGCACTAGGGAGATACAGAAAGTCTCTTGAGAGGCCTGGAGAACGTTTCACTGCACCGAAGTCTCCATTTCTTGTCATCCCCACACCTTCAGTCAATCCTGACAAGGGGAGTTTGGCAGAAGAAGGCCCAGAAGGTGTAGAATTTGGTTTGGCAGGAGAGGCCCCCAAAGTAGAAGGCATCACATGGGCTGTTGGAATGGCTATGTGGCTTTTGATCGGCTGGAAGGAAGGGCTGCCACTTGAGCTGCAAAAATCTGTGGAGAGAAGAGTCTTTCATGAGTCAAGATAAAAGCAGCAGTTTTTCTTGTTTGGTTGCAGTGCCAGATGTTCTCTGTCTGCTTTCAGACCAAGCAGAGTGTGTGGTCAGAGGAGCAGGGAAGAATTGGAAGTGGTGGCTCACGACTAAGATCCTAGCACTTGGAGGTAGAAATAGAAGAATCATCCCGAGTTTGAGACAAGTATGGGCTATACTAACAGTTCCAGGGTAGCCATGGCTACAGAATAAAACCCTTGTGCCCTTAAAAAAAGAAGAAAAAAAGAATCATGGAACAACTTAAGAAAGCTGAAAACTTAAAAAAAAAAAAAAAAAATCACTTACTTTAAGGGAAATGGAATAGGTCCTACTCTTCTGGAAGCTAGACAATTCTAATCTACTTTAATAAAAACAATTTTCCTTCCAGGGAGTGCCAAAGCCCTCTGACCTCCAAAAGCTCCTTAGTGAAAGTGAGTATCGAGCCCAAACTACCTTGAAGCTCGGAGACAGACGGAGCTGCTGAGGATCCAGGCAGGAGCACACAGCATCTGAGTCAGGACTGTTCTCTCTCCCACACCCCAGAGCCGACTGCCTGCACATTCAAGGTTATTCTTAGTAACTCTCAGGTTTCACCGTAGCACACTGAGCACGCTCAAGTGGGTAAATACAGAATCTTCTGTTTTGTATTTTGTTGTCTATTTGTCCACTTGTTTATATTAGAATACGATTTTAAACTTTTTAGACTTATATTTGAGGCCCTTCTGGGCTACACAGCTAGCTGAAAACTAGCCTGAGTTATATTGTGAGATCCTGTCTCAAAACAAAACAAAATATATCTAAAACCAAAACAAGTAACAACAAATACATCCAATCCAAATTAGCTCTTGTAATTTTTTGAGAAGAATACAACTTCCTATATATTAGGTTATCATGGAGGCTATAAAAGATTATACTAAAAAACAAAAACAAAAACCAATACCACCACCAACAAACTAAGCCTAGAGTGGTTGTACATACCTAAAATCCTAGAACACCTGGGAGGCTAAGGAGAGAGGATTTCAAATTCAAGACCAAATTGAGCTACACATAAAATTCCAGGCGGGCTGGGCTACACAGTCAAACTCTCTTAAAAAGAAGCAAGTACATGGAATCCCCCAAACCAGAGTAACTTTTGATAAGATAGCACAAATTAGCCTCTTAGGATCAAAAAAGAAACTTCTGAATTAAAGGCCAGGCTCTGCAGTTCAGAATTTAAGTATGACTATTTAAAGGCAGAAGGAGACTGCAGTGAGTCTAAGCCCAGCCAGCAATCTATTTCATGTGGGACAAGCACACCATCCCACAGCTCTCAGAAGAGGTCTCTGTCCTGTTCCCAAAGCTCGGTGATGAAAAAGGACACTGAGACTACAAGCACTGCTAAAACAATGAACTTAGACCCAGGCTTTAAACAGCAAGTCACACCTGAAATATGAATTGTCTTTAGGAATATTTTGAAAGAGAATAGCAATTCTTTTTTTTTAAAGATTTATTTATTTTATTTATATAAGCACACTGTCACTGTCTTCAGACACACTAGAAGAGGGTATCAGATCCCATTACAGATGGTTGTGAGCTACCATGAGGTTGCTGGGAATTGAACTCAGGACCTCTGGAAGAGCAGTCAGTGCTCTTAACCACTGAGCCATCTCCCCAACCCCAAAATAGCAATTCTTATTTTCACACTTGCACTATTATCTGTGATTTGCAAAGGTATTCCAGTTAGCTTATGGGGTTTTTATGTACAGACACAGTTCTTTTGATATTTCAAGGCTATAATCCTAAGTCTCTTAGTCATATGCTGTCACTCAAAGACCAGTTCACTCTTCCCAGCAGCCCTCCTTTCATGGTATAGGAAGAGTCAGTCATTTCTAAGAATCAATCAGCTCTGACTACATTCTACACAGGTTATCAAGGATGAGAGTTTGAATCAGCCCAGCAACTTTAGGTTGAATAATTCTATTCTGAAGCAATTGGAACCAAAAGTGGTATAAGTGTCGGAAGGGGACAGAAGGTAATCTGGGGATATTTGCACAGATTTGACTGGCTGGGCATCTTTAACACAAAATTCTGAAATCTAAAAAACCTAATTAAAAATCAAGCTGGGGTACTGGAGAGATTGGGCTGTTCTTCCAGAGGATCAGGGTTCAATTCCAGCAACCACATGGCAGTTCACATTGTCTGTAACTCCAATTCCAGGAAATCTGACACTCTCACATACACATACATGTAGGTGAAACACCAATCAATGCTCATAAAATAAAAATAAATTATTTAAACAAAAATCAAGCTACACTGGATAGAGATGCATGTAATTCCATTAGTTGCCTTCCAATCTTTGACTAAATAGTGATTTCCAAGTTGCTATGGGCTACTATATGAGACACTGTCTCTAAAACCTAAAAAAATTAAAATTGTATGGCATAGGACTGGGTTAGCATAGTCCAGTGATAGAGCAATTACCTAACATGTACAAAAGACCTTGATTTGATCTCCAGCAACACACACACACACACACACACACACACACACACACACACACACACACAGTATACAAACAAAAACTGGAGGCTGGAGAGATGGCTCAGTGGTTAAGAGCACTGACTGCTCTTCCAGAGGTCCTGAGTTCAAATCCCAGCAACCACATGGTGGCTCACAACCATCTGTAATGGGATCTGATGCCCTCTTCTAGCATGTAAGCATAATATGTAGGGACAACACTGTGTACATAATAAATAAATAGGTTAAGTAAACAAATCTTTTTAAAAAAGAAACATGCTTGAGATTATTTATGGTTATTCAGATTCCATGACTGAATAGCCTGTCCTTATGATCATTCTGTAAATAACAATCTATGTGGAGTTCAAACAGAAAATGGCAGAGTATGCTGACAACCAAAGCGGGAATCAACCTTACCCTCGGCAATGTCTGAGCATGATGTTCCAATGGCTGTGTCCCCACTGTCAGCTATGCTTGAGCAGCGGCTGAAGCGGCTCCGGAAGGCCTCTGAGATAACTGGCGTCTGCCATTCAGTTCCCAGAGAACTGCCTTTTTGAATCACATTGGAACCTGTAACAAGAGGCATTTTTCACTCTAGTGTGAGCCAGCTGATGAAATTCAATTAAGCACGTTTTTGGGGTGTAAGGTCAGTACATTTTTATTTAGGTGATTTCACATGTAATTCTGTAACTTCCTATTCACATTGTTGAAGCTCACGATTTTTCAAGATAGGCCCTTTTCAAAGGATTGGTGCTTAATCCAGTTGTGTTATTAGCCCTGTATGACAACATTTAGTTTAATAATCAATTAAACACCTAGAGCTACATTCTACTTCAATTATACCTACCAACATATAAAACCTTATCACAGCAAAATAGAAAGATTCACAATAGAGTCAAGCTCAAAGCACATACTATCCCTGGTCTCTACCAACTAATTATCAGTGGCAACCCTCATTCAATCACAATGATGTGTGAATTATCCTACATATCCCAAGGCCATACACAGAACAGGCATTTCAACTCTGTTGAAAACGACTGCCAGTCTGAACCAGAGTCCCAGCAACAGGTCAGTAAGATAAACTTTGAAAGTTAATCCACAAAGGTTAAGGTGAGTCAGGGTGGTGGTGCACCTAGTCCTAGCACAGAGATAGGCTCTCACTGAGTTCACGGTTGGCCAGTGGCACACAGTGAGGACAATACAAAGAACCCACGTATGGGGCTGGAGAAATGGCTCAGCAGTGAAGAGCACTGGAAGAGCCTGCTCTTCCGGGGACCCAGACTGGGTCTCCAGCACCCACAATGGTGGCTCACAACTATCTCTAACTCCAGTTCTATGGGGTCTGATACCCTCTTCTGGCTTCTGAGGGCACCAGGAATACACTTGGCACAGACATACATGCAGGAAGAACACTTATAAACATAAAATCTTTAAAATTTTAAATGAAGAAATTAAAGAAAGCACTCCAGTTTCTGAGCAGGTAAGAAAAAAAAAAAAGACTACCAGAATCTGACTTCAAGCTTTTTGAATGTTCAGTTAGGCAACTTAGATTAGAATTTTTAAAAAATTAACATGTCATAGAGATGGCTTAGTGGTTAAGAGCACATATTGCTCTCAATGAGTATCTAAGTTTGGGTGTCTCAGAACTACCTGTGACTTCAGCTCTACGGGACCCGTCATCCTCTCCTGGCCTGGCCTGACACATGTGCTCACTTCATATACCCACATACACTTAGTTTTAAAGTCTTTAAAATCTCAGCACTTGGAAATTCAAATCAAGAAGTTGGTTCCAGTTTTGAATCCAACCTGGACTCATAGCAAATTCTCATCAACAAAACCAACAAGCAAGCAAAAAATAAAGCAAATTCTAAAAAGACTTAAATCCAAACTTTTTTTTTAAAAAAGATTTATTTTATGTATTTGAGCACACTCTAGCTGTCAGACACACCAGAAGAGAGAAGACATCAGATCCCATTTCAGATGGTTGTGAACCACCATGTGGTTGCTGGGAATTAAACTCAGGACCTTTGAAAGAGCAGTCAGAGCTCTTAACCACTGAGCCATCTCTCCAGCCCTTATATATACTTTTTATAGGCAAGGTTTCTCTGTGTATCCTTGGCTGGCCTAGAACTAGCTCTGTAGACCAGGCTAGCCTTGAACTCAGAGATTCATCTGCCTCTGCCTCCAGAGTGCTAGGATTAAAACTGTACCATCATGCCCAGTTTATCTGACATATTTTAATGTGTGTTCTGTGAGTATGTACTATTTGAGTTACTTATTGCTGTTAATTATATTTCTTGGCCCACGCCTGGACAGACCACACCAAACAAACAGGGTTCCACGTGGAGAGGTTTAATAGAATGGGAAGGGGCAGGGGTCAAGGTCAAGAGAACAAAAGAGGAAAGAGAGAGAGAGAGAGAAGGAGGGGTTTCGGTCTTTTGTAGGGGTAGTGACTTGCTCCCAGGTGGAGGTGGAATTTTGAACTGATGTTTTCTGGGAATGCTTTGGCTGTTTCCATGGCAATTGATGTGCTAGGTTCCTGTCACCTGTGGGTGGAGCCATCCTATCCTAATGCCAACACTTATACTATACTTTTGTAACTTGGTGTGGTGCCTCACACTTAAAATCCCAGCACTTGGAAGGTGCAGGCAGCAGGATCAGGATTTCAAGGTCACCCTTGGCTAGGAATGGAGTTTCAGACCAGCCTGGGGTACATATGCGACCCAGTTGTAAGCTTAAAGTCACCAGCAGCATCTGTATAGCTAGGTGTGGTAGCACAGAGTGACTGCCTCAAGTCTAAGATCAGACTAGTCCATATAGTGAATTCCTTGTCAGCCAGGGCCGCACGACCTCATCCCCTGCTAAACCAACAAAACCCATTTTATGTGTATGTGCTTGTGTTGCTGTAAAGACCATTATTAATCCAAAAGACATGCTACTGAAGACAACAAAAAAGGCAAGAACTATCTTGCACAATAGTAAAATCATAATTTACCTATAAAACAGCGCATGGACATGGCAAACATTCAATAACTACTGCAGGAATCTTGAACTTAATCCAGATGCTTATCATGATGCCTACTGTGTGTGAGAAGCAAGCTGGCCAACAGAAAGGCTCAGGGGTAGAAAGAAGCACTTGGCACAACCTTGGCAATATGAGTTTGATGCCCAGATTCCACAAGGTAGCAGAAGAGAACAACTCTTGAGAGTTGTGATCTGACCTCCATGGCACCTGCACCTGTACACACACATGCACACAAATAAAAATGAAAGAAAGAGGGAGGGAAAGAACCAGGGTCTACCATGAGCCAGGCACTAAGACTCTGAAGTTTAAAAGCATTTGTCTAGGGCTGGAGAGATGGCTCAGAGGTTAAGAGCACTGACTGCTCTTCCAGAGGTCCTCAGTTCAATTCCCAGCAACCACCTTTTGTAATGGAGTCTGATGCCCTCTTATGGTGTGTCTGAAGACAGCTACAGTGCACTCATATATAATAAATAAATAAATAAATCTTAACAAAAAAAGCATCTGTCTAGTTAAAGTTGAATTTTAAAATGTCATTTCTTGACAAATATCTCAAAAAATCAAGTTGCTTTACTTAGCTTTAGATTCCTTAACTAACTCCCCTCGCTATAGTTGTGTGTGTGACTAGCACACACACTTCATTTACCTAGAGTGCGCATCTATTGAGCTTTCAAAAGCTTGTCAGTCCAATCTAGAGATAAATTCCCAGCTCTCATGGTACAAGAGATGGCGGGCATCCAAGAATTCCAATCCTTGTGGAGTAGCATGTGAGTAGAACACAGTGATTCATGCTGTTCCTCTCCAATTTCACTCAAAACTGTCTCATAGACATATAAGTTAAACCTCTGGTTTCCACATGCACAAGACAACAGCATACTTGTTTGCGCACACATACACACATAAAATAAAAGAAGTCAAAATTCAATATAGAAGACTACTCACCCGGTGAAGCAGCGTGAGGAGACCTGTCATTTGGGTATTTTTCTTGCATGGCCATCAGTTACCTGAGAATGAAAAAGTAACCAGTCAGAATTTTCCAATACTTCTGTAAAAATTATTTGTAACTCTGTTCCCATTAGATGGAAATAAAACAAAACAAAACCCGCCATGATCTAAATATAAGAATAAACAAATTCAGTTTCCTCCTAACTCTAACAATATGCTTCTAGCATCAGTGTGTGTGTGTGTGTGTGTTGGTGTTCCAACTGCCCAGCTTCGAATGCTATCCTAACTCCCAGCTTGTTGTAGCCATACGTCTTATCAACCAGCTACAAGTCAACAGTCACACGACTCCAACCTAGAGTTTATTTGCTAGAATGGTTTACAGATCTCAAAGAATCTTTACATTTACTAGTTCAGATCAGGTATGATCTGAATTCTGTATTTCCAGCACTCAAGAGGCAGAAGCAGGAGAATTACCACAAATCTGTACAACACAATGAGACTGCCTCAAATAAAACGAAAACAGGAAGAAAAGGAGAAAAAGAGGATATGACAGGGATATAGGTAAAGAGATGCATAGCCTAAAGGCAAATAATGGCTATAGAGCTTCAAAGAGAACACACTCCCTCGAGTTTGCTACTGATGGAGAAGCTAGAAATGATAAACTGATATTATAAAGGACTTACAAATAAACTTGGTTGGGAAAATATAAATTAAACAAAAGTAGAATTTAGCTAAAGGAGTACTGCCTCAGATATGACTGGAAATATAAGTAGCATACTACCCACATTTCCTAGGGACTATTGGAAGCTAAGAAAAATAGGGCTTTACTTAGTTTAGGGTTACTAAGGATGTTTATAATGAGTTGTAAAGATTTGCTCACTAAGACTGCTGCCCATTATACTTTACTGCCATATCAAAAGGAATAGGATTGCCAGGCAGGCACAATAACCCTGGCTAACCCCTCCCCCAAAGAACCATAAAAACTATCCAGGGGCTGGCTATCAGCCAACTAATAGATTTATTAGCATATGAAAAGACACATAACATTTCAAAGATTCTAGGGCTACTTTATTAGTATACAACAAGCAAGAGAAGAAACAAATACCACATACTCAAGTATTTTCCCATATTTTACACTGCAGAGCATTTGCTGTCTTCAGACACACCAGAAGAGGGCACCAGATCTCATTACAGATGGTTATGAGCCACCATGTGGTTGCTGGGAATTGAACTCAGGACCTCTGGAAGAGCAGTCAGTGCTCTTAACCGCTGAACCACCTCTCCAGCCCCTAACTGTAGAGTATTTTGAGGCTGGAGAAACCGCTTAGGTTAAGAGTACTGTTCTAGAGGACAAAAGTTTGATTCCCAGAATCTCCTGGGTGGCTCACAACTACCTGCAACTTTAAGAATCCAACACTCTCTTTCTGATCTATGGTGGCAGGCAGTAGGTACACATGGCACACAAAAAACTATCTAGACAAAACACCCATGCATAATCATCTTTAATCCCAGCATGAGGAGGTAGAGGTAGAGGCATTTCTGTGAGTTCAAGGTAGCCTGGTATATAATAGAGAGTTCCAGGACCACCAAGACTATGAAGACCTTGTCTTAAAAACAAACAAAAAACAAAACAAAAACCCAAAAATAAGTAAACATGGGGCATGGTGACACACGCATATAGTCCCAACTACTTAAGAGGCTGAGATAGAAAAACTGCTGGATACTACAAAAAGTTCAAGAAATTCATAACCTGGGAAATACATAACAAGATCACATCTCAAAACAAACAAACAAAAGGAGCTGGATAATGGCTCAGTCATTAAGTCTGTGTACTATTCTTGCAGAAGTTCTGAGTTCAGTTCTAAGCACTCATGTCAGGCAGATCACAACAATTTCAGCTGCAGGGATCCAATCCCCTCCTCTGGACTTCATAGGCACCTGCACTCACACCTCACATGCACATACCACACACATATACATAGAATTTAAATTTAAAAAAATTTTTGGCTAGGTGGTACTGGCTTACATCTTTGATTCTAGTACATAGGAAACAGAGGCAGGTTTATCTGAGTTAGGCCAAGCCTGGTCTACAGAATGAATTCCTGAACAGCCAGGGCTACACGGAAAAACCTTGTCTCAAAAAAACAAATAAATAAGTAAATGAAAATAAACTAACATTTATTGTATGTGTGCACAATAGTGCACCTGTGGAAGCAAGAGGGCAAACTTTCAGGATCTGTTTTTCCACCATGTGCAGACTGAGAATCACGCTTGGGTTGTTGGGCTTGGGACAAGGGCCTTTTACATGCTAGTCACCTCCACCAATCTGAGGAGGCCACAGATAGATATCAAGTGTTCTCTACCATATTTTCTTGTGCTAAAGAGAAGCACACTGATTCAGCTGGCCTGGCTGGCCATACTACCCCCTTTCCTCTGAAGTACTGGGGTTATAAATGCATATTGCTGAGCCAACTGGATTCCGTATCCAGTTCCTTAGGATTTTACATCCAGCTTTCCAGTTCCCAAGCAGTTTTCTTAAGCCAGTCTCTGTCTTCTTTTCAAAAATGTAAAAGCTTGCTGGTGGGGGTATAAAACAGTTTCACTTAGGTCAGGTTGGCTTCAGACTCACTAAGTAGCTAGAAATGACCCTGAATTTGTCATCTTCATCCCTCTAATTCCTGACTGCAGAGATATCAGACCAAAGAAACAATGTTTTAAATTTACAAACAAATTATTCATTCTATAATTGTCATTCTGATGTGTATGTGTGCCATACAGCCTGTGTGGAAGACAAGAGGGTAGCTGTGGTGGTTTGTATTTGCTCGGCCCAGGGAGTAGCACTGTTAGGAGGTGGGGCCTTGTTGGAGTAGGTGTGACTTTGTTGGAGAAAATGTGTCACTGTGGGCATGGGCTTTAAGACCCTCCTCCTAGCTCACTGGAAACTAGTATTCTCCTGTTTGCCTTCAGAATAAGATATAGAATTTTCAGCTCTTCTTACACCATGCCTGCCTGAACACTACAATTTGGGAGACACTGGTTAAGACTATTTATTCTAGGCTCTTGCCTTTAGTCCCAACATTCAGGGAGCAGAAGCAGGTAGATCTCTGAGTTCAAGGCCAGCCTGGTCTATAGAGGGATCTCTAAGATAGCCAGGAATCCCTGTCTGAAAACACACACACACAACACACACACACACACACACACACACACACACACACACACTCACACTCACACTCTCCAGGCTACATGAGACCCTATGAGGAAAACAAAATGAAATAAACAAAGGAAGGAGGGAGAGAATTGAAAGAGGAAGATGAAGTCAACTGTCAATGCTAACAAGGAGACAGCATTGTGGCCAGCCATGAGTGGACTTTCTCCTTTACGGGGGCCCTTCACTCAGGTAAGGCCAGACCTCTGGCTAGGTTGAACTAAGTGAAACTAAGTTGTATTTATTAAGTATTTAGATAGCTACACATAGGAAAACACTGTAACATGCAGGATATGGGTATGGGCTTCTCAGGAGGACTTCATCAAGGTGTCTTTTCAACAGCTATATGTGATGCTGTGGCTAAGTCCTTTTGCTCAAAAAAAAAAAAAAAATGTAATTTATAACAAGACTTACCATTAAGCAAAGTCTAAGATTACAGTAGGAATGTTAATTAATTTAGTTATTTTTCTAAAAAACTGTCTTTTGTAAGATCATTTCATGAGGTGCACTGTGTAGATTTGTGGAAGTACTAATATGGTAGATTCAAGTCTACAAACAAAAGTATACATTTAATTATCTGTTGTATTTAATGCCATTGTTTGAGATGTCCTTAGGAAAACAAACAAAAATGGGGGTGGGCATAACAGGAATTCAGAAACTGAATTTGTGAGTGGCCAAAAAAAATTGGGAAAATTCACAGGATACAATTCTTAGAGGAAATCTGAAAGGAAAAAAAAGGGGGGGTTATATGGCACTTTTAATGTACTTTATTGATCTCTACAGTGCAATCTTAGCAACAATAACCCATCATCAACTCATTTTGTGTAATAACATAATGAAACCATATCCTAAAGCCACACTTCCCTCATAAAAGTATACTTGAGCACCCAGGAAGCAGAAACAGGAAGACTGAAAGTTCCAGGTTAGCCTGAGCCACACAGTGAGTCTCCAAAACAAACGGGCTGGAGAGATGGGTCAGTGGGTAAAAGCACTAGTTGCTCTTTCAGGAGATCTAGATTGGCTCCCAGCACCCACACAGTTCCTCAAAAAACAAACAAACCAGTTTAACTCCAGTTTCAAAGGATGTGACATCCTCTTCTAGACTCTGTGGGCACTGCATGCACATGCTGTGCAGACATGTATGCAGGCAAAATATCCATAAAAATAAAGACCAAAACCCCTTAAAATAACAACT
Source organism: Micromys minutus (assembly GCF_963924665.1). Classification (NCBI taxonomy): domain Eukaryota; kingdom Metazoa; phylum Chordata; class Mammalia; order Rodentia; family Muridae; genus Micromys; species Micromys minutus. Next base: position 48,247,419 of record NC_137978.1, read on the forward strand.
TCTTCAACTTATGGCTAGTTATAATCAATTTATAGCTAGCCATTCAACTGATGGCTACTGAGTTAATGATACAGCATAATCACCCACTTATTAGTGATACTTCTGTCAACACCAACTCTACCCTCTCACTAAGCCTCTTCTTTTGCACCCCCCCTTTTGAAGAATGGGTCTTACTATGCAGTTCAGGCTGACTTTAGATTTTAATTGTCCCTCAGGGTCCACAGCAGAGAGCTGTGAGATAGATGGAGCTAGTCACAGAGGCGGTGAGATTGCCACTGGGACCAAAGAGTAGCCAGGGACAGAGAGCCAGGAGGGCAGCTGCTGCTGAGATGAAAATACCCCACTAATACCATATGGTTCTATGATGCCGGCCATAGTGAGGGTTGGTTTATTTTAAATATTTAACACTACGTACAGGGGTCTGACCTAGGTGCTCCGCATATATGCTATGGCTGAGTAGTTTGGTGTTCTTGTTGGGATTCCTAACTGAGGGAGTGGGTCCCACTGAAAGCCTGTCTCAACAAGCAGAGGATATCTCTTGAGGAACAATGTCTGAGGCTGATCAACGGCCCCTACATGTACCTGCACAGGTTACCTAAACAGTATCATGCTAAATGAAGCCAAACACCAACAGCCACATGTTGAGTGGTCTAAGTCATATGAAATGTCTAAAATAGCTAACTTCGCAGAAATAAGAGCTGAGCAGGCAGGGACTAGAGAGTAACTGCTAATACATATAATCTTTCTTTTCAGAGTGCTCAATATTTAGGGGTTAGATTCTACAGTGGAAGATATTAAAAATCAATATATTTATGTTAGTGTATGTAATCAAAATCCTCTCAGAAACTACAATGTTTGCATAAAACAAATGTTAATTGTATTTCAGGGTTTTGTTTTTTCTTTGGGGTCTTATGTAAATCAGGCTAACTTCAAATTTGCAGTGATTCTTCAGTCTCTGTCTTCAGTGTTCTTCAGTAGTTCTCAATCTTCTTAATGTTATGACCCTTTAATACAGTCCCTCATGTTGTGGTGATGATCCCCAGCCACAAGATTATTTTATTGCTACTTCATAATTTTACTATTATGAATCATAATGTAAATATGTGTTATACAACCCCAGTAAACTCCTCCCCAAAAAGGGGTTGCGACCCACAGGTTGAGAACTACTGAAGAGCACTGAAGGCAGAGATAAGAGGCTGGTTACAGGCATGCACAATTTCTGCACACACCCTCCCCATGTTGTTTTGAGACATGTCTTATATAGCTCTAGCTAGCCTTGAACTCCATGTGGTAAAAGCTGGCCTGACTCTATCTCTGGGATTAGGGGCTTAGGTTATCATGTCACTTTGAATTTCAAGGGTTTTTTTTTTTGTTGTTGTTGTTTTTATTTTTAAGTATCCTTATCGGATGTCCCTGCTTGGGACAGCAGCCAGGGACCATGTGGATGTCTAGCAGCTATGTCTAACTATTCCCAACCCTCAGTGATTGCAATGCTCTGGAGAACTTGCCCCATCTCTCACTACTGGCAGCACTCAGGAGAACAGCCCTGCTCCTTGCCCAGGCATGAGACTAGGAGAGCAGATCCTGCTACTCATCTTCTGTGAGGCCGAACGGGTACAGAGGTGACTTTCACCCTTCCCACCACCATCACTCATGGATCACAGTCATGAACTCAGAACAGGTCCTGTACCTTGCCTGGACAGCACATCAAAGCTGACCCTGGTGGCAGGGGCACAGATGAGCAAGAGTTGGCCCTACCACATGTCTGCCACGAGGTGACAATGGGTACACAGGTGATGCCTTCCCTTCCTTGCCCCTTACTTCCTATGGTAGTTCGGAGAGCTGGTCCCATGGTCATTAGATCAGGTAAGCTGGCTCTGCCCCTTGCCGCCTGCAACGCTCAGCAGAGTGGGTTTTTCAATTTGCTTCAGCAACACAATAGTGCTGACCCTGATAGGGAGGAGGTGAGCCTGCCCCAGCCCTAGTTTAATATGAGGTGGCATGGTTGATGCCCTCACCACCCACCTCATGTCCTGCAGCAGTCAGGAGAGCTGGTGAGCTGGCCCTGCCCCCTGACAGCTGCAGTACTCAAGAGAGCAAGCCCTGTATCTTATCTGGGCAGCATAGAAAAGATAGCCCTAGTGGAGCAGGCACTGGTGAACCAGCACCAAGAGCGCAAGAGAGCTGGCCCAGCCACTCCTCTGCTGTGAGGTAGCCCGGGTGGGGGGCAGAGAATGCTCTCTGTCCCCTTGTCCCCAGAGGCTGTTAAAGAGAGGTCACGAGAGCCAGAAAGCTGGCCCTGTACATCAACAGAATCAGCACTCAGCAGTGTGGGCCCTGTGCCTCACCTAGGTAGCACAGCCGTACTGGGCCGGATTGAGGGGAAGCAGATAGGCCAGCCTCAAAGACAGAGAGCGGGTTCCACCATTCATCTGTTATGAGGTGATATGGGTGTGGGGCGATGCCCTCCCTCCTTGTATTAGTTACCCCTCACCATCTGCAGCAGTTGAGGAAAATTGGCCCTGGGGTCATAAGAAAGGGAGAGCTGACACTGCCTCCTGCTGATGGTGGCATTGGGTGGCCTATCCAGAACAGTGCTGTAGAACTCGCCCTGGTGGTATGGAGAAGGGAGAGCCAGGAGGTTGACCTGCTCAGCTAACAGCCATGCCCAGATCCAGGGCACTGAGCTGGCCCATCTAAAAATCTGTATCATCTGCGAATAGTTGGAATGCATGAAAAGGCCAGTCTTGCTGATCCAAAGCTGCAGGATCTACATGACACAGGGCAACAAGATAAATGGGAGGAATCCAGGTGAGGATACAATATTGATGGTGTCACAGAAGCCAGGGATCTCTTGAAACAGACCAATGACTGGTTACAGTGAACATTTGCTAGTAAAGATATGTGGACAGAGGGATACACTGTGGGACATACTGTGACACACTATAACTTCCATGATGAGTTGTTTTCTATGCTTTGTTTTTATTGTTGTTTGTTAGCTTGTGTGTTTTATTTGGAGAGGTTTCAAGGGTGAAGGGTGAGGGGGACAGGGAGATGAGTAGGACTGGGGTGCACGGTGTGAAACTCAACAAGAACCAATGAAAAGTTTAAAAAAAAATTTTGTGAATAAACTTTCAAAAGTATCCCCATTAATAAACCATGTAAGTCAGTCTAGACCTTTTCTTAATAAGCTTAGAGTCAGATGAGCAACAATAACAATTTTAGGCTGAACATAGTGCACACTGTAACCCAGCACTCTGGATGTTACACAGGGGATCTCCAGCCTGGACTACCCAGTGAGAATCTGTCCCAAAACATCAAATCAGGACTAGAGATAGGAGAGCAGTTACTGCTCGGAGTTCATTTCTCAGGGCCCACATCAGGCCTGTAACTCCAGCTTCAAACCTCTTCTGATCTCTGTAGGAATTTCACAAGTGTGTGCTTCTGTGTAAACCTAAAAACAACAACACACCAAACCAAACCAAGACAAAGTGTAGGACAGGAGCTCATCTCTCAGTGCTCCTATACACTAGTGATCTGTGGGCCAGTTAGCCTGGTATGTGCAGCAACAAACAAAGACCTTGTCCCAAACAAGTTAAAAACATGGACTGACGGCTGATGCATTCTGTGACCTCTACACAGACGTCAGGGCACAAGGATTGCCAGTCACACTAATAAACACACACACCACATAAAATATAATCAATTTAAAAGTATTTTTAAAAAAGATTTTCAGGGGCCAGGTGGTAGGAGTGCCTGCCTTTAATTGCAGCACTCAAAAGGCAGAGGCAGGCAGATCTCTACAAGTTTGAGGTCAGCCTGATCTACAGAGTGAGTTCAAGAACAGTCAAGGCTACATAAAGAACCCTGTCTCAAAAATCAAAACAACAACAACAACAAAGATTTTTAGGACTCATCAAAGGCTACAGACTTTCTAAAATAAAATACACAAAACAAACAACAACAAAAAATCCGACACAAATAATCAACTATACAGCTAAAGAAATATAACTTAATGCAGATAGAAAGTGGATAAAAGCTCCTAACAGAATTGGTAACTAAACTAAAAGTGAATAGACTACAAAAAATGTTCACTCACATAAAGAAATGTAGTATGTATGTAAAACTTCCTATTAAACCCTGAGCTAAATAACTATTTTACATATATATCATGCATCCTGTTTAATACTGAGTCAGTTACTATTACCATCCTCCTTTTACAGATAAGAAAATAAAGGTCTAGACTGACAGGCTGGGAAGCCAGCTGAGTAGTTAAAATGCTCACACATAAGCACGAGAATAAGAGTCTAGACTCCCAGAACCCCAGTAAATGCCAAGTGGGAGTGGGAGCTTATTTTAATTGCAGCGTCAGAAGGCAGAGATAGGGGATCCTAAGAGCAGGCCAGCTCACAAGACTAAGTATTGTTGGCAAGCTCTGGGTTGACTGAGATAAGATCCTGCTAACATGAAGGTAGAAATCAATGATGACTACTGCCATCAGCCTTGGACCTACCTGTGCATTCGTGTGTGCATGTGTGCGGACACTCAGGTTCTCAGGCCTGGCCGCAAACACCTTTATCTATGGAGCCACTCTGAAGGTCCAGCACACATTATGTTTGATCATTTTGTTTTCTCTGTGTAGCCCTAGCTATCTTGAAACTAATTTTGTAGAACCAGGCTGGCCTTCAACTCGTAGATTGGCCTGCTCTGCCTCTCTAGTGCTGAGATTACTGGTGCAATTACTGGCAGGCCTCAGCATACAACTTCTTAGCCTATGGGTTGACAGGTGATACAATGCAAAGTGAAGAGTGTAAAAAAATCTAAGAATAGTAAAAGATACTTGAATATATAACAGACAGTTATCAATTCTAAATCAAACGGAACAAATGCAAGGTTTCTGGCTCACCTATTCTGTATTTCCTGACTTCTCTGCAGCCTTGGTTCTGAACATGCAGCATGAACTCTTTGCACTGTACATGCCCTCAAGCTACGCTATACCAAACACATGGCCTTGGACACCTTGGCCCAGCTTTGAGGCCCTTGCAGGGCATCAACTAGACTGTTTCACTAAGCATTGAAAGTTTTCTCCTCTTATGGAAACATACTCTTATGAAGAAAACAATTTTAATATTCTCCTACTATCTTTTTTTTTTTTTTAAGCATCAAAATAGTGTTTGAAGAGGTGGATGCCCGTAATCTGTAGCTCTTGAGGAGTGGAGATAAGAGGACCAGGAATTTGCTTTCCAGTGAGGTCCAGGCCAACCTGAGATACATGAGACCCTGTCTCAAAAAGACAAAAACAGACAACAAAAAACCCACAAGGAAGCAGACATGACAGGATATACCTTTAATTCCAGCACCTAGTGGAGGCAAAGGCAAAAGGATCTCTACACAGCAAGTTCCAGGCTACCCAGGACTACAGTGAGATTTCAAAAAAGAAAAGACAAGACAGAAACAAAACAAAACAAAAAGCTAGGGATGTACCTCAGCTGGTAGAGTGCTTCTCTAGTTCATAAAACTTTTCTGAGTTGGATCTGTATGCAGTACCACACAAAACTGAGCAAAGTAGCATTCACCCCTAGTTGTAGCATTAAGACCAGAAATTCAGTCTTCTTTGGCCTTATAGCACATGTATGTGATGCATGGTGTCCAAATGCTTGACAAGCTAATGAGATGGCTCAGCAAGTTAAATGACTTGCCACAGGCCTGACAACCTGAGTCAATCCTTGGATCCTATGGTATAAGGGCAGAAAGAATTCCTGAAAGTTTCCCTCTCTCTCTCTCCACTCGCCCACCACGTGTGTGCAGATAAATATTAAATGGCCCTAAATACACTTCTGCCATCTTGTACTATGTATTTATGGGAAGCTGAGTTCTCAGTATTGATAGTGATAACATCAAAATACGAACTCTGGGGCTGGAGAGATGGCTCAGTAGTTAAGAGCACTGACTATTAAACCAGAGGTCCTGAGTTTAATTCCCACAACTACATGGTGGCTCATAAAGGGATCTGATGCCCTCTTCTGGTGGGTCTGAAGACAGCTACAGTGTACTCATATACCTAAAATAATTTTTTTTTCAAAAAAATACCAACTCTGAAAAACGTTGAAGATGGTATATATCCTGCAGTATCAAACAATCATCTAAGATTTCTTTTTTTTTTAAGATTTATTTATTTATTTATTTATTATAAGTACACTGTAGCTATCTTCAGACACACCAGAAGAGGGCATCAGATCTCATTACAGATGGTTGTGAGCCACCATGTGGTTGCTGGGATTTGAACTCAGGACCTCTAGAAGAGCAGTCAGTGCTCTTAACCACTGAGCCATCTCTCCAGCCCCCCACCTAAGATTTCATTTGGTTTCTATGACAAAGTTTCATGTAGCCCAAGTGACCTAGCATTTGCTATGTAGCCAAGGATTATCTTCAAACCTCTATCTTCCACGTGCTGAGAATACAGGCATGGATCACCATCTTGGCAATATTTAATTACATAAAAATAAGCACCTCATTATTATACAAATAGCTGTTATCTTTGATAAATGACAAAAATTATACATATACCAAAGAATTGTTTTCTTGTTTTGAGTTATGGTCTTCTATGCAGCCCAGGCTAGAACTCAATATGCAGATCAGGCTAGCACTGAACTCCCAGGCAATGATGTTAGGGGATGGTTTTGCACACTGTATATTCAATTGTTGTTTTCTGTACCCCAGAGATCTGGGCATAGTCTGGACTTGGTACTGTCATTATAAAGTATTTCCTGACTCAGAATATCATCTTCTAATTGCTCAGTTAAGAGCTGATTAGTCTACTGCTGGGCAGGAGAGGGTAAGGTTAGACTTCCGAGCCCAGAGATGGAGAGAGAGAAGATCACAGGTGGGACAGAGGAGGTCACCATCAGGATGTGTATGAAGAAAGAAGTGTCAGAGTGAATTTAAGATGACAGTAACACCATCTGCCTGGGAAGTAGAGTGGGAAGTAGAAGACTGGGAAGAAGACATAGTCAGGTAGGAATAGCTCAACCTGCCCAGTTACAATGCCTGAGGCCTTTTGATAAATATAGACTATATTTATATATAAGTGTATGGTATAAAATAAATATAAAATCTGTCATTACTTGGGAACTAGGGTAGGCATAGAAAAGCCCCCAGTATTTAACATTTGCCATCCAATGTGGTACTCAAACCACAACCCTAAATTAAAGTGTCTCATGCTCTACCGACTGAGCTAGTCAGTACTTTTACAAATTCTCCTGCCTCAGTTTCCTAAGTGTTCAGATTACAAGCATGGGCTACCAAACCAAACTTCAAATAACTGTCTCAAAGTAAGTTTCTCCTTATCAGCAAAGATCTCAAAATTTTATTCCAAGCAAAAAGACAGATCAAGAGTGGCAGTCTAAGGGCTGGGGAGACAGATGATGTCTCAGTGGTTAGGGCACTGGCTGCTCTTTCAGAGTGCCCATGTCCAATTCCCAGCACCCATATAGCAACTCACAATGTCTATAACTCCAGTTCCAGGACTTCTGACACCCTCACACAGACATGGATGCAGACCAACTACTAATGAACATTAAAAAAGCAAAAGACAGTGGCAGTTTAAGAAGTCCTGACCTGATATTCACCAACCCAAATTTACAGAGGACCTACTATCTGCCCGGCTCTGTTCCAAGTTAGAGATGTATTGTGTTAAAGAAAAACTACTGGTCATATGTAAGCCTGCAATCTCAACGCTATGGAGGCTAAGGCAAAATGAAAAAAAAAAAAAAAAATTCAAGACAGCCTGGGCCTGATATGGTGATTCACATTTTTAATCTCAGCAAAGAGGACAACATTAGGAGGATCTCTGTGAGAACACAGCTAAGCAGTGGAGGGTCTGCTTCACTTGGGCTAAGGGCTTATTTAATGCTCAGTATTTCAACAACTACAACAAAAAGACACGGTCTGACCTTCCCGATTTACTTAAGTCAAATGTTCTAACACCGCTAGACAAACTAAAGTTTTGATTCATCCCAAGCCTCAGACCACCTTGACCACCACTGACCTTAGCTTCAGCTAACTGCGGGTGGGGGTTGGGAGGGCTGTCTTACGTACAGGAATCTAATGGCATCGCTAGCTTCTTCGTGCTAAATGCTGTAGCAAAGCCCTGGGATAGGTCCTCTGCCCCTCAACTACCCCTCAGCTCAGACGCCACCTCTGCGGGGATGGCTCGCTGACCCCACACACCGGCGCCTTCAGTTCCTGGCCCTTTGTGAAAGGTCTCCACCCGCCGAGTGACAACTTGCTTAACCTCTACTCTTAGAGCCCAGCTCTTCCCGCGGGCCGTGGGCTCTTACGAGAGCAGGGGGCGTCTGGCACACAAGTATGAAAACTGCTGTGGACTTAATGACGAGGGGGACCCGAGGTGCAGGGGGGGAGGGACAGAGACGCGAGGGGGCGTGTGAGGATCCTTAGCCAGGAAACTCAGCCGGTGAGAGAAGAGATTGGGATGGAATTACGGCTCGGTCCATCTGCGCATGCGCTTCGTTCTCCCCCGAGGATCCCCCCCCCACCCCCCAAGAAGCTAGGTCCCGACTTTCCAAGGTTTTTCCGGGGTTACAAAATGAGGGACAGGGACCGCCGTTTCGGCGGGAGCCCCCAAAAGAACTTACACAGGCCTGAGAGCGAGCGGCGACCCCCCTCACTCGGACACTGACGGCGGCCACCACGTCCGCACGAGCGGCGAATCCGCTCCTCAGGTCGCCTAACGGCCGTTCCACGCCCGTCAAGCCGCACGCCCCGGAGCGCGCGCCGCCCGGCTCCGCCCCTTTCTGCTTGCTCCTGGCCAATAGAAAGTCGAGGCGCGTGGCCGCTCCGCCTCTTTTTGCCTGCCATTGACCAATGGAGAGCCAGGCTTCTCTCGCGTCCTGCCCCTTCACTGTGTCCTGGGCTGTAGGCGGGCGGATGGCTGCGCAGGAGGAGCTGGACCGGTGCATCCCTCTGCGCATGACACAGCGGCTACTTAGATCGGTCTCTTTGCACCATACCGGGTCCTGCCACTCGGTGGCGCTGTGTCCACGAGGCTGAGGGCGGCCTTGCCGGGATTTGGCCAGGTCTTAGAGATCCTGCCCAACCTACCTCATCCTCCTCCCTACGGAACCAGGAAGTTAGATTGTGCCGGTGACCTGACAGGGTCACTGCCTACTCAAGGGTCACTACAGAAAATGTGGTACATTTACACAATGGAGTACTACTCAGCTATTAAAAACAATGACTTCATGAAATTCTTAGGCAAATGGATGGAACTAGAAAATATCATCCTGAGTGAGGTAACCCAATCACAAAAGAACACACATGGTATGCACTCACTGATAAGTGGACATTAGCCCAGAAGCTTGGAATACCCAATATACAATTCAAAGACCATATGAAGGTCAAGAAGAAGGAAGACCAAAACTGATATACTCCACTATATCTAGCTTCCATTTTCTGATTGGTTTTTTTGGCGTGCATATGTTTGGGAATTGTTTGAGTTGGTTTGTTGTGGTTTTGAGAAACGAGTTCAAGGTATTGTATATGCTATGCAAATGATCTACCCTTTTGTGGAATTTTGCTTATTACATTTGTTTATTTTTTTGAGACAGGGTCTTGATATACAACCCAGGTTGGCCTCAGACTCAGAATAATCTCCCAGCCTCAGTCTCCTGGCCATGGAATTACAGGCTTGTGTGGCTTGTGTGGCTAGCCTGCTAACATCTAAACCTGGTTCTCTTTCCTAGTTCACCGTCTTCTTCAAGCCCTTGTCTACCCTGTCCTTACATTTGTCCAAGATTGACTTGTGAACTGTTGAAAGCCCAGGTGTAACACAGTCCCGGAGATGTTATAGATTCTGGTTTGGGATGAATTAATGGTGGCAGAAAAACCACTGTTGCTATATCTACCCTTGACTGGAAAAGGGGGTCTGATAAGGCCTGGAATAACCAAGGGATAGGACAAAAAGGCTTGAGCAATATTTTATATATGCATTTAACTCTCATTCTGGAACTGAACAGTTTTGGTCATTTTTCAAGAAAGAAAGAAAGAAAGAAGAGAAAGTAGTGGAAGCTGACCAAGGCCCAAGGACTTCCTGAGAATGACTCCCACAGTGAGGTCATCTGGTCAAACACTTTCATTTTACATGTGTGGAGATGAAGCCCCATAGAGAATAAAGTGATTTTCACACACCACACACACACATGCATGCACATGCACACACACATATTCTCTGTGCCATCTCTAATCCATCAGCCAGCTGACCTGGAATACCAAATCATTCTGTTCAGATTATACAGACAGGAACCAGAAAATGTAGAATTTCTTGTGTTTATTGACCACAAATTCTCTACTTTTCCCCACATCATATTGAGCAGTGTAATCACACACCCTCCCCCAAGAGTCCCAATTAAAGAAACTATTAAGAGCAAGCAACAGGCCTTTGCACATTCCTCACAGTATTGAACTTCACACTGGTCCATGGCCAGTTCCTCTGGTACCTAACAGAGGCCACACCACTTGTCTTGACACAACTCCTCCACTCCACCCTTGTTTCTGCAAGCAAACTAGACTCTAAACTCTAGGGTCGAATCAGGAGGCTGGGTCAGATTTTATTCCAGCATCCAGCCAATCACGATCAGGAGAAAGATGGATATCCAGGCTCCTAGAGGAAAGAAAGAAATGGTTGCAAGACAGTATTAAAAGGGCTGGAGAGGAGGCTCCGTAGTTAGGAGCACCTACTGCGTTTGCAGAGGGCTTTAGCTTAGTTCCCAGCACCCACATGGGACAGGTCACAATCATCAGTAACTTCGGTTCCAGGGCGATCTGACACCTCTGGCCTCCCTGGGTGCTACTCCTCAAGTGCACAGTGTACACACACATACATGCATAATTTAAATAAAATAAATATTTTAAAAATGGGATCAGAGGAGTTTTAAGAGTCTGGGAGAGTTTTAATTTTTATTACATTTATTTATTTATTTAGTTAGTTCATGCAAGTCATGGCGTACATAGGGATGTCAGAGGGCATCTTTTCCTGGTTCTCTCCTACCACACATGGTTCCCAGGGATAGAACTCAGATATATCAAGCTTAGCAGCAAGCACCTTTCCTCACTAAGCAACCTCAGTTTGGAGTGTTACTGTGTACACTGTTTTGTTTTGTTTCCTTTCTTTATTTCTTTTGCTTTAAGACATATAGTCCAGGCTGGCCTCAGATTTGCTCTGTAGCCAAGGATAGCTTTGAGCACTTAATTTTCCTGCCTGCACCTCCTACGTGCTAGGATTACAGGGTAAACCTCTATACGTGGCTTTTACGTCAAGTAGGGTCTCGTTGTCTTTTGCAGGCTGGTTCTAAACTTCCAGCTTCCAACATGCTCCACCATGCCTGGTGCATTTTAGACCTTCAACCCCTCACTCTGAGTCATTTCTGGGTAGTATCAGATTTTGAGGCAGGAGAAGGCAACAGCCTCATATTAACTGCCATGTACGGCTCCAGCTGAGACGCAGGAGGTAAACTGACATGGTGGTCACACAGCTCAGAGAAGAAACAGTATCCAAGATCAACACCATACAAACCCCTAGAAAACTCATGCGACATTAGACCTTTCTTTCCTAAAGCAATCCCTTTATACCAACCTGCCGAGTTCCTGCTGCCGGAGGCTCTGGACTCTGCAACCACACAGAAACAGAGATTAAGTTCAAAGTGCCCCTCACACAAGACATGACCAGAGCCCTCACCCACCATTCCATCAGGGCGGCACAGAGGAGGCTGCTGGTTTTATTTTTATGTTTTTGAGACTCAGAAGGGTGAGAAAGATACTTCTAGGTGGACTTAAGGCGTGGGATTTTCCCAGCGAGGGTTAAAGTACTCTAATAGTATAAAAAGACAAGAGTGTGCTGGGACAAGAAAAATGATCAAACTGAGGTTGGCATGAAAGACAACTTGAGAAGGCTGAGCTGATGTGATAGAAAAGGAGACAGAGAGCTTAGCGGGGCTGGAGAGATGGCTCAGCGGTTAGGAGCACTGACTGCTCTTTCAGAGGACCCAGGTTTGATTCCCAGCAACCACGTGGTGGCTCACACCATCTGTGACTCCAGTTCCAGGGGACTGGATGCTGTTTTCTGAACTATCTATCCACGTACCACTTATTCGGAGAGGTCCAAACACGATCCACTTGCCACTGCCAGGCTCCATCTGGGTCCCAGTTCGAGTGTCCCAGGGTGAATTTCTCTGCAGGGGATTCTTTCCACTACAAGACTGTGGGTGACAAAAAAGCTTTGGAAACTTTACCCCAGGACCGCAAAGACTCATGCTTCCCTACCCCGTGGCCCAGATAAATTCACTCATTCTCATCTACAAGATGTAGGTCTTTGGGCTACTGAAGTTGGCTCAGTGGTTAAGAGCGCTGACTGCTCTTCCAGAGGTCCTGAGTTCAATTCCCAGCAACCAAATGGGAGCTCATAACTATCTGTAATGGGATTTGATGCCCTCTTCTTGTGTGTCTGAAGACAGCTACAGTGTACTTATATAAATAAAATAAAGAAATCTTTTTTTAAAAAAAAGATGTAGGTTTTTCAAATGCTGGCCTTTAACTTTTCCTACAAGTCCGGTCCTAGAAAATGAGGCCAGCACACAATCCCGCAACTGCCCTTGGTTCAGTACCAGAAGTATTGCTGGCCTTTAGGAACCCTACTTACCGGTTGGCATGGGTGTCCCACTTGCTTGTCACAGAGGGTCACTTGGGCATGTAGGTAAAGCATGTCACTATCCAAGAATCGGGACAGAATGAAGGCCAGTGTCACATACACGGAGGCCCCATTGCTGAAGTTCTGAAGCATCCGGCCTTGGACAGGGCAGCTGCAGGGAAAAGGCCATATATCCATCTTTGAGACTCAGGTTTGGGGCCCAAGGTGCGGACACACAACATTTGATTTCTGCCACTTTAGCTTGTCCTGTGTAATAATAGGTGTTGGATCTCTGGCTGAGAACTAACTTTACATGGATTATTGAATTTTATTCCCTAAATCAATACTCTGAGGAAGACCATACTTTTGACTGCTCCCCGTTTTTAAAGGTTTATTTATTTTATTTTATGCCTGTCAGTGTTTGCCTTGTAGTGTGTACACCACGGGAATACAGTGTCTGCGGAGATCAGAAGAGGCTGGCCCGTCACCTGGAACTGGAGTTACAGATGATTGTGGACAACCGTGTGAATGCTGGGGACCTAAGCCAAGTCCTGTTCGAGAGCAGCAAGTGCTTTTAGCTGCCAAGCCGTCTCCCCAGCCCCCTGCCCTGCTTTTTCTCTTTTAAACAGGGAGAAAACTAAGGCTTAGAGATATTAGGTGGGTCTTCAAGGTTGGGCCACAGTGCTGTTGGAACAGGCTGCTGTCCCTAAGTAGGAACCCCAGAACCTTCAGAACACGGGGCAAAGCTAATTGCAATTCAGCAGTGTGTTTTGGGTCCAGGCTGAGCATAAGCAGTCCTCTGTCAGACTCAGCCTTCTGCTCTCTCGTCTGCACAGTGGAGGAAATAATCTTTCATGGAGTTGCTCAGTGATCTGTAAATGGATGGGCAATCCACTGTGCTCCTATGAGGACTATTTTCAACATGAATAAAATGTGAGTCTGACAGGAGATATTCGTTCTCTCGCTAATTTTGAGTCACAATCTCATGCAACCCACAGGCTGGCCTGGAATTCACTCCTTAGCTAACCCCCTCTTCTGTTCTGAGAACTTGAGTTACAGGCATCCAGCACCATACCCAGTTTTTTATTTATTATTATTATTAGTAGTAGTATTTTAAAGATTTATTTATTATACACACACATATACGCGGTGTTCTGCCTGCATATAGGCCTGCAGGCCAGAAGAGGGCATCAGATCCCACTACAGGTGGTTCTGTGCCACCATGTGGTTGCTGGGAATTGAACTCAGGACTTCTGGAAGTACTCTCAACCTCTGAGCCATCTCTCCAGCCCCAAGTAATTATTATTTTTAAAAGAGGGTCTTGCTGCCTTACTTGGTTAGCCTGGTACTCTGGGTAATTCCCCTGCCTCTGCCTCCGAAGGGCTTGGATTTGGAGCCTAGGCCATCCTACCTGTCTAAGAGACCCAGCTCTTGTCTCAGTGTGTTCAACACTTAGCAAAGTGAGCAACCTGAGCTGAGCCTTGGTTTCTCCTTGAGTCAGACGGGAATTGAGCTATAACTACATCATAGTGTGTAAGGTTTAAATTAACTGATAGATACGAAGTGACTCCAATTATGCCTGGCATGGGAAAAATACTATGTCATTATTAGCTGTTTTCTATTGTGTATATAATTACATACATACATATATATATATATATATATATATATATATATATATATATATATATATAATAGCAGATGGTATTCTGAAATGTTAGCATTTTTTTTTATCTCATCATTTGAGGCCCTCAGAAATTGTTTGGGGAAGGGGAGAAGAATAGAAGTAAATATTATCTTTTTGCTGTGAGATCTTGAGCAGGTTTTACTTTCCCTGAGCCTCAGTTTACTCGTCTGTAAAATGAAGCTGAATGCATTCACTGAACAAACGTTCATTGGTCCTTTACTTCTTCCCATGTTTGTTCGCCAGGGTGTAAAGGAATCTTAAAGACTTAGAAAAGCCCCCAAGACAACAATTATGTCGGGAGAATAAAACTTACTTTTACCCCTGGAATATAGATAAGGAAGCTAAGGTACAAAAGTACCCAAGTAAGTCACAGCCCGAGTCCTGGGACCTGAGGGATTCTTACCTCTCCTTCACAAAATGATAGGTGGCCTTAGGCTCTTTGTTGGAGAGGTTGGTACTTGCAAAGATCTCATTAGCCACCAGGGCAAACCGGTCAGGATCACTGTTGGTGGACTTGAGGACCACATAGAGAGGCACACCGACAGGCGCTGTACTGTTCTTGAGTGGAACGGAGAGCTGAGGGTCTGTGAAGATGCTCAGGGTGACGACAGTCTCCCCCGTATTTGGAACGTGGATGGCACTGTATCCAGAGAGGAACAAGAGTGAGTCCCTCAGAGAGAAGGATGCGTATCCACCTTCTGACTTACTCTCGAGGTCACTGAGTGTAATGTACTTACTGTACAGCAAGAGGACTTAAGACACATAACCCATGTTAAAGTGCCCAGGCATGCCCGGCAGTGGCCCACACCTTTGATCCCAGCACTCAGGAAGTAGAGGCAGGCAATCTCCCTGAGTTTGAGGCCAGCCTGGTCTACAAAGAAAGTTCCAGGACAGCCAGGGCTGTTACGCAGAGAAACCCTGTCTCAAAACAAAATTCCACAAATGTGGATTTAAAGTGAAACAAGTGATATGTAGCCCACTCTTTTAACCCCAGAACTCAGGAGACAGAGGCAGGCAGGTCTCTGTCAGTTCAAGGGCGACCTGGTGTCTACATAGTGACTTCTAGGACTGTCAAGGCCATGCAGAGGGACCCTGACTCAAAAATAAATAAATAAATAAATAAATAAATAAGTTGGAGAGTGATTAAGGAATACCAGAGGTTGTCCTTAGTACAAACAAACATGTACTAAGAAAGAGAAAGAAATGACTGGACAGATGGCTCATCAGTAAAGAGCACTGGCTGCTCTTCCAGAGGTCCTGAGTTCAATTCTCCAGCAACCACATGGTGACTCACAACCATCTGTAATGGGAACCGATGCCCTCTTCTGGTGTGTCTGAAGACAGCTGCAGTGTACTCATAAATAAAAATAAATAAATCTTGAAAAAGAGGGAAGAGAAAGAAAAAGATGGGTCAGCAAGATGGCTCCATGGGTAAAGGCTCCTGCTGCCATGCTTGACCTGACGAAATCGGGAACAGATTTGTGCATGTCTCTCTCTCTCTCTCTCTCTCTCTCTCACACACACACACACATACACACACACACACACACACACACACGATTAATAAATTAATAAATATAAAAAAAATAAGAGATGGGCAGAAGGGTAAGTCTTTTAACCTTTCTATAGACCACCTAAAAAGATAAAGTGCTCCATCATAGGTCCCAAAACCTTGGCATCTATCTAACTCCGTGGTGATTCACACCCATACTGCATTTCTTCTCAGAAGCAGTCTCCCTCTGTGTAAGAGGTGCTTACATATGGTGGGTGAGCATGAGGGCCAATTTCCTGAGGGAGTTGCGTCTCTGGCCTGGATTAGAGTTAGCAGTGAGAACGTAGGGTGGCCCAGGGCCTAGTTGCATAGGCGGCTGGCTGGGCATTACTCACGGGATGGAGACCTCTTGATAGGATACAGGCTTGCTAATGTTCACAGCCAGTGGATAGGCACAGCTGAACTGCAGCACTCTGACAGTGGTGATGGAGCCAGGGAGAGCCTGTTCAAGGTGCACGTCCAAAGAGTACAGAGCGTGGCTGCTGTTGGTCTAGAAAAGGCAGGTAGGTGAGCAGCCATTACCCATAAGTCCCTGGAGCAAACACCCCATCCTGTCTAGCTACAAGATGTTTATTAAAATAAAATCAGTGACTGAGCTCTTTGAGCCTGGTCCTGTGGCTTGAACACAGCGCTTTGTCATCAGCCCCATTCTGTGAATGAGTAAAATAAAGGTTAAGAGACGTACAAAGCAAGCAACGGAGCCTAAACCCAACATCACTCTGGCTCTGGGGCCTATCACTTTCATCCCCATGCAGTGGTTCCTAAGTTTTGTTTGTTTTCTTTCTTTTTTTTTTTTTTTTTTTGAGATGCAGTCTTATGTAGCTCAGGCTAGCCTTAGTGACTATGTAGCTAAGGATGGTCTTGAATCCGTGACCCACCTGGGATTCCGCTGGGTTCCACCTCCCAGTGTCAGGGTTACCAGTTTGTGCCACAATACCCAATTTTTATGTGAGTTATATTTTGTTACGAAACTAATCTCTGTGTGCTGGTGCAAGCATGTAATCCCAGGACTCAGGAGGTTGATGCAGGAGGGTTACCTCAAGTTCAAACTGCAATTTGAGAAAAATCCCTTAAGTTCTCTGGGCCATTGATTTACTCGAAACCTCTCAGGATCAGAACCATTAAAATTTATTTGATAGACCTGGTGTTTGGCCAGAAACCAATAAATAACTGCTTGTAGTTAACTGTTTTTAAGTGTTTCACGGCTGACAGTTTGGGAACCAATCAATATCCTAATTCAGCACACACAGCACGTATAAAGGAATTCCCAGTCTGGAGACAGCTTGTTCTTTTTCTTCATCAGGGATGGGCTGATGGCAAAGATTTGAGTCCACCAAAGAAAGTCAAGAGTTACTCAACCTCTACTTTCCCAGCTCCACCCCACAGTCTTCCCAGCTCCACCCCACAGTCTTCCCAGCTCCACCCCAGAACTTTCTCAGCTCCACCCACAGGTTTCCCAGCCCCGCCCACAACTTTCCTCTCCCTCTTAAACCCCCTTCAGCTTACAGAGATGTGGAGTCCACAAGTTCTCTCCTTCTTCTCCAATTGAAAGACCTGGACCCGATGACCCTGTTCTGTCATATTGATACTGGAACATTTTTCGAAGGTATTTTGCTTCAGGACCCAGTGCTGAGTCTTCAGGAAGCAGCTCCTGAGAGACACCTCAATGTCCTGGGGCCCGCAGCGCAGGGTCGCTATCTCTCTGTCTAGTTCTGCAGAGGAACAAGAGCCAGAGGTGGGATCTCCTGAGGATCTTGGGAAGAAGCCATGAGAAGTCGGTACAGGCTTACCATGGAGACCAGAGTTCAATTCTTAGAGCCCACATAAAGTGGAAAGAGAGATCTGACTTCACCATGGCATGTGTGCCCCCTAATTCACACACACACACACACACACACACACACACACACACACACACCATGCACCACGCAAACACACCAATAATTGTTAAAACTGTAAACGTAACTGGACATAGTAGTCTTTAATCCCAGCACTCAGACAGAGGCAGATTTCTGTACATTTGAGGACAGTCTGGTCTACAGAGAAAGTTTCAAGATAGCCAGGGCTACACAGAGAAACCTGGCTTCAAATTTGAAACACCAGGAAAAAAATTAAATATATTTAAATGCAGATTCTCACACATGTGGATTCCAAGAATCATCTATTGAGTTATGGGATTCTGATTCCTGGCCCTCACAGGTTCTTAGAATCTTCTTTCCAAGAATTACCACTAGGGAGGGGGTGGAGAGATGGCTCAGCGGTTAAGAGCATTGACTGCTCTTCCAGAGGTCCCGAGTTCAATTCCCAGCAACCACATGGTGGCTCACAACTATCTGTAATGGGATCTGATGCCCTCTTCTGGAGTGTCTGAAGACAGCTACAGTGTACTCACATATATAAAATAAATAAATCTTTTTAAAAAGTGACTACTAGGGCCTCAAAGCTAATGTGGGAGCTAGGAATGTAGCTTCATTGACCCATTTACTTGGAGGCAGAGGCAGGAGGGTCAGGAGCATTAGGTCGTCTTCAGTGACCAGGCCAGTTCTGGACTAGGAGACCATGACTCAACAACAAAGCTTGGGAGATGAGGTTCCCATTTTGAGCCAGGTACACTGAGAGTTGGGCCAGTGGACAGAGAAATAGAATAAGCTAAGATGAAGGGAGAGGTAAGAGTTTTTAGAAAGGAGGTGGCTCTTGCTCCACTCCAATTTCAAGTTCAGTTTTTAGTCCCTAGGGAACCGGGGAGTATGGCGTGGACCACAATGATGAAATAGGTATATTTTACCTCAACAAAATGTAACTGGCAAACAGTGGTTTGGGGGAGGTTAATTTGTTTACTCTCCAGTTCTTCTCCAACACTAAGCAGGAAGCTAGAGCTTGCTCTCTCTCTCTCTCTCTCTCTCTCTCTCTCTCTCTCTCTCTCTCTCTCTTTCTGTGTGTGTGTGTGTGTGTACGTGCACACACATACACACACACACATGCCACACACGCCTGTAATGTGCATCAGTATCCAGACAGCAGCTCAGGTCCCAGGAGCTGGAGCAGGGTGGATCATCTCATCTGCGCAGCCGCCTGCCCTCTCATGAGACATCACTTCTGGTGGACTCGCTCATTTCATGCTACTGCCTTACCAACCTTTGGACAGGGTTCCTCTGGGTCTTCCATGACCTTTCTAGTCCCTGCCGTTTATCTGGTTTGTTCACGTGAGTTATTCGTGTTACTCCGTGTTACCCATACACATAAAATCCAAATAGAGGAGAAACCTTAAAAAAAAAAGAAGAGGAGGAGAGGAAGAGAAACAGCAGCAGCAGCAGCAGCCAATGGCAGCTCTCTGGAAGGGATTATACACACTTACCCAAGTGGGAATAGTAGCTGTTGTTGCATGCACAACCTCCGATACTGGCTGGATACTCGTCCAAAGCACAGGTGCCATCTCCTGGACTGCCATTCTGATTAGAGTTGGGGGGTGCTTTACTAGTCCCAATGATCGTGGAGGATTTGATTGTCTCTGAGGAGCCAGGAGCAAGGCCTGTAGAATGGTCAGATGCTTGGGTTGTGCCCGGGCTGGTGCTTGAACCCATCTGCACTGTCTGGGAAGGTGTCTGTGTGACTGTGCTGTGGTGTGTGTCAGGCAGCTGGCTTGTTGTGGGGCTTGTCACTGGGCTTGGGAGCACAGCTGTGGTGTCCCTTTCCTGAGTCTCAGATGTGGCTGTGTTAAGCACAGTGGTCCTCAGCATGGTTGTGGTTGGTGAAGAGGTGCCCATCGTTGCCGTGGTTGCCGTGGGTAAAGGTTTATTTGTATCAATGGCTTTGTCCTGTGTTGATGAGGGTGAGGTTTGACTCGGTTGTGGGGTCTCAGTGGAAGTGGTCAAGCTGAGTGCCGTGGTTTTGGGTGACCCTGCCAGCTCTTTTGCTATAGAGGTCACCGTGGCATCTAATAGTGACGTACTATTGGTGACTGAGGCTGTCTGCTCAGTGGGCCCTGTCTTGCTACTGCTTTGGGGTGATGTTGGAAGAGTGGTTGATGTCATCTCTCCCTGGGGCGTCTTGCTCTTAGGTGAACTGTTGAGTTCCTCTACGGAGTTGTGGCCATTTGTTTGGTGAGGCAGCACTGAACTCGAACACTGGCAGGGTAGATTCTCATTAGAGCCTCTTGTGGAAGGCAGGCCTGAGGCAGCCACGCAGACTAGAACACTGCCTGTGAAAACAAGAACAGCAACGAAAATAAAGACACTGGCCCACGCTTCCTACCGCTCTCAGGCTCTCTGGCTCCCACGAATCCGATGAGGAGTTCCGATAAAAACAACAGCAGCCGGAAGTCCGTATAGAGAGGCATGCTCATTCCGCGCCAACTCTAGCCCGATAGATTTCAGAGGCTGGCTGGAGTTAGTTTCCTAACTGCATTCTGAATATTCACCTCATAGCCACGCAGAAGTGTAGCTCTCGCCGGTCAAAGAGGGCTTTTGTAGCAGCCATCGATGGACACCATTACAGAAAGCCACAAGTGGTTCAAATGCAGAAAACTAACCTTGAAGTACCCAGCCCCCAACTGATGCGTCTAAAACATATCTCTTCGCCTGAAGGCTGGGGTGGGGGATGGTGGGGCTGCTGGGAAGATTGTGAGGGCCAGAAGACTAAAATACGTAGAAATGGTGTCTTTGGGGCTGGAGACATGGCTCAGAGGTTAAGAGCACTGGCTGCTCTTCCAGAGGAACTGAGTTCAATTCCCAGTAACCACATGGTGGTTCATAACCATTTGTAATGGGATCCGATGCCCTTTTCTGGCCTGCAGGCATACATGCAGGCAGAATGATGTATAAATGAATGAATGAATAAATAAATCTTGGGGAAAAAAGGAAAGAAAAGAAATGGTGTCTTTGGGCTGGAAAGATGGCTCAGTGATTAAGAGCACACTGGTTACTCTTCCAAAACACCTATATTCTGTTCCGACCATATGGTGTTTTACAACCATCTGCAACTATAGTCTCAGGAAAGTTGACTTCCAAAGGCACCAGGCACACGTGTGTTGCACCTACATATATTCAGGCACAACACTGGTACACATTAAATAAATAAACCCAGAAGAAAACCAAGAAGGAGCTGGAGGGACAGTTCAGCCATTCAGAGCGCTTGCTGTTCTGGCAGAGACTTGGTTCTGAATCACAGCACTCGTGTGATAGTTCACAACTGTCTGGAGCTCCAGGTACAGAATCTGATGTCTTCTCCTGGCCTAAGAGGGCACCAGATACTCAATGTGGTACGCAGTCACATGTGCATGCAAAATACTCCACACACATATGCTTCAAAACGAAAATGGGGCACAAACAAACTAAAGGTACAAAAGTGTTGTGCACCATCATAGTGCAAGCTGGCTGGACACACAGCTCAGTGGTAGAAAGCTTTTCTAGTAACCTTGACTTCAAACCTTAGTAACACACACACACACACACACACACACACACACACACACCCCAGTACTTCTCAACCTTCCTGATGCTGTGACTCTTTAATACAGTTTTTCACACTGTGGTGATTCCCCAACCATAAAATTATTTTTGTTGCTACACCACAACTGTAATTTTGCTACTGCTATGAATCATAAAGTAAATCTCTGTGTTTTCCTATGGTCTTAGGTGACATTCGACTCCCAAAGGGTTGAGAACTGCTGGCATATACAAAAGTCAGATGTAGTAGCAGATGCTTTAATCTAGCGCTTGGGAAACAGAGAGAAACTTTCCAAAGCAAGTTCGAGGCTAGCCAAGATCCTGCTTCAAAAAACAAAAAAACAAAAACAAAAACCCCAACAACATAGGCTGGGCATGTGGTATAATCCTTCAGTCCTACCACTGGGAGGCAGAGGCAGAGGAGAGGCAGAGGCAGAGGAGAGGCAGAGGCAGAGGAGAGGCAGAGGAGAGGCAGAGATGTAGAGGAGAGGCAGAGGAGAGGCAGAGGCAGAGGAGAGGCAGAGGAGAGGCAGAGGCAGAGGAGAGGCAGAGGAGGGGCAGAGGAGAGGCAGAGGCAGAGGAGAGGCAGAGAAGACAGAGGAGAGGCAGAGGCAGAGGAGAGGCAGAGGAGAGGCAGAGATGTAGAGGAGAGGCAGAGGAGAGGCAGAGATGTAGAGGAGAGGCAGAGGAGAGGCAGAGGAGAGGCAGAGATGTAGAGGAGAGGCAGAGATGTAGAGGAGAGGCAGAGGAGAGGCAGAGAAGACAGAGGAGAGGCAGAGAAGACAGAGGAGAGGCAGAGGAGAGGGAGAGGCAGAGGAGAGGCAGAGGAGAGGCAGAGAAGACAGAGGAGAGGCAGAGGAGAGGGAGAGGCAGAGGCAGAGGAGAGGCAGAGAAGACAGAGGAGAGGCAGTGGCAGAGGAGAGGCAGAGGCAGAGGAGAGGCAGAGGAGAGGCAGAGGCAGAGGTGACGCAGAGGAGAGGCAGAGGCAGAGCAGGCAGAAGCAAAAGGATCTCTGTGAGTTCCAACCACTCTGGTCTACAGAGTGACCCTGTCTCTCTGTGGGGTCGTTAAGATGATTTATCAGATAACGATGTCACATAGAGCTGACACCTGAGTTTAATCCCCAGATCGCTTCTGAGGTTTATCATCTGACTTCTAACTGTACCAAAATGCAGCCTCTTCTTTTTCCTGCCACCACCACACATACATACAATAACATCGATGACAATAATAATAATAATAATATGTTTGTTTTGAAACATTGGTGGTCATTAATGAGTCTGACATATTTTTCTCTCATTTGTCTAAAGCGTTCAAATTGATACGCAGTTTGCTCACTAACTTTGGTGATGTCTATTATCCTACATTTCAGATATTGAAACTGAGGCTGAAACAAGGTAGAGCAGTTTGTCCAAAGCCACAACCCTCGGATGTGGGGATACTGCCTTTGAAACTAGGTCCATAAGACCCCTGAGTCTTTTTTTCTCAGCTGCCCAGTGAAGCTTACAATAACATCGCTTCATTTCCAAGTCTGAGCAGAGCCAATCTCTCCCTTGAGGGGAAACCCCATTCACATATGCAGAACTAGATTCCCAAGAAACCTTGCTCCTTCCCCTGGGCAAAGGGCAAAAACAGACCATCACCTGATGCCCTCCTAAACAGATGCCCTCCTAGCAACTATACAACTACCAGAGAGCTGACTCAGAAAATGGAAGTTTGCATGGCCCAAGCTCTCTTTCCCATCAACTACATCAGAAGAGGCACTGGCCCTTGGCCTTCTGCGTGCCCCTGACTTGCTGATACTTCAAGGTCCTCCTCCTCCTGTGCAGACCGGAGGAGTTACCGTAGGGTAACAGAAGCTTAAAAGCTTGGGATGGGGGGACTGGTTCTACTGTGTTTCCTGTGTAACCTATGGAATGCATACTGGTCTCCACCTCCCACTCAGCATAGTGAGATTATTACACTCTAACAGAGCAGATGCCTTGTCATTGGGTCCCTCATGTGTTTGTTTGCATAGAGGGCTATCTCCCTCGACTTGAACTGCTTTTTTTTTTTTTTTTTGGAGACCAGTTTTGAGTAGCCCAGACTAACCTTCAAATCCAGATCGTCCACTTTCCCAGGGCTGGGATTATAGGCACACACTACTACATCTAATCTGACTTCATGCTTTTTCTAAGTGGTCAGCCAGTTGCTCTGTCCCTATGCAGCAGTCTCTCTTTTCCCCACTGATGAGTCATGCTGATAGGTCTTGCAATCAGTGAGTCTCCCTGCTGTCTTTCCATTGGCTGGCTTGTTTCTGTATCACTGCACCAACATCAGCAACATCTCTTCCTTTACATCTTCCCCACCCCTACCTCTAGTCTCCTATTTTGTCCTTCAGAAAAAACAATTGCTTTGGGGCGGGATGGCCTAGAGAGATGGCTCAGAGTTAAAAGCACTTGCTGTTCTTCCTGAAGACCCAGGTTTCATTCCCAGTGCCCATGATGCATGGCTGACAGTGGTTTCTAACTCTGGATCCAGCGCATCTGACACCCTAGTAATAGCCTGGGCTTTAAGTGGGCTGATGGCCCAGGGCTTTGGACCCTGTTCCCTTCCTTTACCCTGCTCTGTCCTCTGTAAGGCCACCAGTTAGTCTGGTGTCTGATCCTTTCACTATCTTGGGTCTGAGATTACAAGCATATAACACTACTCTTGACCTAATTTTATGCTTCTTCCAAGTCTTGCTCTCTCTCTCTCTCTCTCTCTCTCTCTCTCTCACACACACACACACACACACACACACACACACACACACACACTTGTAGATACTTTTACAATCCTTGTGAATTTTTTTTTACTTTTTGGATTCTTCGAGACTATAGCCAAGGCTGGTCTCCAGTACCTGATCCACCTGCTTCTGCCTCCCAAGTGCTGGGATTACAAGTTTGAGCTGCAGCAGTCAGCTGCCTTCTGCCCTTCCTTACACATCTTAGACTCAGCTTATCTACAAGACCCGATTGAGATTTTAATCATCTTCAGGATAATTGAGATTCTTCACCCTCAGCCAGGGCATGTGACCTAGACTTTAGAGTCAGATCTGGAGGCAATCCCTACTGTGTGATTGGGCACAGTTCCTACTGTGTGACTTGGGGAGGACATGGAAATCAACATGTGACTCTGGGCCTTGTTTCCCTCACTGCAAAGCAGGGATGCTGACAGTACCTCAGTGTGACCCTAAGATTGCTTAAAGTAGGACAGACAATGGAAGCCCTCACACAGTGCTTGGCACAGGAACAGGCTCCAGCAGGTACTCTGTGAGTGGAACCCTGCAGCTAGAGCAATGACATCACCCACACCCTGCCTTCAGCATGCTTACTGATGCCTGTTTCTTCATTGCTCTGTCAAAGAGGCCCCTGTCCATGGTCCAAGTCACAGACCTGGGGAGCTGATGTCACATGCAGTGTCTTGCCTGTGTCCTCTCTCATACCGACCTAGAAACTCAGAACCCAGAATGCTTTCCACTCTCAAACGAGGCAGCGGGGTGCTGGTCTTGTCAGAGGAAGGTAAAGCAACAGGTTCTGAACACCTAGGCCCTCAGCCCGCTGAAAACCCAAGATTATTAACTTGTCACAGTTGGAAAGGACAAACAAAGGGCAAGACAGACAGCTGGAGGAGTCAGGCAAGCAGAGACAAATTGGAAGAGACATGTGGGAGAGGTCAGAACCCCATAGATGTCACCCTGTTTTTAAACCTCTCTGGTATCTCTATCCTATACCCTTTAGATTGCTGAAGAGGTTCATTAGGGCATAGCAGGGCTTCCCTGCTATCTCCAGAGAAGCATCCCCTGGATTTCTAGCAAGTTCTTCCCCTCCCTGGCCAGTCAGAAAAGAAGCTACAAATGGGAGATGGAAAGGTGTCCGGCACTCACCAGGCAGGATGAAGGCTCTTTCCTTGCTGAGCAGCAGCAGAAGCAGCAGAAACCAGAGGCTGCCCATGTCTGTGCTGGTGGGTGGTCCTGGGGGATGTTAGGAAGGAACTCTAGGCCGAACAAAGAGACAAACAAGACAACACGGTCCTGGGGCTTTTTATAGTTAGAACCAATGTTGATGGGGAGTCAGAGGAGGGGGAGAGGCTGTTTCCCATCAGCTGTAATCAGTGGGCCTCTGGGGACTGCACTTCCAACTAGTGAATATCCCCAAGGACCCTAGTTGTCAGTCCTTAACAAATAGCAGGGCAGAACTCTGGGCCACCCAGCTTCCCTGTCCCCAGCACCAGAGTATCTGAGTTTCAGGGATATTGGTTTCCCACCTTCTAGGCTTGAGTTGACATTTGAAAAATCAGATCTTCTGCCTGTGCTTGTGAGACATAAAACCATGCCAGGAAGTTTGGTAAGGTAGAGCAGGTCAAGACTGGGAGACTCGGTGAACACACAGCTGAGGCTTAGGTGACTCCCAGCTCCCTGCCAGATTCCTGACTTGGAACACATGTCATACTTCTCACATAAAATGTGTCCTATGGTCATGGTTGCTCAAGACAGAGTTTTCCGTGCTAATGAGGTACCTAGAGGCCTGGAGGACTTAATCAATAAGCTTCCTTTCCCAGATGCTCCTCCCTACAAAAAGTATTTAATCTCAGGCCCACCCTGAGAAGTGGGGTATGATACATTATACATCCATTTTCACCATGACAATAAACTGTTTAGAACCACAGACTGTCTCTTTTCATCAGGATCCGCAGTGGGGAACCATGAAGAAGGCCTTCTCCTACAGAGCCTCAGTCCAATCTTCCATAGAAGGCCTCTCTGCGCTCACAATCCAGCCACAACCGCCACCAAGCCTGCCTCTGCCAAGCTAAGGACAGTCATCTCTGCTGGGACAAGGTGGAGTTTCCTTCAACCCCCTGCCCTGGCTAGATTCTGTTTCCAGCTCGCAGGCCTCTGACTCCATTCTCCAGCAGCACCTGAATGTCCAAGAGTCTGAGAACCTTACAACCTTGGCCTCTTTGTAGTCCTGGGGACACACCCACACACCCCCCACAAAAAAATTGGCTTTCTACAACTCAGATTGCACTTTCTTATTGCCAGAGTGGTGTCTCAGAATTTCCCTACAGCCCAGCACCTGCCCTGTGGCAGGGTGGGACAGTATAGTCAAACTCTGAGTTCTGCCTCCCCAAGTGGCTGTGTTCTATGGTCTGTGCCCTGTGGCCTACAATCTTACATATACTGATCTAGCTTTCCCTGTGGTAGTTTGAATGAGAATGACTCCCATAAGTTCCTATATTTGTATGCTTGGTCCCCAGTTGGTGGAGCTGTTTGGGAAGGATCGGGAGGCGTGGCCTTATTGGAGATATGTTGCTGGGAGTGGCATTGAGATTTCAAAAGCCTCCATCATTCCCAGTATTTTTTCTGCCTCATGCTTGCAGATCATGATATAAGCTCTGAGCTACCACTCCAGCTCAGACCCTGAGTTCCCCCACCTGACTTCACTTGACTCACAAAATCCTCCTGCTTCCTCCCAGTAAGTCTCAGTGTTGTTCTTTTCCAGAAGGCCTTTGAGGACTCACAGTTTAACTGCCTACCCTTTGATGTCTAAGGCTAGAGCCACCTGTGCAGGTTGAACCGTGGTAATCCTGTCAGGGCTTCCTAGGGTGAGAAGGGACAGAGGACATGGCCCTGCTTCATCAGACAGGGGCTCCCAAGCATGATGCCAGAAACAGTAC
This sequence comes from Micromys minutus, assembly GCF_963924665.1. Lineage (NCBI taxonomy): Eukaryota > Metazoa > Chordata > Mammalia > Rodentia > Muridae > Micromys > Micromys minutus. The sequence continues at coordinate 48,274,499 of NC_137978.1, forward strand.
CCTCACCCTAATTTAGGTCATTAAGTCAAAATAACCTGGAGGATAACTTCATAGGATTAGAAGTCCTTAAGAGGGTCATCAGACTTTTTCTACCCCAACCTCAAAACAAGTTCTCACTGAGAACTCCAGGCTAGCCTCTAACCCTCTTCAGTATTCCTATCCTGGTCTCTCAGGGGCTGGGATTATATGGTTGTCACCACATTCACACCACATTCAGCATAGACCTGAAGTTTGTATGTTCTGTTTTGTTAGAGATAGTGTCTCATGTAACCTAGGCTGGCCTTTAATTACATGTAGCTGAGAATATCCTTGAATTCTTGATTCTCTTGCCCCTCTTTCCTAACTGCTGGGAATAAGGTACGAACCACTGTGTCCCAAGCAAGCAGGCTTTTAGGATACAAGAACTATCTTTTCTTTTCACCAAAGACAGGGATGTGGAACAAGTAGAGGACTAGTAGTCAGACACAATGCTTACAATGCAAAAGTTTATTTTCGGTGCACATGGTCTCACTGGCCTGGCTCTTCTCTATGGTGCTTGGGCCCCACACAGGCCTCATCCAGCTCTGGCTGAAGCAGAGGTCAGGGATGTTCATCTTTAGGCCAAAGCCTGGCTACATCTTTCTGTACTTCGACTCTCATCCAGAATCCTGACTCCTCTGGACTTGAGGCTCCCAGGCATATCCCCCCTGCAGATGCTGCCCTTTCCAGCCCCATGGCCTCTGCTGCCCGGGTGGAAGGGAGAGGAATGGGCTCCAGTCTGGATGCAGCAGCTGGCCCTGTGGGTGCAGGCCCTTCTGTTCCCATACTGCCTTCTCAGAAGTTGAACTTGTGCATGCTAACCATGGTTGTAGCCGATTCATACACCTGCAAACAAAGAGATTTTTTTGTCATTCTGCTTACCTTAATGGGATAGCCTGCTGCTCCTCTCTCCTCCTGCCTCAAAAGCTGCTCCATCCAGGTAATTAGTACCCACTCTAAACTGGAGAGCTCAGGCATGCCCAAGACTCCATTCTACTTCAGTCCCATGAAAGAAGGGGACACACACAGACAGACAGAGAGAGACACAGAAACACACACAGACATAAACACAGACACTCACACAGAGACCCAGACATATACACACACAGGCATACACACACAAAAACATAGACATAGAGACACAGAGACACAGAAACACACAGACATATACGCATGGACATACACACAGACACACAGACATATAAACACATAGATACACATACAGAAACACAGACACACACAGAGGGCCTTTTACCCAATGTGGAGCTAAACATCTGTTTCTAAGGAAGAGCTGAGTTGGCAGAAGCCACTCAAGAATAGATTTGTATGGGCTGGAGAGATGGCTCAGAGGTTAAGAGCACTGACTGCTCTTTTAGAGGTTCTGAGTTCAATTCCCAGCTACCACATGGTGGTTCACAACCATCTGTAATGAGATTCGATGCCCTCTTCTGGTGTGTCTGAAGACAGCTACAGTATACAAATAAAAATAAATAAAAATTCAAAAAAAAAAAAAAAAAGGATTTGTAGGTGCTGAGGGTGGGAACAACACAGATTGGGTGGTGCCAGCTAAGATGAGTGACATTTTAGTAGGTGTACAAGAAAAGGAAGGAAACCTTAGCTATGTGCCCGTAGGCTATTGGTATGCATGTGTGTGTGTGCCAGGGGTCTATTTCATAGGGAAAGGAACACGCACCTTTTCTCTGCTGACCAGCGCAGTGATCAAGTCTTGCTTGTTAACCATCCCCAATATGTCCACCGAAGACTCACTTTGGAAGTTCATGCTTTTGGAAGTATGTTTGTTCAGTATCACCTGTTCCTGCTCCTGGTTGTAACGGATGGAGTGCAGGTCCTCTATGATCCTGGGGCATAAGAGATACCATGTTTGTTGGTGTTGTTGAAGCCTTTCCATCTCTTCCCTGCTGTGCACACTTTTTTTTTCCCTTCCCCACTAACTGGCCTTTGAAACATCCCTCACGGAGACCCTGGCCACCAGGTCGGCCCCTCCCAGCAGACAGGAATGACCCAAAGGTCAGATGCCAGCTCCTGAGCTGGGAAGCAGGAACCCTGGGCATGGTACTTTGCAAATGAGCTTGAGGCCAGGCCTAGCTCAGACTCCCCAGGACCCTTCCTACATGTTGAGCTCCTCTCGGATCTCTTTGTATTTCATCAAGTTCTCCTGTATTGCTTCAAGCACCAAGCAGAAGTTATCGCAAGTCTTTTCCGTGAGGTTACACAGGGGGCCGCCGACCAGTGGTTCCTTGGGGACAGTGGAAGTCTCCTTGCGTGCCTCTGTACAATGCACCAGCGGAAGCTCATCGGTCCAGTCCTCTTCCTCTGCCTCTGTCTGGGGACAGTGGATAGAGGGAGAGAGACAGCTCAGGGTCATGGGGCTTCAGGGAAGACGCATCTCTTAGGACGTGCCTCTTTAACTTGATTTGGTATTATAACATTTTGAATCTGTGCATGCTAGGGATGGAACCCAGGGTATCCAGCAAGCTAGGCAAGTGGTCTAGTACTAGGCCCACTTAGTTCTTAGCTCCAGTCAAACTTAGCCTCCATAGTTTGTTGCAGTAACTCAATTTCAAGCACATAAGTGTTCCTCTTACCTCTGGGAATTCTCACTCCAGGAAACTGCTAAAACCCTGCCTACTCTGAGGTGATGGTTGTGTGGCCCTCTATCCTCTCCAAAGTCCATGCCCACTCCAGCTTAGACAAATTCTGCCAAGTGATTACTGGGTAGCTTACATATCAAATTTTCTTTTTCTTTCTTCCTTTTTCTCTTCCTTCCTTCCTGTCTTTCTTTCTTCCTTTCTTTCTCTGTAGCCCTGACTAGAACTCACTCTGTAGACCAAGCTGACCTCAGATTAAGAGATGCACCTGCCTCTGCAGGGACCAAAGGTGTGCTCCACCACACCCAGCAGCTATTTACTTTTATTTAATGTGTATGAATGTCTTGCCTGTGTTTATGTAAGTAAAGGCACCGTGTACATGAAATGCCAGTGGAGACCAGAAAAGGGGTAGGGATCTCCTGGAACTAGAGTTACAAATTGTGAGTAGCCATGTGACTGGCACCCGAACCTGGGACCTCAGCAAGAGCAGCAAGTGCTCTTAACCACCAAGCCACCTCTCCAGTGCACTTGTTGGGTTCTTACTTAGGAGCCGTCACCAGATCCTTTGAGATTCTTCTGAGAGTGCTGGCAAGCGAGTATATTACCATTCCTGTCATAAAGAGGAACTTCAGATGCATCTGAGGGGATGCCCAAATACCACTCCATGCTCAGCTTGAGCTATGGCCCATCTAGGAATGCATGCTGGCCTCCAGGAGCCTTAGTCACAAAGTGTACATTACAAACGTGGGGTCTTGAATCCAGGTCTTGGGCTTGGCTTTCTCTTTGCACTCGAGTGTGCAAAACACATGCACATCCACATGTGCTCAGGTCATCCATGTGCACACTGTCCTCCCTCCTGTCTTCCCCATTCCACGTGCCTCACTAAAAGTTTCTTGTTTTGTGACAGAATTCCCCAAAACAGCCCTGGATATCCTGGAGCTTCTTTTGGAGACCAGGCTGGCCTCAAACTCACAGCAACCAAATTGCCTAGATTCCCGAGTGCTGGGGTTAAAGGTGTTCACAACCACACCCAGCTCACCTCATTAAACATTATGTGGTGCAGATGCCCCTCCTCCTCGCCTGTCTTCATCATTTGTTCCAGATTTGTGGTCACCACGACGACGAACAAGTTGAGGCCAATGAAGGCACCAATGGTGATGAAGACAGCAAAGTAGATGGCGCCCCCGACCTCCATTGCATATTCTCTCTCATCCATCCTGGAAATAGGGGTCAGGGCTCCATTTCCCTGGCCCTTTATGCTTCAGAGAATTAGAGCTGGAGAGAGGGCTCAGTGGTTAAGAGCACTGGCTGCTCTTCCAGAGGTCCTGAGTTCAAATCCCAGCAACCACATGGTGGCTCACAGCCATCTGTAGTGGGATCCGATGGCCTCTTCTGGTGTGCAGGTAGGTGTATATGCAGAGAGAGCACTCACATGCAATAAGTCAATTACATAAGTAAATAAATTTCCCCACGCCCGCTGGTTGTGGCAGCTCTTTCTGACTGCAGGGCCAGCTCTCAGAACAGAAGCCAGCACACTCCTATAGATCTTTCTAGACTGATCCTTATGCCACAGTCAAGTGTCTGTTGAGGCAGTCAGTTCTGTCCTGTAGTATCTAATTGTGAGTGATTAAACAGAGGGTCTGAGAAATAACAGGAAGTAGAGATAGGAAAGTTCAAAAGTTTGAAGCTAGTCTGGGCACCTGAGCTTCTGCCTCAAAAACAAAACAAAACAAAACACCTGGGAATGAAACTTGGTCGGTGGAGCATTTGCCTAGTATGCATGAAGCCCCTGCACAACATGAGCCAGTGGGGTCGCATGACCGTAAGCTTAGCATTTGGGAAGTGAGAGGAGGAAGAGCCGGATTTCTGGGCTATCCTGGGCTATGTTAGACTCCATTGAAAAACAAAACAAATAAATAAATTCTTCCGGCTTTTAAAAGCTAGAAGTGGGGAGCTGGAGCTCAGTAGTGGAGGGCTTTCCTAGCATGCTTAAGACCAGAACCACAAGATAAACAAACAAACAAAAAAGCTGGTGGCCCACATCTGTAAACTCAGCATTTAAAAAGACCGAGGCAGGAAGATCACTGTGAGTTTGAGGCCAACAGTGGAATCATTTGTCTAATGTCACAATGTACCTTCTTAGACTGGTACTCCTGTTAGCCCAGGCTGGCCTCAGACTGTACAATGGACGTGAATACCACCAATCTTGCTTTGTTTAGTTCTGGGGATTGATTCCAAGCTACACACTAAGCTGTACCCCAGCTTGTCTCTCCTACCCTTCCCCTTTTCTCCTTTTTTTTGAAGCAAGTCTTGTTAATTATAGCCAACAATTAACTTTAACTCCTGATTTGCCTGTCTCTGCCCCCTGAATGCTTGGAACTCTGCTCCCTGAGTCACGATGGATGAATCCTGATTGCAGAAAGCCAACTTGCCTCCTACTTCACAGTGGGGAGTGGGACAGTGAACCTGGACTTGGACTTGATTGAGAAGAAGCAAAGACTAGAACGAGAAAATGACCTTGGGAAGCAGGTCTGAGTGTGAGTGGATTAAACCCAAAGTTCCCAGGAGTGTAGGTGTTTCGTTGTGCTCTGGTGCAAGGTGGAGGCTACCTAGTAACCTCAGGCTCAACCACAGACCTGCTTCCTGGCCAGAAGTTGACCCACACAGCTATGCTGCAATTGTTGAAGTCTCCATGAACAGGGTCAGGTGGCCCTATGGATGTGTGAAGTTTCTATGGCAATAAAGTTCAAGTACCACAAAGCCTCCTATGAGGCCAGTTTCCTGGAAGTCTCAGGAGCCTCCTCTCATCATTTCCCAGGAGCCCCCTCTCGTTGTTTCCCTCTTGCAGGAACTCCAGCCCTGCCCTAGCCAGGAAGAAACCAAGCTTCAGAGAGCCCCAGTGAGTGGTACTCACTGGAAGTCACTGTAGATGTCCAACCATCCATCCTGAGTGATGCAGATGAAGAGTGTGTACAGAGCAACCCCCATGTTTTGGAAATGATCGGGCACGAATGCACCAAAAAGCGTGACCCCAAACACAGAAAATACCTGTCAGAAACACCAGAACCCACCTGAATTTCACCAGTGGCCTTGGAGCTTGACAAGACATGCAAAGGGACACAAGCAAATACTGCCAAGGATTCAGACCCAAGTCTCTTGCTTCCCGGGGCACCCATCCCTCCCCACTGTCCTACAGGCTCTAACCAGGGAAGGAAGGCTGGGGTCAGGAGACACTTACCAGCATAAAGAAGAGGATGAGGGCCATGACATTGGCCAGGTCCGGCATTGACTGCAGGATGACCCTGATGATTTTGGCTAGGGGTTCCACCGCCATGCACACATGTACCAGCCGAAGCGCCCTGTGGGAAGCACCTCTCAGAGATGCCTCTTGACCCTTCCCATACCCCTTCCTCCTTGTTGCCTCCCTCCCACCAACTTCCCAAAGAGGCAGAGCTGCTGCGCCCCAGGTGGTAACGATTTCTCTTCTTCCTGGAGCCAGACAAGATGTCCCCCCTCTCACCTTCAGGGTTCCCAACTCACCTGAGAGTATAGGTGATGGAGATGGTGTTCAGTTGTTTTATAAAGAACCCCATAAACAAGATAGAAACAATGGCGAAGTTGAGGATATTCCAGCCATCCTGAATAGGGGAGCAGACCATAAGGGTCTATCAAGTTCAGCCTCTGTGAGCATCCCTGTTGGCCCTACCACACCCCAAGGATGAGAGATTCAACAATCCTCTAAAAGCAAAGCTAAATGGCTGCCATCTTGTGGCTGTCATCCTATTGTTGTCCCAACATGCTGCAAACACACAGAATTACAGTCCTACACCTATGCCAGCAGCCATTCTCAGATACAGTGAAGACACCCTCTCTCTCTCTCTCTCTCTCTCTCTCACACACACACACACACACACACACACACACACACACACACACACGGCTAGCCCCTTAGCCAGTGACTTGCCTGGTGGTTACATGTCTTTAATTGCAGCATTCAGGAGGCAGAAGCAATTGGAGCTTGTGAATTCGAGGCCAGCTAGGTCTACAGAGGGAGTTCCAGGCCAGGCAGTGTTACACAGTGAGACCATCAATGAATCAATGAATCAGTCAATGAATCAATGAATCAATCAATCAATAGAAGTTGAAAACAAAGTTTAAAAAAAAAAAAAAAGAAGTTGAAAACAACTAACAGGGCCTGCAATGGGAGATTGATAGAAGTGGTTGTACATCTATCATTCACTAATATTAGAGACTGATTTCTAGGACCCCTGTAAATACCAGCAACTTAGTGCAAAGCGCTGTGTACCAAAGGCTACTGTCAGAAAAGGAAGCACTAAAAATACATGCCTGTTTGCCTAGGATTATAAACCAGCTGCTGAGCAGATAAACAGAGACTATGAGAAGATTATCTAGAGATTGAAGACAATGGGTTGAGGGGTTGGAGTGGACCCAGGACTCCACATGCTTTTCAATAAAGTTTGGCCACTGTGTGTCTGAAGAAAATTCCCAAAAAACAACAAACAAACAAACAAACAAACCCGGTATTTTAATGGAGGATGTCCTTAAATTTGGAAGGCAATCCAATAAATACAAGTCTGCCTGACAACTCTGGTCTATGCCACATACTACACATATGGGGGACACGGGTCTGTCCTTCTGTGGAATCAAGGCCTGTAACACCCCAGCCACTCAGGAAACTAAGGTAGGGGTTGGGGCGATGAATTGGGTAAAGGTTCTTTGGAGACTCAGTGGTGTTGGATGGTGTTTTGTGGGGTAAACATGTGAAGGAGGGTTTCACTGGAGCAGACACAGGTGAGACAGTGTTCTGCTAAAGCAAGCACATGAAAGGATGCTTAAAACCTTCTGGTGGTGGGCTGCAGCTTCTTGCCATTCCAGCAGACTCAGGCCGATTGGCAGAGTAATGTCAACTAAGACAGACTTACTTCCTGCTGAGGCAAGACCAGTGATGTTTGGAGGGAGTAGAAAAGGCCTCCATGGGACAGTGATGGAGGCTGGGCTAGGCTTGCTTATAGAGTTAGCTGTGCAACGTTTGTTGGTCTCCTGTCTTTGCTGATCTTTGCTTTGCTGAGAAAGGCACAGAGACGGCTCTCTCTTGGTGTCCCTGCTGGTCCAAATCCTTCCTGCTGACTCACACTAAGACCTGGCTTTTCCTGCTATGTCGTAGCACCACTGCTGCTGTCCCAACTCTACCAAACTGGACTGCTGATATTTATGAAGTATCTGTGAGTGGGTCCAGCTGCTGACTCCTGTGAACTGAACTGCTAAGTTCCTGACAACGCAGATGGGGTTTGCTCCAAAGAGCCAATTCTAAACAGGGCCATTTTCCCCCATCTTTTCTTTTCCACTACCTCTGGTGGGTGGTGGGCTAGAAGGGAGGTTAAAGAGTTTAAGAGCCATCATTAAAAGTAGATTTAAAAAAATTAAAGCTACAGGGATGTCTTCCCTAGTTCAAGGCTTGTCTGGACCACAGTGTAAACTCAGGGTCATCCTGGGAAACTTGATAAGTCCTTGTTCCAAGGTAAAAAGAGGGCCACAGGACAGGCCATAGTGGCTTATGCTTTTAATCCCAGTACTTGAGAGGTAGAAGCAGAGACAGGGTCTAGAGAGATGGCTCAGTGGTTAAGAGTACTGACTGCTCTTCCAGAGGTCCTGAGTTCAATTCCCAGCAACCTCATGGTGGCTCACAACCATCTGTAATGGGATCTGATGCCCTCTTCTGGCATGTCTGAAAATAATTACAGTGTACAGTGTATAAATAAATAAATAAATAAATAAATAAATAAATAAATAAATAAAAGAAGCAGAGGCAGGCAGATCTCTGAGTTTGAGGCCAGCTTTGTCTAAAGAGCAAGTTCTCAGACATCCAGGGCTACACAGGGAAACCCTGTCTTGGATTAAAAAAAAAAAAAAAGCTAGAGTATAACTTGTTAGATGAGTGATTAAACCTAGTATGGTGGTGGTTTGAATGAGAATGGCCCCCATAGGCTAATGTTTTATTATATTATGGTCACCAGAGATTAGAACTGTTGGGAAGGACTGGGAGGTGTGGCCTTAGAGTAGTTTGGCCTTGTTGGAGATTTGTCACTTGAAGTAGGCTTTAACATTTTAAAAGCCCATGACAGGCTCAGTCTCTCTCCCTCTCCCCTTCCCTCTCCCTCTCCCCTTCCCTCCCCCACCCTCGTTCTTCCTCCCCCTGCCCTGACCCCACCTCATGCATGTGGATCAGGATGTAAAGCTCTTAGCCACTGCTTCAGCACACTGCCTGTCTGCCTGCCTGCCACCATGCTTCCTGTCCTGATGATAATAAACCAACCCTCTGAAACTGTAAGCCAGCCCCAATAAGTGCTTTATTTCATAAGAGCCTTGGTCATGGTGTCTCTTCACCGCAACAGAACAGTGAATGAGACACCTGGTAAGTGTGAGACCCTTGGCTCTGTTCTCAACACAAGGAGTCAGAACAAAAAGCCCAGCCAAACTGGCTGGTCTACAAATCCACCCAGCATGAAGTTCCTGCTGGATCCCCTATCTTGGTCTATTTTCTGAGAATACAAATTGTTCACCCTGCTAGACCCACAGATTTTTCTGAGACAGATAGAGAATAGACTTTAACTTTGCCAGAGAGATAAGTAGAAGCTCGGAAGGAGACACAGGGCAGCAGAGGCCTAGCCTGGAAGAAATCCTAAGGAGTCAGTTCATGGTTTTTAAAACAAGGCAAGAGGGAGAAATCAGCAGGCTGGCTTGGGAAATATGAAACTTACATGAAACTCAAACTGTAGTGTTCACACACAAAGTGCTTTGTCTGTCTTCTGGAGACAGCGCCTCCATTACTTAGGCCAGGCAGGCCTTTGAACTCATGACCCTTCTACCTCAGCCTCCTAACTACTGTTAATGTAAGTGTGCACTACTGTGCTTGGCAAATGAAGTCTTACTGGACTAGAGCCAATCCCCATAGTAGTCCTAGTTAGTTGGAGCTCAGGGGTTTGGGGTCAGCCTGGGCAACATAGTAAGACTCTCAAACAAACAAATGAACACTTTATCAACACACTGGGGGGAGGGCTTTTCTGAAATATAGCCACTCCCACTCACCCATGTTCTGGCTGGCACAGCTCTACACTACCTGACAGAGGTGAATTGTTACAACGGGGACTAGAACCCATAAAGCTTAAAATACCAATGACCTCATTACAGAAGATGTTTACAGAGTATTGATCCAGAACCATGTAAATGAAGGTAGATACTCTCAATCCCTCAACTCCATTTCCCAGATAAAGAAATCTGGGTTTGGGTGAGTAGAGGGAGCTGGGAAGACAGGAGTAGGGGTTGGAACACGTGGAGGGGGGCATTTCACGAACAACTTATACACACAGACACACACACTGACACACACACACAGACACACACACACACACACACACACACTCACTGATACACTCTCTCTCCATACAAACCCTTTACTTTGAAGGACAAAGGCCCGATGTAGTGTAGACAGCAATAGAGAAATAAGGCAAGGGCAATGCCAGGAATCCCCGGAGCTCACCTTCCAGAAAATCCAGAATCCATTAAGCCAGCCGAGCAGAACCTCGCAGATAAGGATCGTCAACACAATGTCATCTACAGTCGAGAATAACTCATAGTGTTTCTACATGGAAGACAGAAGGAGATGAGGTGTTAGTGAGCAGGACTCATGCCAGGCTGGAGAAAAGGTGTGTGTGTGTGTGTGTGTGTGTGTGTGTGTGTGTGTGTGTGTGTGTGTAGGGGGAACCTGGGCTGCTCTTCCTCCTCAATATCTCTATGGTTTCCTTTAGGGGACACTTGCTGCACAAAAGCCACACAATACTAAAAGCGTGTCATGTGACTGTGAATACTGTTTTGGAAAGTAGTTTTCTATTCTGTCCCATGTCACAGATGGAGGATTGGGAGCCCAGGTGCACACAGCCTTCACCCCTAACCTCTAGAGCAGGCTCTTTGGGAAAGTGAGATGTAAAAAGAGCTAAGCAGACTTTGGGACTTAAAGAAAAGGGCATGGCCCCTGGAGCAGCAGACCCCAAATTCCAGAGAACTTCTCTGCTAGTCTGGTCCTTACAACCCCTACTGATTCCAGCATCTTAAGTTCTCTGGGTCAGGTCTGAGGTACCCTCCCCATTGTAGATCCAGGACATGTACCCTGGGTGAATGATTTGGTAGATGGATAGCTAAGGTCTGCCATAGCTGTGATCTATCCCCCTGCCTCCCACCCCCACAAAAAAAAACTCCAGTCCACAGAGTTAACCCCAGCAAACCAGTCACCCCGCCCCCTCTACTTCTAAACCCCAGCAAACCAGTCACCCCGCCCCCTCTACTTCTAAACCCCAGCAGCCAACAGAGTACCTGTTATTGAGCCTACAGGCTTCTAGGGACTGACCTTCACAGTCACAAGTTCAACAGTAGGGTTTCAGGCTTTATTTTATTTTATTTTCCCATCTTACTATATTATCTGAGACAATCTCATGTATCCCAGGCTGGCCTCAAAACTACATAGCCAAGGATGACCTTGGATTTCTTATTTATCGACTGAACATCCTCAGCCCCAGTTCCAACAGTTTTAACTGAGACCCATAAGAAGAGCTGTTTTTTACGTTTTAGAAAAATGATCTTCAGGGACTGGCAAGATGGCTCAGTGGTCAGAGGTGTGTGCCAACACGATTGGCAACCTTAGATCCCACAGTGGAAGGAGAGAACGAACTCCTCCTGAAAGTTGTTCTTTGAGGTCTGTAGACACACACACACACACACACACACACACACACACACACACACACAGAGGAGGAAGGAGAGAAAGAGGGAAGGAAGGAGGGGGAAGGAGGAAGGGAGAGAACAAGGGAAGGGGGTGTCCCTGCCTTCTCACCCCTCTTCTTTTATCTCCTCTCCCCAGCTCCATTTCCCTATCAGATTGCTGACATCTGCAGTCTGAATTCATTTCATAACCCAGCAATGACTTGTGCATGGATCTCCACTGTCCACGCTGGGTAAGTTACATGAGTGGTTTCCTCCCTGATAGCCGGTTCTGGGGGAGGCCAAGGGCTCTAACTCTAGGGAGTACTTGTAGTCTTTCTTAGGCCTGCTCCTCACCAAGGCTGGCCCTACTGGCTGCTTCCCCTGGCTGTAAATCTCCTGAGCTCTCTATTTGGTCACTCCTCAGTCAGCTTCCCACATTCCCCATTCCTCCTCTTCTGGGGAACCTGTCTTGAGCCCCTCACATCCTGACTGTCATCTCCACTCAACCTTAACCCCGACCCGGACACTGGCAGCTCTCAAGTGTCCATCCCTAGCCCTATGCATCCAGCCTTTTAGATCTATCTGCTCTGCTTGAGCTGTCTCCATAAGCCTCACAGTGTTGCTGTGGCACAGCATGAGGCTATGTGGTAACATAAGGTGGTACGTGGTAATGGCTCACTAAATTTAACTAGCAGTGTGACTCATCAGAGAAGCCCTGGTGTTGGAGCTATAGTCTGGTGGTATAATGCTAGCCTAGCATGCACAAGGGCCTGGCCTCAGTCCACGGACCACAAGGGGGAGGTAGAAGAGCCACGGATATGATGCTCTTCTCACCTACCACCATCGTCCTGGTCCAGGTCACAGTATCTTTCCCCTGGACATCTCTGACCCATCTTGGTTCATCTTCTTTCATTCTTGACCCTCTTCATTGCATGGTCCACACTGTGGCAACCTGTGCCTCTTACAAGATTCTTTTCTTTTAGAAAGTGTGTGATTTGTATGTGCACCACACACATGCAGATGCCCTTGGAAACCAAAAGAGGCCTAGCGTTACAGGCAGTTGTAAGCTCCTTAAGGTATGTCCCAGAAACCAGGAGCAGCGAGTGCTCTAACTTTTAGGCCATCTCTCCAGTCCCAGGCAGTCCATTTTCTAAAATTCCAATTCCATCCAGTTCTGAATTTCACTTCTCTTCAATGCTGCTTATATCTTTTCCTGGCTACAAACGTATCTCCCTTGACATAAAGACCTTATGTGTGATCTGGCCACTGGCCACCTTTCTGAACTCATCTGTTGTCACCACCACCTAGGACATACTGAATTTAAGCAGCATATATGTGTACAATTTATAAGAAAGGTGGTGACTCACACCTGGATTCCCAGAACTTAGGAGGAAGCTGTAGGCTTTCAAATCTGTCCTCAGATTATACGTATACATATGTATATGTGTACATATATATGCACACACATGTATATATATGCATATATATGAAGGCATCTTGGGCTATACGGAGCTCTGTCTAAAGAAGAAATGAAACAATCAACCAACCCATCAGGCATGGCAGCATACATCTGTAATCCCAGCACTCAGGTGCTTGAGACAGGGGAGTCATAAATTTGAGACCAGGCTGGGCCACATAGTAAGATCCTGTCTCAAACCAAGGAGATAAATAAGTAAAATCTAAGACCAAACAAGAAATCTATCAAGTATCATGGTGCACAGGTATAATGTCGGCACTGACAAAGCTAAAGTAGTTTTGAGCTTGAGGGCAGCCTGGGAGACATGGAAAGTTTGAAGCAAGACTGGGCTCTCAAGTTGGACATACACATGATGAATTCTCTCATGTTCCTTTTCCTTCTCCTCCTCTTCCTCTCTGTGTATCTGTGTGTGTCTCTCTGTGTGTGCCTGTTTGTATGTGTGCCTATGTGTTCCTGTGTATATGTGTGCCTGTGTGTGTGTCCCTGTGTGTGTCTATGTGTATGTGCCTGTGTGTGTCTGTATGTGCCTATGTGTATGTGACTACATGTGTGTACACACCTGTGTGTGTGTGTGTGTGTGTGTGTGTGTGTGGATGTGGATGCAAACCTTCCTCAGTGTGTATGTGGCAATAAGAAAACACTGTGAGAAGTAAGAACTGGTCCCTGCCCACTTTGAGGCAGGGTCTTGTCTTGCTCTTTGCCACCCTGGTGACTACTCCAGCCTAGCCAGCCTGAGTTTCTGAGGAATTCTCTGTCCCCACTTCCCATGTCTCCACGGGAGAGCTGGGAGTACAGACATATACTGAACCATGGCCTCCAACTTCTATTTCAATTCTGGGGATCCATACTGGGTTCTCTGGAAGAGCAGCAGAGAGCTGGCTTAGCCCAAGCCATATCTTCAGCCCAAGGAGTCTTTCTCAACTTACAGATCCATCCATGCAAGGCTGACAATGACATATTTTATTTACTTTAACATAATCTCACTAACCTAGCATGTAACCTGCTGACCAGACAAGAGATCTGCCTCCTGCCTTCTCCTGCCTCCTCCTGCCTCCTCCTGCCTCCTCCTGCCTCCTCCTGCCTCCTCCTGCCTCCTCCTGCCTCCTCCTGCCTCCTGTCTCCACCTCTCTAGCACTGGAATCATAGGTTTGCTACACCAGGTCTGGGTGGGGACCCGAATTTTGAAGAATAACCAATTCAACCATCAGACACAGACCAAGAGCCACAGGCCTTGGAAGGCATCTTGTCCCAGGTCAGAGCCAGTGGGGGTAGAGATCAGGCTAGCATCTCACCTGACCGAGATAAGAGTTGGTTCGGAGGGCAATGGTAATGGCATTGGTCACCAGCAGAGAGGCCAGCAGCAGCTGGAAGGCCGGATGGCGAAGCAACTGCTTGATATACATTTGAGTGATGAATTCCTGCACATCCCAGGCATCCTGGAAGGAGATGGAAGGCCTTTCCTTCAGGCAGGTATCACCACAGGTGGCCTCTGCCAGGACTGTTTAACTCCTCTGCCCCTTCCTGGTGAACGGGTGTACTTAGGGGTCTGCCCTAGAGGGTGATGTTGTCTGAGTTCTGTATAGTAGTCATAACCTATATGGTCATCAAAAAGAGGGTCACTACTGGGGACCTTTGGGAGCTTGGGGGTTTCTGCTGATGAGGTCCTATCACATTATAGGGATCTTGGTGAAGAATCACCCCAAGGGGCATTATCTCCCAAGGAAGGTTCTCAGGGAGGGAATTTAAAGGGCAGAAAGCTGGAGAAGGGACCTATGGGGTGACAGTCACCTCGGATTGCAGCCCTGCCTGTCCCTATCTTCCTCTTCTCCTTACCTTCTCCACGACATCCCTGCGGTTGATTAACACTTGCTCCTCGTGCCGACCCATGAGCTCATAGGCTTTTTTCTGAAGGAAGGAACAGACCTTCAGTGTGGCCACTGCCCCCACCTAACCTAGGATGCCAACTTGGTGGCAGTGCCAGGCAGAGGTTCCCTACCTTAGGGCCCCCATGTGGGACATCGACGGTCTCTGCCCGATGCCACCACGTTTGTTTTTCAGACATCTTTGCTGTCCCCTTCTCTTCAGAGACTGCCTCTTGGCTGTGAGCAGTCTCTCTCCCCCTTGTGATGAGATCACAGAGACAGCTGTTGCGTACAGCCTTCTGTGTTCCATCCAGACATTCCAAGCTTCCACAAGGTACCTCACAGAAAGAACCAAGTAAGTATTCAGCCAAGGGCTTCGGGATGGAGTCAGAGGCTAGAGACTGGTGGGAATAGGTCTGGCCTCTCATACCCTCTAAATATAGTAAACAGAGGTCCCCTTTCTGGATCCAGGTACTAGAGGTGAAGATGAGTGAAGAGGAAGACAAGAGAGATGCTCTTGTCTCCAGCTCCATGTCCCACTGATGCCCACTTGGCCTTTCAGAAAGAGAAGTTTCCTTATCTACTAAGTGGACATTGCTCCCTGGAACTAAGACAGAGGAACAGGCCTGAACTCCAAGGTCTAAGGAGAGAGAGACAGGCCAGATTCATGAGGACAGAGTACAGTACCCTGGCCCAGGGGCCCTGCGTGGATAACTCAGGGTAACGGGCTACACAGAGAGAGCTTGTCACCTACCCTATAAGGGAAATCATTCACTCTAGCCTGACATTTCTTTACCCCTGTGTGTGTGAGAGGGGGCAAGGGTGGAGTGGGGGTGGAAGAGGGCATAGATTCCCCAATTCTAAAGCAAAGACACATGGGTTCACTTCAGAGAAATCAACTTTATTTAGTGGAAAAGCATCTCTCATGTAAAATAAACACCTATCTAGATCTGGTCTGAGAAACATTTTTTAATGACCCAGGGAGGCAGGTACATCCCAGATCTGAGGATGGGTTGAGGGATTTCAACCTTACAGAGAGGAGGGGACATTTTCTTCCACTCTAGGTGAGACATGAGCAGAAAGTGTGGAAGCCCAGGATAGAGGGACCAGTTTGGGGGTAAGCTGAGGGCTAATGTTCCTTCCAGTCTCTCACAGACCCCTTGGACCTGTCTTAAACATGTCAGAGACTAGGAATGAATTAGTCCTCAGCTAGGGTCAGAGGTCAGGAGGTTGTAAGCTGTTCTCTGGGGTTAAAGGAAAAAGCTGGGAGGGCTCTTCAGGGCCAGAGGGTAGGGGCTGTGGGGAATGACCCCTGGAGTCTGAGTTTGGGTCTGGGGAGGTGGTTTGGTCCCACATCCCTCCCAAGGTCCTCAGGCTCTCCGAGTATAGTTCATGGTTCTGTTCTTTCCACTGGCGGAACTTTGCTCCTGTGAGTTCAGGGTCACCCAGGACTTCCTCCAGGGCCTGCAGTTCCTGCAGCTTTGCCTGAGGTAAAAGAAAGGGGTGGAAGAGATCAACAGTCATTCATGGAGGAACAGAACTCAGAACTAGCTCTAAGTCCTGTGCCCACCACCAGGATACCCTGGTTCAAGAGTCTGGGTAAATATATAGTCTCTATACATGGAACCTTCTAGAACTTGCTTCAGAACACAGTTGAACCTCAAATGGAGTATGGAGCCCAGGATTGGGTCCCAGAAAATCCAGGGCTTGTAGACTTCAGTCTACAATCCAGAGCTCACAGTAGAGCTAGAAACCAGACACCACCAGGGCCTGAAGCCCAGAGCCTTATCTGAGCTGGTACCCAGAATACCCAGCTCACCTTGAGTGTGCTTTGTAGCGCCCGGACACGGTGCACACGCTCATTGAGATGAGGGTCACGGTTGCGCCTCATGAAAGAACTCCGCCACTGTTCATGGGTCAGGGGCTGTGGCTGGCCAAGGAGGGACACCCCCCCTTGCCTCAGCCCCTGTACCATTCCTTCCAAGGCTCTGTCACTGCTGTCTGCGGAATCAGGATGCAGGATGAGTACACGTGAATATGCTCAGGACAGCCCCGCAGCCCAGTTCCCTGCTCCCAGGGCAGTACCTGGTGACGAGCCAAGGGACGTCCTTGGACTCTGCAGGGGTGAAGCCACGGGTGATGTGTCACTCCAAGTTTGAGCTGGGCCGGGCTGTGTCAAGGCAGAAGGAGGATTAGCCGGAGCCCCCACAACCTGCCGTCCAGCCTCTACCTCGTACTCTGAAGTAAGTCTACTCACAGAAGCGGAGCGGGACCCAGCCTCCTCATCCGGGTCTTCTGCCTCGGTCTCACTGTAGCAATCTAGCGTGGGGGGTTGGACAACCACAGACTGGGTTTGAAGAGCCATGGAGTGGGCCAGGGGCAAGGCGGGGACTCTGTGGTGTCTGGGCTTCTCCTCCCACTCTGTGATACAACTCACCTTCCTCTCTGGCAGAGGGGGCCCGGCCTGGAGTCCGGTACTTGGAAATGCAGGTAATGAGATTCCGTACCCACCTGTAAGGGAACATGTGGGTTGTGGGGTTTCCATTCACTTCAGCCCACATAGGCCAGAGCTTTTCAGCCTTTACCACCTACATCTTCTGATTTTTTTTTTTTTTTTTTCTGAGCTTTTTGTCTAATCCTGGCGCCCGAGTGTAAGGAAGTGCTCTACACTGAGTTATACCTTTCACTTTCTTTCCTGTTTTCTTGAGATGGTGTCTTACTATATTGGTTGGCCTGAAACTTACCATGTAGCCCAGGCTGGCCTCATACTTGCAATCCTCCTGCTGCAGCCTTGTAAGTGCTTGGCATTAGTGGGGTGAACCACCATGTCCCATATCCACAGAACTTACATTTGGGGAGCAAGTGAGGTAGGATTGTTTCTTTGCTCATTTTGCAGATGGTGAAACTGAGGCTTTCTGAGGGTTAGGGTTTGAGTCCCGAGCCTCCCCCCCACCCCACCCCCTGCTCATCTCTTAAGGGCCTGGTAAGCTGGGGACTACGGGGGAGTAGAGACAAGGAAGAGGCACTCACATGCTCAGATCGGACAGGGTCTCAGCAGCAAAGATGAAGGGCTTGTACACATCATGGGTCAGCTGGAACACACTGTCAGGAAGCAGAAGGAAGTCACAGCCTTCTCTGGGCGTGTCCGTCCAGAATCCAGAAAGAGGCTGGATCAAGGATCCCAGCCACTTGCCCCATGTCCCAGCCCCCTCCACCCTTCCTCTCCCCTTTTCTCCCAACCCCATCTCATGCTGAGACTTAACTATTTCTTCTTCTGGTCCTGCCCACTCTCCAGGCTGTAGTTGGAGATATTGATAAGCCCTTCGGCCTTTTCATCCTGGGGGAACCACAGCATTAGGGTCAGCACATAACCATGGGCCCTTGAGACTCAGTCAGCTCCCTAGTTAGCCCTCTGGGTTCCTGGAGCTCAGGGTTAAAGGCGTGGTCAAGAGGCACCTCTGAGCAGGGAAGAGGAGCAAAGGTATCCCAGGGGGAAAAAACAGCCAAAAGGGAGAAGCCTGCTCAGGCACACCCTTTAGCTGCTTTGCCTTTAGCCTTTTCCCTTCCTCATTTCCCTTTTTCCCTTTCATCTGACAAACATCTAAACTCCCCTTTCCAAAGAAACTTTTATATGTTATCCGGTAAAATATTGGAAGAGAAAGAAGTAGGGAGCATATAAAAGTGACTTTCTCTACACTTAAAAAAATGTTTTACATTTATTTATTGGGGGTGGGCACCTTCCCATGCATGCTACAGAACACATGGGGATCAGAGGACAGCTTGTCAGACCATGTGGCTTGTGCGTATCATACGTAAGTCAGGCCCCTGGACCCACTAAGCCACCTCACCGGCCTCTGTTTTCTGAAACTTGAGTCTCACTCTGTAGTCTAGGCTAGCCTGAAATTTGCTATGTAGCCCAGACTGATGCATGCCTGTGCACCACATGAGTGTTCACTTGTGTTATACTTGTAAGCTACCATGTGGGTGCTGGGAACCAAACAAGACCTCTGCAAGAGTTACAAGTACTTTTTAACTGCTGAGCTGCTTTTCCAGTCCCCCTAGAACATTCTTTGATACATGTATAAACTCATTTCTCTACCAAGAGCCACCCCCAACTTTACAAACAAGAATATTGGAGTCTTCGAAAGTATGGGGCTCCCCTGTGTGGAAGGTAAGAAAGGTGGCCCCTCGTGTTCCCTTGTTACCTACACAAGTGTGTATGGGGTCTCACCTGGGGTTGGTGGTACCAGTATAGGGTGTGTCCCTTGAGCACGAACCAACAGCGGCGCCATCGTGGGCTCATAAAGCCACCGGGTACCTTACGAAGTAGTAACCATCCATCACAGTCTGGCAGACCCAGCTCTCGGCAGGACACCCGCCGGCGGCTCAGCCTCATGGCTATACCTGCCCCAACACAGCAGACCCTGTTGGTGAGGGGCTGACAAGCATCCTTCCCCAAGTCTACCTGCTCCCGTGGGACTCCACCGTAGGACGGAGGTCATACTTTGGGTTTATAATGATGTTACTGATGTCCTCAGGTAGAGTGAATTTGACTAGAGAAGCTGGGCATATAGCTGGTGGTAGAGGGCAGAGCTAAGTGTAAACACACACACACACACACACACACACACACATACACGATGAGAAAATTGACAATCAGAGGGTGCTTTCTGTCTCAGAGTTAGCAAGAGGCCCAGGCTAGAAGCAGGGGTCCATGTTTCCAGGAAAGGCTGTTGTGTAGGAAGCACACGTGTGCAGTGAGGGGCCATGTCTAAGACCCCACTCAGTCAGGGCCTCTCATACCTTTTGATTTCTTCCGACCAAGGATGGGACTCTGAAAAGACCATGAAGAGATCAGAGAAGGATAAGAAGGATCTAGATCCAGGGCTCGTACCCCTCCCTGCTGAGTCCTTGAGTTTACCTTGTCAAAGTGTCCCGAAGACTCCAGAGGTTCTGCTGTTTCTTCTAGAAGTGTGCCTGGTGGTCCCGGGGGAGTGGGCATGGACTGAGTGTCAAGGGAGGTAGAGTCTGTCAGGAAAGGAGGAGGGAGAGGGAAAAATCCATGAGCACAGGCCCGGGCCTGAGGGCAGGAGTGTCAGTCAGTACAGAGAGTCCTTTGGGCACTCAGGTGGCAAGCCCAGAGCCACCTGCTGGGGCTGTGAAGCTACCTGTCCAGGCAGAGCTGGGCCCAGGATTTCCATCTGCAAAAGGACCTTCAGATGGAACCCTGTGGAGAGCAAGGGGACATAAGATGAGCCTGTGGTCCCTGCTTCAAGACACACCCTAAGGTAGAGCTTGTTACCTGGGAGACGGTGGGTTCAGGGGCAATGATTGGCTTAGCAGGTGAGGGGAGTCCAGGGGCGTCTGGGGAAGCAACCAGAAACAAAGTGACAGAGGTGACCATAGGAGTCTGAAAGCACACTGGGATGGGAGAGAGGAGGAGGGGAAAGGGGCTGGAGAGATGGTTCAACAGTTAAGGGCATTGGCTGCTCTTCAAGAGGTCCTGAGTTCAATTCCCAGCAACCACATGGTGGCTCACAACCATCTGTAATGAGATCTGATGCCATATTCTGGTGTGTCTGCAGACAGCTACAGTGTATTCATATAAATAAATATAAAAAATGCACTTATAAAACAGGAGTCTGAAAGCAGGTGTGGAGGGTAGAGCAGGTACCTGTGAGGTGCTCTGTGGCACAGGAATCTTCTTCAGCACAAGGCTGGCCCTTGCTGGCTCCTTCAGCAGCTCCCTCAGCATGTTCTTCCGAGGCCAGCCCACCTGGGCAACAGGGAGACTGAGCTGGGGGTTCTGCAGCACAACCCCACACACACCTCTTCCTTCCCTCTCAGAGCTCCTGTCAGGTGCCACTCCCTTCACACCACCTTCAGGGAGCCTTCAAGAACCCCTTTAACTGAGCTCCATGAAAGGCCAGGCTAGCACGAGTGAGAGCCCGTCAGCAGTCACCATGAGACCTTCCTGTGTTGGCTCATGTCATGCAAGGCAGCTCCCACAGCTCTGATCATCATAAGGAACAAAACCCTCGGCTGACTTCCCTGCTCCGCCAATGACCCTCCTTGGTGCCCCTTACTTCCAGCCTTGCCCTTTCCCCAATACTCACCACCACCTGCTCATTGATCTGGACAATCTCATCTCCTGGCAGGATCTGGGAGCCGGGGGCAGCCTGGTATGAAGACAATGAGGCTTTCCTGGGGCCTGAAGCTGCCACGGCTAGTAGATGAGGAGACCTCCAGGATGGACTGGGGTGTGGGAGTGGCTGGGGCTCGTACCTGGACGCCTACTCGGGACACAAAGTGCAGGCAGTTGCCAGTGGTGTGAATTTCTAGACTCTGGAGAGGGAGAGAGAGGGCAAGTCAGGTAAAGCCTGAGTTCAGCAAAGGCAGTGGGCAGGACCCCACAGTGAACCCCGGGACTCTAAAGTGAGCAGAATGGAAACAGGGTCCCATGACATCATTGTCCTAACTGCTGTGTAACTTTGGGCCTGTTGCCCCCACCCCATACCACCAATGAGGCCACAGGAAAGCTTGTGTCACTGATTTCCGAGGTAACAGAGTCTCAGAAGTTTCTTGAATGGAGAACAGGGGGTGGCATGGGGTTGGGGGTAAGGGGGAGCAATTCTGATGTTCTTAACTGGTTGTTTCAAGTGTAAACATCCTCTCTCATCTCTATTAATCCCTGCAGAACCCTGACAGGGCTGAAATGTGATGTCTGGGCTACACAAAATAGGCCCTCTGGCTTGGGAAAGGTAGCTAGGAATGGTGAGAACCCAAGTAAATCCTCAGGGTCTCCATCAAAACACCTGTACACAGAAGACATATCAATACAAGATGCTGGGGCTTCTGGAGCATGTTCCGGGGCTCGAACAAGGCTGCCAGGGGTCTGCAGGATGAGGTGGGGTGTCAGAACTCACGGAAGGGTCATCTAGCTGCACTGCCTCCAATACGGCCCGCTGTTCCAGAAGCTCCTCTGGGCTGCAGCTCAGGATGTTGTGACAGATCCCAGCCACATGGGCGCACTAAGGAAGGACTGCAGGTTGTCTAGCTGCATCTGATTCTGTACCCTACACCTCCCCACCCCCTCAGGACACTCACAATCCTCAGGATGTTGCTTTCTTTCTCAGCCTCTGGGCAGTCCTGAAAGCAGAGAGCATAGGGCCCCCCTGTTTAGAAAGGAGTGGGGGGCACCTTCTCTTGAGGACACAGGTAGAGCTAAGAAGGTCCTCTGGTGTCCCTCCCTTGCTTTCTCTTCTCTGGTCTCCTTGTCAGAACCATAATGGTCTCAGAGTTTCAACTCCAAGGTTTCATTCCGGACACCTGACTCAACAATCACTACACACGTCCTAACGTACCACCCTTCCCAAATGTTACCTGGGCTTCTCCCCCGAGGCCTGTTACCCCACATCCATAGACAGGCTTCTTCTCTTCTTGCTCACTGCCCCCACACCCCCTCAGCTTTCACACCCAGTCTTGGTCTGATTCACAGGTTATAAAAAGCTCTGCAGCCTAGACCAGCCTGTCCCCTGTCCCCATACCTCCTGCAAGACTTGGCCCAGCTCAGCACACAGTACGCCAATCTCCTGACAGGCAGAGAAGTCATTTAACTGTGAAAAGAGGTACCTGGCAGGGGAAGGACAATTAAGATGTTGGACACGACTGTCACCTGAGAATTGGAGATAATTCCTGCCTTTGGCGGGATCTGCACAGCACAGGACTTATTTGTCCTGTATGTACCAGACCCTGCTGTAGGCACCAGGGAGACAGCTATTAAATAGAAAGCTACATTATTACTATTCTGAGTATTACAAATGCACTATAACAGTGTTACACACGGAAGTCATCCCCGAGGAGGTGATATGTGAGGTAGGACACATAGGACAATTGTTCCCCATTTGTTGAGGAACCAGGGAGATTGTTCATTCGTAAAGATGTGTCCCTCTAAAGCTGATGACCTGAGTCCCTGAGATCAGTGCCTGGGATGCCATGGTGGAAGACGAAAACACACACGCACACACGCATCAAACAAGCAAATAAAAACTCCACTGTTGATAAAACCATTACGATGACAAGTTCTTGAGTGGGATGGGAAGCAAGGTGGTCCAGCGGCCCAGCACAGATCTGCTCTGACAGATCAACAGCTGAGCAGACCCTAGAGGCTACCAAGGACAAGAGCAGTCAGTCACTAGTCACCCATCCCTAGTACCTGTTGAGCCAAGAGAGGAGGGCATGAGCCTCCCGTATCAGCTCTACAGCAGCACTGAGGACATCAGCAGGTGTCTCAGCACAGTCTCCCAGACGGCCTTGGACCAAGCTCTGGAAGGCTCGTGTCCTTTCCAGCAGCCCCTGAGCCAGGCTCTGCAGGTTCTCTGTCTGGAGTTTAGAGCCCTGCATCAAAAAGGGGCAATATTACTGCATCTGCCCCAGCAGCCAGCCCACAGGGGCAAACCCCTAAGCTGGGGGATGCTACAGTCAGTATGGGAAGTGCTCACTCACCAGGGCCCGGAGCTGTTCCACGCCATCTAGAATGAGTTCCTGGTGGCCCAAGGGCCTCACAGTCAGAGCCTCGAGGCTTTGGGGACAGAGCTGCAGCAGGTACTTCCCAGGCAGCTGCCAGTCCTCGAAGGGATAGTCCTGTAGGACGTCATCAAGACCTGGAGCAAAACAGGTCAGCGTGGGAAAACAGGTGTCATTGCCATTCTGAGATTCTATTAAGTCAGAGCCCTTCCCTCCTTCCTGTTCCTAATGACAACTCTGAGGCCCTGGCTGGGTTCTGCTCTTCTCACAGCTGATGCTACTGAGTTGAAAACCATATACAGCACGTCTAACTCTAGCAGGTGTGTTCAACCTACTGCCATTGCCGCCTACTGAATCCATTCTCAAATGTCTTGAGATATAGTTACCATGAAACACAACAAACGGGCTGGAGGGACGGCTCGGTGGTTAAGAGCACTGGAGGCTCTTCCCAAGGACCCAAGTTCAATTCCCAGCAGCCACATGGTAGCTCACAACTATCTGCAACTCCAGTTCCAGAGGATCTGACACCTTCATACAGACATATATACGGGCAAAACACTGATACATGCTAAATTAAATCTTAAAAAAAAAAACAACAAAAGAAGCTAGCAAGATGCTTCTGTGGTTAAGAGCAATACATACAGGGCTGGAGAGATGGCTCAGTGGTTAAGAGCACTGACTGCTCTTCCAGAGGTCCTAAGTTCAACTCCCAGCAACCACGTGGTGGTTCACAACCATCTGTAATGGGATCTGTGACCTCTTCCAGTGTGTTTGAAGGCAGTGACAGTGTACTCATATTCTTGGCAGGAACCTAAGCTTTTTTTCCAGTCTCTATATCCCAAGCATGTGGGGTGAGGGAGACCTGAGTGGGGACTAATACTTAAGATATTGAATAGTTCTGTGCCTAAATGTCTTCACATGCAACAGGAGTAGGACTGGAGAGATGGCTCTGTGGTTCAGAGCACCTACTGTTCTTACAGAGGACCCGGGTTCAGTTCCCAGCACCCACAGGGTAACTTACAACTACCCAAAAAGCACTCTCAGGTACACATACATATGTGCAGGTAAAACACACACACACACAGTAAATGAAATGTAAAAACAAATAAAATGGGAACAATAGAAGTACCTGCTTCTGACCATGTATTTTGGATGATTACTGTGGGCCCACTCAGGCCATAGTCAGACAGCAGCAACCATTCACATTGCTGCCCGGCAGTCTACCGTGACCTGACTTTGTGGGAGGCAGTGTTTGGAGAACTTTACCCATAGTTGGGTGTGGAGCTGCATGCCTTTGGTGCAGCAGTTGGAACAAGAAGACAGGAAGATCCCCGAGTTCACAACCAGGGCTACACATAGAAACTGTCTCAAAAAAACAAAACAAAACAAAATAAACAAACAAACAAACAAAAAAAAAAAAACCAGCAACAACTTTACCTATCTGGCACCTTTGCTCTTCACATTTCTGGAAGGTAGGGACCACCCATCATCATCCCTGATACAGAACTGGGAAAATGGATGGAGGGAGATGTAGCAGCTCATGCTTTGGTGCGAAGCCTCCATCCCAGGCCAGACTGTCATGGAGGAAGGATGTCCTCCCCGATTTCTCCTGTGCCATTCAGAGTGCAAACCATTTCTTTCCCATGATGAATGTGCGGGTCTGGCCATCCTCCCTCCCAGAAGACATGACTCATGCGAGTCACACCACCATTCATGAATAGAGAAAAGGAGACCTGTGGTCACCTTCCGGGGAATGGTAGTGCTGGCCTGGTATGGTAGTTTGAGCTCTACTGGGCTGCTCACACTGAAAGACCTCCAAGCAGGCTCTGGCTGCCCCCTCTGGGAGCATCCACACTCCCTGCCTCAGCCACAGAATGCCCCCATTTTCCTGAGTCTGACTGAGTTTGTGACTCTTGGTCACCTGGGGAGTGATCCTCACTCCCCGACGGAAGCCCCAGGGTGGAGCTGTGTCACCTCTTCAGTATGACTAGGGTTTCTGTTTCTCTTACTGCCAACCTCAGGCTGAGAAAATGACACCAGGACAGGCCCTGTTCCAAGACTAAACAAATCACTTCCTGGCTCTGTGTATATTTCTATTTCTGAAAAATGGGCTTAATAATAGCACTCGGGGCCCTGGGGCACAGAGAAGAAGACGGAGATAAAGGGGGCGTGGGCCAGCCACTAGAGCCTCCCTGTTTTGCTTACTTATTACCGCACCTGCCTGCCGCCACCCTGGCGCTAGAACACACAAAAGTCAAGGAAAGACCCCCTTCATGCATCTCGGGCCCTTTAGTGTCGCCTGGCCTATTCCTGCCCCCACTGTGCCTGTACAGGGAGCTCTGGTAGGCAGACGCTCTATAAATACCTGTTGACTAATAGACTCCGCAGGTTCTTTCTCCCTTTCCCTCCCTACTTTGTGGTCCAAGCGACACCCGAATTAGACCCCTTGAGCCCACCTCGCCCCTGCCTCTCCCGGTTCACCAACCTCTCAGCCAAGCTGCCACCTTCCCAGGGGTCCAGGCCTCCACAGGTTCCATGCTCAGCTCCGCCCGCAGCGTCCAGCCCCTGCAGGAATTTCCGCTCCCAGTCGGAGCCCGGAGCCCGCGGGGCTGGGCTAGGGTAGGCAGGGCGGGGCCGCTGCATACCTGGGCCCACGTGGCCATCTAGGTGAGGCACTGGTACTGCCATTGGTCCGCCGCCTGTCTTCCTCCTGCCCAGCCCCTCTGGCATCCTAGGACTTTGGCAGCTAAGCTGCTGGACTCCTGGGCTGGCGCCAAGGGGTGTGACTCAGGCAGTCCGGAACTGGCAGGGGATTCCATTCAAAACTGGCCTCACCAAGGAGGATCCCTGGAAGTTTGACGTTAGCCTGGTCTACATAGTGAGTTCCAGGCTAGCCAGGGCTGTGTATCAAGACTTGTCTCAAATATCAATAAAACAAAACCCAAGCAACTAGGTCTGTGTCCCAGCCGAAAGGACCCTGACCTCTCAGCACACACACCCCCAAAAAAGGTGAATGGTTGGCACAAAAAACAAAACACATGACTAGTCCCCACCCACCCACCCCTAGGTCCCCGAGGTATCTCAATATTACCATCTGCAGTTGTCACTCAGACAGCTGAACTAACTTCCGGGGAGCTCAGTTCCAGGGCATAACAGTCCCTGCTTCATGGGCCATTTGCGAGTTTCTGAGCAAATGACTGCTGTAAACAGTGTAATCTCAGGATTCTGGAGGAGGAAGGAGGTGGATCGCTTACATTCAAGGAGGGCCTGAACTCCTTGATGAGTGAGCCCATTCCCCCCAAAAAAATGAAACAACAGAAACTAAAATCCAAGTAAACAAAAGCGTCAGGGTGGAACTCTGCCCCTTTGACAATCTTGAGATTTAGAGGCCCTTTCTCAAAGTAAGACAGTGCAGTTACTACTTATTTTAGGGCACAAAGGGCCTTTATTGGTTTCCATAGTAAGTGAAGAGGAAACTCTCCGGCCACTCCTGAGAGACGTTTGCAGATATATTAGCTGCCTCCTGAAAGCAGTTTTATTCTTGCTACAATTTTAAAGATGCTTTTCATTTGTCCTGTGTCGCTCAGACTGCTCTCCAACTCATGGGTTCCAGTGATTTTTTTCTGCCTCAGTTTCCCATCACAGTTTGTAACACAGAGCCAGCTAGAATGATGGTTTTAAAAGCACAAAGCAATTAGAGATGGAGAAATGGCCAACAGTTAAGAACAGGCAGAGGGGGCTGAAGAGATGGCTCAGTGGTTAAGAGCATTCACTGCTCTTCCAGAGGTCCTGAGTTCAATTCCCAGCAACCACATGGTGGTTCACAACCATCTGTAATGGGATCTGATGCCCTCTTCTGGTGTGTCTGAATACAGTGTACTCATATACATGAAATAAATAAATCTTAAGAAAAAAAAGCAAAAGAACAGGCAGAGAGAACTGAGTTCAATTCCTTGACTCACAACTGTCCTAACTCCAGTTCCAGGGGATCTGACATCCTCTTCTGGCATGAACATTGTACATAACACAGGCAAACACCCATACTCACAAAATATTTATTAAAAAAAAAAAAAAAGCACAAAATGGCTCTGGAGAGATGACTAAGAGGTTAAGAGCACTGTCTGCTCTTCCAGAGGTCCAGAGTTCAATTCCCAGCAACTACATGGTGACTCACAACCATCTGTAGTGGGATCCAACGCCCTCTTCTGGTGTGTCTGAAGACAGAGACAGTGTACTCACATACATAAAAATAAATAAATCTTGTATTTTTGGTTGTGAGCAGTGGAGCCATCTCTTTAGCCCAAAAGAAATACATCTTTTAAAAAGCACAAAAGTGTTTGGAATTACACCAACAGTTAGAACAAGACACAGATTTATGACCAGCTGTGGCAGTGTACGCCTTAATCCTAGCACTCAAGAGGAAGAGGTAGGTGGGTTCTGAGAGTTCAAGGCCAGCCTGGTCTACAATGTGAGCTTCAGGACAATCAGAACTATGCGGCAACCTACTGATGCACCCCAATAAAAATTTTAATGTAAGCATGTAATATATATTTTATTTATATTTCTTTTTAGAGAATGCTGAACAGGTATGGTGGCACACCTGTCTCGAAAAGCACAAAGGCTGCAGAGGTGGCTCAGTGGTAAAAACTGAGGACTTGGGTTCAGTTCCCACCACCCAAATAGCAGCTCAACTGCCTTTGACTCTGGTTCCAGGGATTCAATGATCCCTTCTGGCCTCTGATGTAACCAGGCATGATCATGGTACACAGACATGCATGCAGGCAAACATACACATAAAAAAATTTTAAACTTTTTCTTAAAAAACTTTTTTTAACCCAAGGCACAAATGTGATTAGCTGAAGTACTTATTAATAAACAGCATAGAAGAATGAAAGTTAAATCTTACTTTTTAGTGGTATTAGGGCATCATTTTTCATCTTGAATGGAAACATCAAACGGCTGATGAGATTGTTCTGTTGGTAAAGGCACCCTGCCTGTCCCGAAGCCTGACAACCTGACTTCAATTTCTAGGACCCACATGAAGAACTGATTCCTACCTGTGATTCTGTGACTGCCACACACACACCAAAGCATTATGCACTCCAATAGTGTTAGTGTAATTATGCATAGATTTTTAAGTATATTTATTTTAAAGAGCACTAGACAAGTATAGTGGGAACACCATCTAACTCCAGCACTTGGGAGAGGCAAGGGGACGTGAGTTTGAGGCTAACTTCTACAGGATGAGTTCTAGGACAGTGGGACTACAGAGGCGCTGTCTCAAAACAGGAATATTGGGCTGGAGAGATGGCTCAGTGGTTAGAGCACTGACCGCTCTTCCAGAGGTCTTGAGTCCAAATCCCAGCAACCACGTGGTGGCTCACAACCATCTGTAATGAGATCTGATGCCCTCTTCTGGTGTCTAAAAACAGCTACAGTGTACTTACATATAATAAATAAATCTTTTAAAAAAAGAGAGAGAAATTACATTAAAAAAAATCTGGCTACAGGCAATTCGGTAGGCAAAAGAAAAAAAAACCCAAATATTTGGTAGGGTGGTCTAACTTATCACTTCCGTTCTGTGGTGCTGGGAACTGAACTTCAGGCCTTCCATGCTCGGCATGTGTTCCAACATACAACCATGTACTCAGCCCTCTTCTCGCAGATTAATTAGCAAACAGCAGTAAGGTAGGAAATACAGAAGCGTGTCAGAGAAGTCTGGGTCAGCAGACCAAGAACAGATAGCGGCCATTCGGTCATCCAAAGTCTGACAGACACACAAGGTACCTAACCAATGGCTGCAACTACATGACATCAGGGTACCTGAGTCAAAGAATGCCATCAGGTGGGGTTGAGAGTAGGCTAAGGACCAGCAGTTTCAAAACAATGGTAAACTGTTTCTTTCCTTTTCAGAGCTGTATGCATCTCTTAACCACTGAGCCACCTCTGCTGCCCTGTTGTTGTTCTGTTTGTTTGAGACAGGATGTCATTACATAACCCTGGCTGTCCTGGAACTCACTCTGTGGACCAGGCTGGCCTCTAACTCACAGAGATCCACCTTCCTCTGCCTCTGGAGTGCTGGGATTACACACTCGTGCCACCAGGCCCAGCTAACGTTCTTTACCTACTTTTCCTTTCTCTTCTTTGTGATGCTGGGGATCCATTCCAGAGCCTGCAAAGGACACTCAATCCCTGCACACAGCCCTCTTACTCTTTACCTATTCTACACACTATTCCGAAAACTGCCCTGTTTCTCATTTTACAGAGAACAAAAAGTTAGGCATGCTGGCCTAAAACTTTAATCTCAGCAATCTTGAGGCAGAGGCAGGCGGATCTCTGTGAGTGCAAAGCCAGCATAATCTACAGAGTGAGTTCCAAAAAAGCCAGGGGGCTGCTTTGTCTGTCTCAAAAGATTCTGCCTCAAATAAAAGGGCAAGATAACGAAATACATAAAACACACACACACAAATAAATGTTGTTAACCTTTTCTTTAACACAATATTATAGACAGCTTAATGGCATGAGCAAATCCTTTGACCATTCTCAAGCCCCACAAAAGAGATGTTCCTGTGGGAGCTCCATCTCTGGGGATGAATGAAGCGTACTCTCCCACCAAGGTGGTTGAATTTACAGAACCCAAATGGCAAAGTGGCTAAAAGTCATATGACCTCTTTTGCAGAATGCTCACATATGGTCCAGACTAGGCCTAAGCAAGGTTGCCCAGTACCCGTCTGATGCCTGGAGTCCTGGGCACTGCCAGCCAAGGCTTTGCCTGCCTGGCCTGGCCTCTCTGGTGAATGGGGGAGGAGCTGCTACTCAGACCTGATGCTGATCTCTCCTGACAGCTGCCCCTAAGGCTGGCAAGGCAGCAGCAGGCAGGGGGGGAAGGGACCCGATTTAAAGATCCAGCTGCCCCGCCCCCTGCCAGACTCGGGTAAGCCAGCATCGGTGAGCATCCTCTGAGCACACAGTGCCCAGACAAATAGGTCAGGGACCTTACGCACGCTCTGGTTACCACTTCTTGGTACCCTGGGCGACATCTATTCATCATTTCTGCTCCCATTTCACAGGCCAACAGGGAAGACCAGTGGCCCCACTATGAGATTCCGACGCCTGACTCCTGGCTACTTCCGGGTGCTACAGGTAAGTAAATCTAAATACTGGCTTTCAGCACTACTGACCTCTTCTTCCCCACTTCCCCCAACGACAGGGCTGGTAACCCCAACAGCCAGACTGTCACGTTCCCTGCTGCCTGACTAGCCAGGACCCAGATGGGCAGTGAGGCGAGAAAGATTGGGGTGGAATCTCCCTGGGGCAGAAATGGCGTCCGTATCGTCTTTACCCAGCTGCGCCATCTTATCCCCTTCCTGTTCATTTGCACCTTCTGTGTCCTCCCAGATGCAGGTGGCTGGGGAGCTGAAGGCCGAGCCCCGGAGTCCGCTGGTTGGGATTGTGGCTACGTTGTTGGCTGTCCTCGGATTAGGTGGCTCCTGCTATGCTGTATGGAAGATGGTGAAGCAACGGCAACCATCACGGGCTCCATGATGAGGCGGGGTAGCCTCTTACCCAGGCTTGGAGGTAGGTGACTCTGGGGAGGGAGGCTGCAATATCAGAAGCCCATGTTTTCCCCCTTGGGGATTAGTCTCTGCCATTGCTAGATCCTACTCCCCAGTTTTACACGGTGCCTAGACTCCAACCCAGATTCAAAGAAGTAGGCGGAGGATACACGTTGCAAAGCCGGATCTAGTAGGGAGTAGAATCTTGGCCCAGAAGCCCCTAGTAAGGGAAGTTAGTACCGGAGATGCGCCCTCTCGTCCAGGTCCTTTATTTTGGGCAGAACACCCAGAAGAGGGCATCTCTGAATACCCCAAACCCAAAGAACACACACACTCAGTCTGGCCGATGAACCACTGCCCATGGGCAGTTTCTCTTCCCTGCATCCTTAGGCCACTCAGGTGGATGTGTCCATCTCAGGAACCTCAGTGGAAACTTCCGTGGGCACGCCCAGCCGCTGGGGTTGCACATAAGAGCCCATGCCCGCTGCCCTCTCAGCCTCTTCCTGACTGTAGGGTTCGACACTCAGTTGCTTCAGCCTGGGAGAAAGAAGAGTAGGAGATCGGAACTCACCAAGTGCAAAACCTTCCTGCATGGCACCTACCCACCAGCCCTCTTGACCCCTTCATACCTTTTCTTGTGGTCTTTGGATCGGAAATGGGTCTTCAGGTTGGCAGAATCGATGAAGTACCTCCTGCAGGGATGTAGGATGAAGGAGAAAGTGAAGGGGTGAGGTTTCTGGTATGCCTACCTCCCTGGCCCTAGCTCTTTGCCAGACATCAGATTCTGAGCCCAAAGGGATGAGAGACGGGCTGACCCAAGACAGAAGCTTCTAGCGGTTCTCGGCCCGGACCTCGTCGCTCCGGGCTGGTACCTCAGACCCTGCTCCGCCCCTGGATGGACTCACGCGCAGGCCAGACAGCGATGCAAGCCGCCCCCTGGCAGGTCCGGGTCGGGCTCTGCGTCTGGCTCTGGCTTGGGCCGTGTGAGCCCCTGCGGCCTCAGCTCGCGATGAATCTCATCCAGGTCCGGCCGCCGCTTCTTGGCCTTCATCTGGCGGGCTAAGGAATGTGCTCGATGCGCGCCGGTCCGCCGGGAGCGACCCATGATCAGCGACAGAGACACACACAAAACCAAGAAAGAGGGAGTAGGGGAAAAGACCCACACGTGTCGGCGCTTCCGGGCCGCTCAATGACGTCACGAGACGCTCTCCGGGGGCGGAGCGGGATTGGACAGACTGCCTCTGATGACGTCACTGGCGGGTTGGCTGCTTGAGCGCCCCCACGTGGTCGTCGATGATAGTCACTGGGCTCTGGAGGAGCAAGAGCAGACCTGGGGGAGCCGGTCCGCCCCATCATCACTTCCCGGTTTCCACACCTCGGATTTCAGTGGTAGGGGATGCTTTTAACGTCTCTGGACAGCACTGATGCCTGTGCCATGAATAAATTACTTCATAAATGAGAATTAGTGTGGAATCATGGATGGGTCACACAGAGATAACCCCTAGGTTCAAACAAAGAGTCCTTCTTACCCCCAGCCCTATCCCTGGCGTTTTACTTCTCTCCTCTGTCCCTACCTCTACTCACAAGCAAATTCCTGAGGCAAAGAGCAGAAAATTGTTTCACAATGAATCTACCACATAAGGGGGTCTGTCCTTGAAGAATGCTCAGTTCTTACAAAAAGCCTTTTGTCTGTTGTTTTGTTGCTTGCTTACTTGGTTGATTGCTTGGTTGGTTGGTTGGTTTTTCAGAACTGGGGTTGATGCTCAGTGAGTTTGGGGTGGGGCACTGCATCCCTAGCCCAAGAGGAAATGTCCCTAGAAGACCCCCCCCCCAATCTCTGCTTTCTTTCTCTATGTTCAGGCTCCAGGAGAGGGCTGGCAGGAAAGGGGAAAATGACCAAGAAGTAGTGCCTTCACTCATCTTGGCCTGGTGCCTCTCAGGCTGGCCAGAGCCAGCTCTACTATATGGGGACAGAGGACCTCAGCAATAATTCAGAGTTCTGGCTCTTTGGAACCAGTTGCCAGGAAACAGGGAGTTGGTCAGGCACGTGCATCCCTGGGGAGAACAGGTTTCTAGGCCAGACCAAGAGTGAAATGGAAGCCCAGGGCGCTTGCAGACTGGAGGCCTGGGATCTTCCCACTCCCGTTCATGAGGATGGGGCAGACACAGGGTGGGACCCTGACAAGGACTTAGCTAGAATGGCTGCAATCACGGGATGCAGAGGTGTGGCTCCTGGACTCAAGACTTTGAGTGGAAAGCTTTCTCTACAGCTATTCGAAGAGGTAAAGCATCATCAGTATCCCCGAGTGCAGGCAGGAAAACAGACTCCAAAAAGCTGACTCCATTAACTTTGGCCAATATGGGTCAAGACCAGGAGCTGAGATGGCACAAGCCTGCCCCAACCTCAGAATCACTGGGATCAGGTTTACCTGCTTGGCCCTGTGCCAGCTGGAGACAGACTGGTGCATCTTTCATGAAGTCACCGGATCCCTGGGACAGGCTCTTGGTTCTTCCAAGTTTCTGGAGCCAGAGCCACCGGTGCCCACTGAACTACCTACCACCTTCTGGGCCTGGGTGCCAGGCCCCTTTCCCCTGCAACCATGAGCCAAGCCTTCTGGAAAACTTACAAGTCCAAAGTGCTACAGACTCTGAGTGGTGACTCTGAAGAGGACCTGGCAGAGGAGGTGGGTACTGTCCGTGTCTTCCAGGACAGACAGACAGCAGAGGTAGGGTGTCTGGAGAGCGTTGAGTAGGCTGGGGAAGAAGATAGATTCATGTGTGCAGAAGTTGTAGGTGGGATTAAGAACAGCACAGTGCAATGATAAGGAGATGAAGATGTTCAGGCAAATGAGAACAGGGAGAGCCAGGGCCCTCAGAGGAGCAGTCACGGACTCCAAGGACCTCATGAGCTGCCGTACGATAAAGATTGTTCCATCACTTGGCAGTAGACACGAAAGTACGTTATGCTTTCCAGAGCTTTCTAGTGGACAAAGCTAAGCAAAAGTAGGATCCCTTGCCTGAAGAGCAATGAGGTCCAGTTTACAGGCGAGGGGAGTGGCTCTTACTCTCTGTGGACCACAGTAGCAGCATCCGGTCAAAGTCATACTTAGACCATCCTTGGTTGTCAAAAGACAGGGAGGTCAAAAAGGACTTTGAAATAAAGACACTGTACGTCTAGACATTGTGGTAAATGGCAGTTACACAAATAGATGTGGCAGGGGGAGGAACTAGCCCGGTGAGGGGGTGGATAAGCATCTGACTGGACAGGTTGGTGTCCAAGGCTGGGTTTCCATAGATGTGTCTGTAGGAAAATCTGCCATTAGTGTCCCTGTGGGAACCCCAGTACGGGTGTGAACTGGATTTAGTGAGTTTTCATGGATGCGTGTTTTGAACAGGATTCTGTATGCTTTCGTGTAGGCACTTACCCGTGTTATGTTTGGTCAGTGGGAGAAATTTGGAGTGCTGTGCCTAGGTCTCTGTTTAGCCAGCTTCCCGAAAGAGAAGAAGATATGTGAATGAGTTGCTTAACCACATGAGTACTCTTTGTGTGGGTGCCTGACAGCACATCCCCGGCTCTACAGGCCGAAAATTCTAGCTGCAAAGAGGCATGTGTGTCTGTAGCAGTGTATGTAGTGTGCCCTCGTCCAAGGTTTTGAACTCATGGATGTGTTTGGGCAGATATGTGTGCTCGAGGGTATTTGCAGAGATTTACCATGCAGGCCTGTGCTTGTGAGAAGTGTGTCTGTGAGCATCCCCATGGGCTCTGGTGCAGATGCAGGGTGCACAGATGTGCTTCTGTGGTACACAGACTGCCAAGTGTGTGTGTGCACAGGTTAGCAATGGGGCCTCCTCTCATGCTGTGGTTGGGGGGGTTATCTTGTGTCCCAGAGGGAGAGCCCAGCATTGGTGGAGTCTGAGGCGGCAGAACCCACGGAGGAGACATTCAACCCCATGTCACAGCTGGCCCGCAGAGTGAGTTCAACCTTCCATCCAAGACTGGGAAGCCTGACAGAGGCTGTGGTGAAGCCCTGGAGGCTGCATCTCATCCTGTTCCTGACTCCTGGCTCTTTCCTCCCAGGTTCAGGGGGTTGGGGTGAAAGGCTGGCTGACAATGTCATCTCTGTTTAACAAAGAAGATGAGGACAAACTGCTGCCGCCGGAGCCCTGTGCTGATCAGTATGTCCTTAGGGGGCAGGGCTGGGAGGGGCCTAGGATCTCTCTTCTACCGCGATGGCTCCTTCTGTCCTTCTAATCCCGCGGGGCTTCATAGGGACAGTCCCAGGCTGCTTTCTCCTATCAGAATACAGCAGATCTGTGTGGGAGATGTGGTTAGATCTCTTGGGACCGAGGTAAGGGGCAGTCCTTATGGGTGGTTTCTCTCTCCTCCTGAGGACAGCCGTCTCCCTTGAACTCAGGACAGGAGAGATCTTTCTAGGTGCTTGAGACAAGGGAAGGGTGGACTAGAAGGTAAATCCTCACACTCCAAAGCAGCTTGTCACCAGCGTAGATTCCCCTTCTTCTGATTCTCTTGGTGCCCATTGGAGGCCTGAGGATCCCAGAGGACCCCAAGGCACAGTTTAGAAAGCATTGTTTGATAAGGTCTTTAATATTGAGAACATTAATATGGAGATGAATTGGGGCTTCATCTCTAACTGGCTTTGTTTCTTACACACTCAGCATGTCTGCCTGCTTTCAGCCCCGTGCACCCACCCACCCCATTCCCTTCTTCCCTACGGCCTCAGGAGTCCTGCCCACTCCTCCTCCACCTTCCAGTCCCGGTTCTCCGAGGACTTGTCCAGAAGCTAAGTTCCTTCTTCAAGCCTTATTACCCCTTCTTGACAGATCTTCTCCAAGTCGACTCCCCCTAACCCTAACCCTAACCCTAACCCTAACCCCTAAGCCCCCTAACAGATGCTTCTAAGCATCTGTGTCAGGATTTCTTCCACTTTCTCCGCGTATCAAATTCCTCTTTCCCTCAAGCCTAACCACTTTGTTCATTTGGCTCTCTCCCCTATCGGGGGTTTCCCTCCTATAGGACCTAAACAAGCCCATCCTAACTCTCTCGTGCCCTTCTCTCGGAGACCCTCCCTGGCTTTCCAGACCTGGCTTGAGTCACTTCTCCAAACTCCATGTCCCGGTTCCCCTCTGCCCAGCCCGCTCTCACCTCTCCTGTCTCCGCCTCCTCTTGCTAGCAGGCCCTGACCTTGCCCCGACTCCTTTGGTCCCACTGCTTGTCCTTTCTTCTGTCCACTGCCCCTCTCTGGGACCCCGGGCCATCCCGCTGACCCCCGTCCTCTCCTGCAGCCCGCTGGCTGCTCCCCCTTCCTCGCAGGCGGCCGCAGCCGAGACCGAGCCGCGCGGACCGGGATTCTGGGACGCGTTCGCCAGCAGGTGGCAGCAGCAGCAGCAGGCGGCAGCGTCCATGCTGCGCGGCGTGGAGACCACCGCGGAGCGGGACCCGGAGCCTCAGGACAAGCCTGCCGAGGAGGCCACCGAGTGCCCCGAGACACGGGAGACGGATCCCGCGGCAGGCTTCAAGTGGGGTTTCCTCACCCACAAACTGGCAGAGATGAGGGTGAAGGCCGCGCCCAAGGGCGACTAGCGGAGCAGCCTTGGTGGCGCCCGTCTTTCCCTACCTCCTATAAAATCTCCTGGATCGACACTCAGTGTGACTGTGTACATTTTTTTCGGACAACAGAAAAAGCTACTTTTAGGTGGGCGACCTGTGTAGGGGGATGTCTGGCTAAAGGGTTCCTTACCTTCTTTACTGACACAAGCGTCAAGGACTCCAGGTGACAGCATGGGTGGCACCAGATTTAAGGTGCGACTTTCCAGAAAGCCCAGAAGACAGACTCCACTTCCCTGTCCAGCTTCATTTCATTCAACAAACCCTGCTGGTGGCCTAACGGCGCATGCGATTTCGAAATACACACACACACACACACACACACACACACACACAAAATGCTGAACCAACGAGGTTGCTCTCTACCAGCGGGTCCCATATAAGGTTTTGTTGAGGCACAAAACAGGGCTACCTGTGGGAGCTCAGAGTACATGGGGAATTTGGGGAAATTTTCCTGGAGAAGAATGCAGAGCTAGGGAAGGAAATCAGGAGAATCCTGAACAAAGGCTTCGACAGGAAACCTGCGGGGAAAACCCGAGACTTTGTGTCGCCTGAGAAAAAGGAACCCTGCTGGGCATATAGCTCTGTTGGTGAAGGGCTTCCAGCTGCATGAAATCCTGTGTTCAATCCCCAGTGGTTGCTGACAGGGTGAGGCTGACCTGGGACACACACAGACAATAGTAGCAGAAAGTTCCGAATCCTGACTTAAAGGTGTCCCCGTGATCCTCCAAGCCTCAGCCTTTCTTACCTCGGGACTCCGTGAGGGCGGGGCAGGGGTCCGAAGCACCGAGGATCCTGGGTAATTCAAACAAGCTACAATGTACTGAGCTCTTTCTATATTCCAAGCACATTGGCCGCACGCATTACAGCTCCTCCAGAACGCTGTCTTCTAGTTCTTTTAATAACTGACCAAGGCCCCCGCTTGGTCAAGCTCATACACTCAGCCTGAACCCACGCCCAAAACCCACACACTCAGCCACGCAAACCGGTTCTCCCTTTCCCTTAACATCTGCCCTCTAAGCCAAACACGTGGCCCTTTTATTAAATAACATTTTAGCTTTATTCAGTAGTTCGCTCATCTCCCACCCCAAGTCCATCGCTGCTCACATTTAGCTTCTAGAGTGACCACGCGGCCACTCTAACCCTTTCCACAGCTCGCACCTGGCCCCTGTGGTCCCGCTTGCTCAGTGTGCAGATCGGGGATCCTAAAATCCAGGGAAAGGGTTTGTTCACGGACGAGGCGAGCTGTCCGGGAAGCCGTCTTCCCGTGTGGTGGTGGTCACACCTCAGACTCGCGCGGCGGGGCGCGCGCGCGCTGGCATCCATACAACCACTGGATGACGCGCGCGTTGCGTTCCACCACCGACACCGTGGGTCGTTCGTCCCGCGCCGACCCCGCCGCCTCCGAGCCCCCGCCACCGCCCGCACAGTCCGGGCTACCCGCGTCCCTGTCGCTGGATGTCCAATCGCTGGTGTCCCCGGAGCCGGGAGGCGGCGACGTTGCGACCTGAGGGCTGTGCTCTGCGCCCCAGCTCTGCGGAGAGAAGCGCTCGGCGCCCAGCACCTCCACCAGCGCGCGCTCCAAGCCGCAGTAGTTGAAGAATCGCTCCTTCTCCGACAGTGGCAGCGAGCACGTGGGACACAGTGCGCGCTTCCCTGGCGCCTCCGGGGTATCTGGGGACCCAGCCCACCCCGCGGGAGCCCCAGGTCTCTCTGTAGGTGCCGGGCTGCTCGGAGCAGCGTCGCGGGTGGCACCCAGGAAGAGGCGTCGTACTAACCCCTGGCCCTTGGCGTTCTCTTTGTTCACCGAAGCCTTGCAGTCCCGCTTCTGGCGGTAGAAGATAAGGGAGTCAGGTCTTGGCTGTCGCCTGCCGCTACTCCGGCGGGCAGGCCCAGGCGTTCTGGGCGATGCCGAGGCCTCCAGCTCATAGCAAGGGTGTGGCGTCAGCGGTCCTGGTCCCCCGCGCAAGGCTGGCTCCTGACGACGTACTATCACCTGGTGCGTCTTGACGTACTTGGCTTTGTCGGCCTCCAGCCTTTCCACGGCGCTGGGAGTTCGTCCCCTCGATGGTGTAGTGGGTGAGGCCAGGAGCATCTTAACGGAACTGGGCAGGTCAGTGCTCCATACACAGTGAAGGACGCACAGGTAGCTAAGGAGCAGCGAACAATTCCCTAGGTTCCTAGCGCCTGTAGGGAGAGAGGAAAAGTAGGCAGTTCCTGTCCCTCTCCCGCAGGCATTCCTCAGTAGAGGATCAGCCGGTCACCCCTCCCCCACCAACTGGTGCCATGCCCAGGGAGCAGAAGGTAAAACCTCCCTTCCAATCCTTTAGAGGCATTGGGTGGTTCTTGGGGAGGGGGCATCTAGGCCCCTTTGAGAACATCCCAATCTGGCCACGGGGTCATGCACACAGGACAAGCCTTCAGGACTCTTGGAAAGGAAAATCAGGCGGGTCCTAGCCCGATTCCCGAAATCGGTCTTAACCGGAAAAAATACCTCTTCCCAACAGTGTAGCTTCAAACCCAAGACAAGGAGGCTCCCCAGCCACAGGCTGGCTGCAGCCGACCCACCCTTCCCGCCCCCAAGCTCCGAGGTCAGGGACATAACCATAGGGTAGAAGTCTCTAGGAACTGCTGCCAGCTTCCTTGCCCAGGCCGGGCAGGGCTATTCAGGAAGGAGAGGGAGGTGGTCCATAGACCATATCAGTTCGCGACTGGCAGTCACTCCGTGCCCCTGCCAAGGGGAGTCCCAGAAAGCCTAACTGTAAACACCGTTCTGTCCAACAACCCCCCCCCACACACACACACTTACAGTTCAGAAGCTAGGACAATGGCCTAAAACGGAATGGGTTTATACCAGCGCTTTTGAGAGTTAGGGTACCGCCTTGGAATCCAGATTTCTTGTTTTACCGTGCAGATCTAAGTCAGCTTGGACTCCCTGATGGCCTATCAGAACGTTTCCCTCTGGGGTTTGGTTTCTGATCTTGCTGTTATAAAACCGGGCAGGAATCCTTAATCTCGATTATTGGTCCCCCCCCCCCGATTCTTCCAGATAACTGGCACCCAGAAATTGGCCCTCAGGGTCCCTGTCGCCTTCCCATCCAGAAACCTCTGGCCTTTCTCCTTTACTTCCCTTGTGCTGTGGAAAAGGGCAGGGGGGAAGGTAAATCATGAGCTGACAGTTCCCTTGTCGGCTAACAGAATGGGCCACCCACATGGCTCAACACACCCATCCCTGCCTTCCCATTTCCCGTTCCCATACAGCTGAGAGGGACTTATTGGTTCCGGGGACTGAAGGAACCTTGGATCCGGAGGCAACAAAGGAACAAACTAGGGGAGGGTGTGTGAAGAAGGGGTGCCCTCTCCGCTTCACCGAAGCCTTGGAGCAGAGACCCTGGCAACCTGCAGCCCCATCCTCAGCTGTAGTGCTGCCTCCCATATGTGGTGAATCTGACTAGAATATGAATGGTTGAAACCAGGCAGCAATGAGTCTCCTAGTGCCCCTCTATTCTCTCAGAGACTACTCTCAGGCAGTCAGAGTCCAAGGTCCCAGGAGGGCAGTGAGCTTGTCTGACCTCGTGGATGGCCTCTGTTCTCTCCTTTCTTTAGCCCTGAGCAGAGAGGCTATAAAAAGTCCCTAAACACAAGGACCAAAATAGTCTACTGTCCCCTGCCTGTTCCCTGTTTTCTGGGCTGGCTTTGATGTTTGACCACAGACAGCCCATCCTGGACTGGTAGCCAGTCTTGTCCTCTCTGTTCCACTGCCTAACCTCTCCCAGCCCTAGAGTTACTAAATTCTTACTCTATCTGCTCCAGCTTTGGCTCTGAACACCGGCGCTCCTAGGTTTAATAGCTTGGCACTAGCCTTCTTACCATCAATCCAAAGTTGCTCTCCCACCCAGCATCGGGCTCGGGATAACACTCACCTCTGTGTGGAGAGACGCTGATTGCTGTGGTCCCCTGGTTCTGCCCAGACTGAAGGCAGACAGGACAGCGGGGACTAGGGAGTAACTTTGGTAGCCGCCAAGCCTTACTCTCCACAGGAAAAGCGAGAGAGCCTCCACCCCCTAGGTTAACTCTTCCTGACCCAGGGCTCAGACTCAATTAACTCCTTCCTGACCAGTCTTAGTGCTGACAGGACCCTTGAGCCGTGTTCCTGCAGCTTTACCTCACAGATGGTTAAATAGTCTCTGTCGGGTTCAGTGATTGTCACGGAGGCGTCATAAACTTGGGCTGAAGAAACATAACCCCAAACAAGACCTTCTGCTCTGCAGGCTCCCTCTGAAATAGCAATGCCCCGGTGTAGAACAGAGGATAGAAACGGGTGCTGTGCCTTTTGCTTTTCTTCCTCCTCTCTCAGGTTTAGGCCTGTTTTAGTCCTGGTGCTGGAGTGTGGGAAGCCTGCTCTTTCTAGAAGGGGGCTGCAGCATCTGCACCCTAAGGGTGGGTGCAGTGTGCTGCAGGTG
Source organism: Micromys minutus (assembly GCF_963924665.1). NCBI lineage: Eukaryota > Metazoa > Chordata > Mammalia > Rodentia > Muridae > Micromys > Micromys minutus. Next base: position 48,315,411 of record NC_137978.1, read on the forward strand.
TGCAGGGGACGTGAGGGTGAAGCAAGAATTCAGGGGTGCAGCCTTAACGTTGGCAAATGGAGCTCACAGGAGGGTGTGATGGAAGAGGTCTTCTAGGGCTAAGCCTCTATCCTTTGGCTGCCCACTTGGGGACTCCTAACGCTCTAGCCTACTCTTCTCTGTCATTCATCTCCAGGGGAAGCCCTATCCACAAAGGAGCCCCGCCCTCTCAGTAGGTGACTGTCTTAGCACCCAGAGTTCAAAGGCCAGTGCTGGGCTCTGGTTTTAGCCTTTCTCCCCGGTGGGCCCACCCCCTACCAGCCCAACCACTTAGCATAAACCCTCTCCCTCCCTTCTGACACTTCTACTGTTTGCAAGGAGCATTTGCATCTATGTTCTCTGATCTCCTTTGAGCCGCCTCCCGTGGAACCTAGGTAGGACTCTGCAGGAATAGTAACCCCACTTAATGAGGAAGGAAGTTAGTAAAGTTGGAGGGACTTGCACAGACCCTCCAAATCCCCTCTCTCTTCTGCCCCCATTGTCTGTCTGGCAAGATCAAGAGTCAAAGACCCCAAAGCTCATAGCACTGGGGTTGGGGGATGCTACTATTATACCTGGACCAGAATGGGACTCCTGAGCACACAACATTCCTTAAGGGCACATGGAGCTAGCAAGGAGGAGAGGAAGGGAAGAGTGTTGGGCTTCATACCTAGGGAGCCTGCCAGATGGCCCTGACCCAGTTTATATGAAGAAGCCCTTTCCACAGCACTCCTGTGGACAGATGAACTCTCTGCTACTCAGAGTTCAAAGATCAGTTCTTGGCCCTGGACCCCTCCCAGCCTGGCCCCTGACCTGTCCCTGGATCCCTGTCCCACTGTGATGAAGGAAGGGTTTGCTTCTTTTTTGTCCCTAACAAAACGGAGTTGTCGCGGTGTCCTAGAAAATACTCTCAAGTTCTCTCTCACAATCCATCTTTGGGGATTAGGTTTTACTGTTTTCCCCACTTAAGGGCTGAAGAGATGGGAGGTTTAGGCAGGGAGATGACTTATCCAAATTCACACGAGGAGGAGTAATAATAGCTTACTTTTGTTTTGAGGTAGAGTTTCAAGTAGCTCAGGCTAGCCTTGAACTTCTATATCCTCCTATCTCCTCTAGAGCCACCATGCCTGACCTTTGGCAGTAGGTGCTGTGGGGTGGAGCGCTGGCCCTGTATATGTGAAGCAAGGCCTCTGCCAACCGAGCTACTTCGTCAGCCAAACAGGTGACTTTTACTGAAAAATACTGTGTGCCAAGGGCTGCTCTCCTTAGCTCCCACGATGATTCAACTATTTAATCCAGCGAAAGGGTCCCTTCTAGATGGGGTACAGGCCAGTAGCCCTGTGTCCTAAGCATGAAAGGGTTAAGCAGGGGGGAGGCTGGGCGGGATGCTGTCAATGGCAGGAAACCTGGCTTGCCAGGGGAGGATGAGGCCTAGTGTCTCACTGAAGCTGCCCACCCCCCATCCCTTTGGTTTTTACGGGGCATCCGGGTGGGGCTGGCAGGGGGCCTATGACAGCAGTGTTGGGGGATCAAGGACAGAAGCTAGACTACTGGAAAGGGAACCCAGTGGGTACCACAAAAGTCATCCTGACTAGATGTCTTCTTTCCCATGCTTCTAAAACGAACCTGCTCCCCCCTTCAGTGGTCAGTCAGAAAGCAGAGACTGAGGGGGCCTTAGTCAGGGGGCAGTGCCATAGTTATTGCTCTCGGAGGGGGTGGTCTTCAGTTGTGTGGGGGGTGGGAAAGCTTGAGAGCTGTGCTCTCAGGGACTCCCAGTCTGAAGTGTCAGTGCCCACACCAGGATGCCAGTGGACAAAGTGTTCAAGGGTAGGCACTAGTCTTGGACCACGGAGCCTGAGCAGGCCCACGTGGAAGAAGGCTAGTGGGTTGGACTCTAGGTGAGAGACCCCAAAGAGCTAGAGAGAGAGGGTAAGGCAGACAAAGAGTAGAAGAGGATGTCTGTGCTAAGAGGATGGGGGCCCACATCCCCCTGTCCAGCTGCCCTCCTTTCTCAGGGGCACTACACAAGGGCCAGCCGGATCCTCTCTCTTTCTGGTCATGAGTCTCCAGGGAGAACTTTAAAGTGGCTCCTTCCGGCCCACCAGCTAGGACCTGGGGGAGGGGGAGGCCAAGTCTGAGGGCTGTTTCCTTCCTATATCTGAGCTCATTCCCAGAGCACCTGAACTGGGAATGGGCCTGAGTCAGAGGTGGCTCCTCTCAGAGAGTTGACGCCAAGCTGGGAATAGCTCTAGTCAGTGTCAGGAATCACGGTTTGGCTTCGCTACAGACTCCATGGCTCCATTGTCACAGAGGAGATTCCGGTCTACTTTTCTGCAGCCAGTCCCAGCCCCAAGGCCATGGCCAGCCACACTTCAGCCCTCCCTTGATCCAAATCCTGACTTAACGCTTTTTTTTTTTTTTTAAACTGAGCCTTCAACAACAACAACAACAACAATGTATGTGGCTTTTCTGGGCAGCTCTTGTCAAATGTGGATGGTGAAACCTGGCTTTTGTCTAGTTTAAGGGTGGGCCGAGAAATCACCAGCACCTTATGGCGCTCTGGACATGGTGGATGATTCTGACTTCCCCTTGGGCTCTCCACCAGCCAGCCATCAGACTTGGATTGACCCGAGCCTTTTGTCCCGAACCCCTAGCCTCACCCTCAGCTGCTGATGACAGATCATTTTGGACACTTTCCCTGTGCTGTGGGGTCAGCAGCCTGGGGTCACAAACTCTTGAGGAACTCCTCGGGAGGGTGGCAGCAGAGATCGAACAGGAGGGACTGCAAAGGAAGATCAGCCCTTCCTCACGGAGAAATGAACAAAGCAGATGACAGGGGGTGGGGTAGAGCCGATTTGTTCTGCCTGGGTTGGGGGGGGGCTTCAAAGAAGGGATTTGAGCAAGGCCTGGAAGGGATTGGTGTTTGTTCTGTGGGGAGAAAGCCTGGGAGCCTCAGGTCAGAGGACAGCAGGAGCTGGGGTCTCAGGGAGGGCAAGAGGCTTAGAGAGACACGAGGATGCAGAAAGTGTAGTGTTGAGAGGGGACTAGGTTTGCCCTGAGGTAAGGACTCTGACCTGGAAGGAGGCCCCTTGATAGGCTGGTGGCCTCCCTCAATTCTAGAGAGCAGAGCCAAAGTTCCTCTTTAATTTGTGGTTTTCCTTTTGGGGAAAGAATCTTAGCCCAAACAATAGCCTGGCTCTGGCTGCTGCCCCACAGAGGGGCGTGGCTCTGGCGCCCCCCCAGCGCCACTGGGACAGAGATGCACAGTGGGGCTTCTAGAGAGGGAGATGCCATGACACTGAACATTTATTCCTCTGAGCACCTACACAGCTAGTGAACAATGCAGAAAAGACAGACAAGATGTCTGCTCTCACAGTGCAGATCACCTACTATAAAAGCCAGATACAACTGATGAGTGTTTCCAGTACTAGGTACTGTGCAAAAAAAGTGCTTTATACTCAGTACCTCCCTTATAAACTCCTGTGTAAAGTAGAATTATTATTTTATGAATTTTACTTTATCCCCCCCTTTTTTTTACAGTCCTGGGGACCAAACCTAGGACCCCACAGACACTAAGCATTTAGAGAGCAATGATAGAGTTATCACCCTGGCCCTATTAACACAAAGGGGTTAGTAACACCTCCGTGATCACACAGTGGTGTACGGGATTTTTTTTCCTTGTTTGTTTTTGTTCCTTCTTTTCTTTCTTTTTTTCCTGTCACATTAAGTTGTGATACTTAATCTCATTACAGAATCAGCTTGAGGAAAGGAAGGTTTGTCTCCTTACCGTGGCAGGAAAGTCGTGGTGCCCGGAACAGGAAGCAGCTGATCGCACCGTAGCCACAGTGAGGAAGCGAAGAGGGTTGAATGCAGCTGTTCTGGGTCCTTTCTCCTGCTTACCCAGTTGAGGACCACAACCTACAACGATTCTACAATGCTACCCACAGAGGAGTCTCTTCCCACCTCTGACAATCATCCAGGGGATCCCTCGAGGGTATGTCCAGAGGCTGGTCTCCTAGGTGTTTCTAGATTCTTGACAGCATTAGCCATCAAAGTTTGTCGTTGGTGTGTGTGCTGTGCATACGCCTATGAGTGACCCCTGAGACTCGCATTGACCAGTTTTTTTCTCTTATGTGCTTTTATCACTTTGTCAAAGATGACCCTAAACTTTGACTCTCCTGCCTCTACTTCCTGAGTGTGTGCTACACACACACACACACACACACACACACACACACACACCAAGTTTAAAAATACACATCAACTCTATGGTTTGTCTGTTCAAAACTCACCTCATAAAAGTCAATGTCGGGGGCTGTAGGGATGGCTCAGTGGTTAGAACACTGGCTTCTCTTGTGGAGGACCCAGGTTTGATTCCCAGTATTCCCGTGGCAGCTCACCCTGTTCTAGCCTTCAAGAGCACACATGTGATACACTGTCAAGTGCGTTGGAAGACAACCATACTAGAACATTGGCCTATTGGTGAACTACCAGGAGGTTCATTCCTCCACACAAAAGAAGCCAACCTCCTATTGGCTGCTCTTCCAGAGGTCCTGAGTTCGATTCTTAGCAACTACATAATAGCTCACAATCATCTCTAATGGGATCTGATGCTTTCTTCTGGTGTGTCTGAAGACAGCTACAATGTACTTACAAATATAAGATAAATAATATACATGTCATAAATAAATCTTTTGAAAAAATAATCCCAGCAGTGGAGACACAGAGGCAGACGAATCCCTGAGCTCGAGATCAGACTGGTGCAGACCTAGTTCCAGGATATCCAGGGCTACACAGAGAAACCATGTCTCAAAAAACAAAAAACAAACTAAAACCCAAAGAAGCTAACATTCTTGGTGGCATGCAGGTTTTCTGTGGCCCATTAGCTCTGTGACCTTATCCCCTATTCCCTCCTTCTGGTCTTGCTCCCTTCAGATACTTTTGTTTCCTAGCCTGCTCTGCTCTTTGCTTTTAGATTTTCTGCTTTACAATAGGATATTTTTTTTAAAAAAATAAATTTATTTATTTCATGTACGTGAGTACACTGTCTCTGTCTTCAGACACACCAGAAGAAGGCTTCAGATCTCATTACAGATGGGTGAACCACCATGTGGTTGCTGGGAATTGAACTCAGGACCTTTGGAAGAGCAGTCAGTGCTCTAACCACTGAACCATCTCTCCAGCACTCTGCAATAGGATCTTATTATCTCCAGAATGACAGAAGAGATTAGATGAGAATGGTCTTGATCTTCTGACCCTCCTGCCTCCACTTCCCAAGTGCTGTGATTGTAGGTATGCCCCACACACCTGGCTCTGGCCTGCTCTTTGAACACAGCACACATTTCCCAGCACACGGCAGTGATTGGTTCTGTTCTCATTGTCTGATCTTCTGGCTCCTCTGGCTTCCTCAGTGCTATTCAGATTCCACCGTGAGGGATGAAGGTCATTCACTTCGAATGTGTGAGAGGCTGTGTTCCATTTCCGGCACTGTAGAATGTACAGCCAACTGATTGTTTGGGTCCCAGCATCATGATGGTGGCTTACAACTACTGTAACTCTTGCTCCAGGGGACCTCTTCGGGCCTCCAAGGGCACTAGGCATACAAGTGGTAAACATACACACCCTCAGGTATGAATAGCTACACTAAGATTAAATATGTATGTTTGTAAGTGTGTGTGTATGTGTGTGTTATGTATGTATGTATGTATGTATGTATATTTGATTTTTCCAGCTAGGGTTTTTCTGTGTATTTCTGGTTGTCCTGGAACTTTCTCTATAGACCAGGCTGGCCTCGAACTCAGAGGTCTGCCTGCTTCTGCCTCCTGGGTGCTGGGATCGAAGGACCATGTCCAGGGAAGAATACAAAAACATAGGAAGCGAGAGTCAGGGCAAGAGCAGCTCGCTCACCAGGACTCCACGGACCTAGGGAGTCATACACACACACACACACACACACACACACACACACACACACACACACCAGAAGAGAGCATCAGATCTCATTACAGATGGTTGTGAGCTACCATGTGGTTGCTGGGAATTGAACTCAGGACCTCTGGAAGAGCAGTCGGTGCTCTTAACCACTGAGCCATCTCCCCAGCCCCACATCTTTGGGTTTTATAGCACTCACACTTTTTTTTTTTTAATTGCAGGTGTGTGTTCCTGTATGTGTGTGACAATTCTCACAGCAGTTAGGTGACCTCAGAGGCCAGAAGAGGGCATTGGACTCCCTGGAGCTGGAGTCACTGATGGTTGTGAGTCCTGGATGTAGGTGCTGGGAATTGCACTATGGTTCACTGCAAGAGCAGCACATGCTCCTTACGGCCATCTTTAGTCCGGGACCCCACACTTGTCCTTAGCCGTTGCCTTGAATTACAAAACTATGGCTGCCTCTTGTATCCAAAGAGTGAAGAAAGAGTCTTGACACCCCATCTTACCAGGCCCCTCATCTCTGGTTCTCAGTAGGGACAAGACCTCTGGGGCACAGCAGGGATAAGAAGCAGTGTGTGTGTGTGTGTGTGTGTGTGTGTGTGTGTGTGGTTCCTAAGTGCTTCTTGGAGTCCCTGTGTTGATTGATAATTGATCATGGTAAACAGACATGTCACCCAACTCCGGCGGCAGACGGGAGTGGAAGCCAGGTGCTCAGGCAGTCTGACAGTGGGAGGGTCTGCACTGTGCCACGCGGGGAGCCATGGAGGCTTGAAGAAGGGGAGAGCTGAGAGGAGGGGGAGGGCAGGCTGCTACTGAGGCTGCCAACTGTGGGCTATGGCTGGGCCCTCCCACAATCCTTTATTTTCCTCAGAAAGAGCTTCTACCTCAGTGGGGACGGTGGAATGGTGAGCACCAGTTTTCAAGGGAGGACTTGCCACCCACACATGGTCAGGGTACTTAGCAACAATCACCTTCTCTAAGTCCACCAAGGCTGCTGCCAAGGTCACTCGCTGCCCAGAACACTCTGTAGTGGATGACCAAAAAAGATGGGGTACAAAAGTCAAGCCAGTTGATGTCCCGTCCTGCCTTCAAACAGACTGAGGCTACAGCGCACTGGGAAAGTGCTTACTAGCATGGGCTCAGTCTTCAGCATCCAAACAAACAGAAAGCCTCTGGGGATGAGTCTTTGTGTGAGCAATGAGCTAGCTGCCAATCATGCTGTCCCCCTTTGGTCTAAGACAGCCAGAGAGCTTGCCCCTGCCATTTCTATTGACCTTCAGAAGATAGCGTTGCCCAAGTCTTGGTTAACCACGCATGATAAGTTACCACAATGATGATATTGCTTCCAAAGTTACCCCACCAGACCTTACAAAACCCCAGGCAAATTTGTGCAACTGGTGCGGTACAGAAACTCTAGGGAGTGGTTTGTTCCTGGACACCCCGAAAGTGTAGGATTATCCAAGCTTGTCCACCAGGGGGCAGGCTGCACCAGGCAGGATACCTTCCTGACCCCTCTTCAACTCCTGTTTCTTTCCTGTACTTCCAGAGCTTCAGGGTGCACATGTGGCTAGCTAAACAGACGTCCTTGATGCCCTAAGCCACCTGGAAAGGTTAATGTCTTTATGCTGACACCGGGTGTTCCGTAAAGGTAGCTAACCAACAGCCACTCCTTCGTTAGTGTCCCTACTGGGAGATTACAATGTTATTGTAATTTGGTTAGCAGAACAAGTTGGAAAAATCATGTATTATTACAGCCGCTCCTAGGATGTGAAGCTCACAAAAGTTAAGTGGCTAGGTCAAAGTCGAAGAGCAAAGGCATTTCTGCTGCTATGATCAGCTAATCCCTGACATGCATTAAGCTCTCGCTGTGTACTATCCTGTGACAAGACTTTCCCAGGGAACATGCAAAACACATCTACTTATCCCAAATATCTAGCCCACAGTAGATCCAAGTTCAGATACCACCAAACTCCAACTTGGGGAATTAGTGGGTTTTATTGGGGTTGTTACATGAATAGGGGTGAGGGGTCATTTACAGGGGCAGAAGTGACTCAAAGACAGGCCCATCACCAAAGCCCGCCCCAATTGGCTGACAGCTCCAAAGGCTGGGAACGTGGAGCACACTGTACAGCTGGCAGGCGGTTCAACAGGTTGGAGAGTGTCTTTTTCAGGTGCCTCAGTTGCTCTAAACCTCTTCCAGGAAGCTCAGCTAGTTTCTGCTTCTTTTAAGCAGCTGGTCTGGTCTCAGAGTCCTCTGTGCAGGTTGGCTAGTCTAGGAGTGACTCTCAGCAACTTGGTTTGTCTCCTCTTGGGAAGAAAACACTTAGTGAATCTAGTCAGTTTCAGGAACTTCCTAAAGCTCTTTTGAGTTGTTTAAGGAGCTTCCTTCCCTGTAGGATGTAATGTTTGTCTCAGTGGGAACTACTACAGAATGTGTGGCAAGGTTGATATTGGTGACTGTCATCAGACAGGCAAGATGGCACATACCTTTAATTCCAGCATGTGAGAGTCTGAGGCAGAAGGATCATGAGTATGAGGTCAACACAGATTCTATAGCAAGACATTGGGATGGCAGGAAGACTTATCTAATTCTACAGCAATTGGAACAGTGAATTATTGGATTGACTTGGAGTAAACAGAATACTGAAACAGAACTCATTAACTGCTCAATTCAAAACATTTGTATTTTTGCTTAATATTTTTACTTTGCTTATTTTATCAATTAGTAAGAGAGATGTGTTAAAATGTTTTTGCTACAGCAGACTCTCAGTTTCCCACCAAACCATTAGACGTATGTCATTTCAGAAATGATAAATCTTTCTGGAGAATTGCAGTTTACATTTTTTTATATTTTTTTCTTTATTTATTTTGTGTGTGTGTGTGTTCATCTGCACGTATGTATTGCCCCACAGGAATGCCTGATGCCCGAAGATCCAGAAGAAGACACGGCATTCCCTGGAACCAGAGTTATGAATGGTTGTGAGCCCCCATGTGGGTGCTGGGAATTGAATCAAGGTCTTCTGTAACAGCAGCCAGTGCTCTTAACTTCTGAGCCATCATTCCAGCTTCAAGAGTGTTTCTTTAACATGTTACAAAGTGCCTTGCACACAGTAGAGCTTGTTGTCTCCCTTTGCCATTTCCGTACACTGGGCTTTATCTGTCCCAGGGTGGAGACCAAGGCTTTACTTGAGCCTGGGGTCATGGACAGGTGGTTGAAAGCATGAGAACTCAGCCCAGTGTCCTGACCACAAGGCTTCTCGGCACCAGATGTGCTTGAATAGGGCATGAAGACCGACCGCTCCCATGGCAGATACTGAACCCTGCGGACCTGGCTGGCGACCATCTTCATGGAAGATGCTTTCTGCATCCAACCTCAATCCAGGAGACCAGAGATCTTTCTCTAAGTGTCATGGGGATGTGAAAAAGAATAAAGACATCTACATACTAAAATGGGACTTATGCAGTCTCTAATCCTTGCTGTTTGAGAATGCTAATCAGTCCTTCCTTCCTTCTTTGTTTTCCTCTTCCTCCTCCTTCTAAACAGTCTTACTAAGTAGGTGTACCACCATGCTCAGTTGAGATTTACTAAAGCTCACTATCCTGGAACAAATTTATGACAATATGCCAGACAGTGTTCACCTTTACTCCCAGCACTCAGGAGGCAGAGGCAGGCAGATCTTTGAGTTTCAGGCTAGCCTGGTCTACAGAGTGAGTTCCAGGACAGCCAGGGCTGCACAGAGGAACCATGTCTCAAATAAACCAACCAACAAACAGACCAACCAACTTACGACAATACACACATAAAGCTCTCACATTTTGATTTCTTTTCCCATTCTGTGGCTTGAACCCAGGGCCCAGGCTGGGCCAGCCTCTTACAGTGTGTATCCCTCTTACTCCTCAACTCCTATGTTCTCCACCCTGCCCTCTGGTTTTTCTTTTGGTTAATTTGTTTCTTTTCTTTCTTCTTTTCTTGAGACAGAGTCTCTTATAGACCAGGCTGGCTAACCTTGAACTCCTGCCTCCCAGTGTTGGGATCACAAGTATGCACACCACACTGTTTGCTTTCTCTCCTGAGGATTGATGCTAGCAAAACATTCTAACACCTGAGCTATATTCCCAGCCCTCTTTCTTTTTCTTGAGATAGGGTCTTGATAAGTAGCCCAGGCTGACCTCTAACTCATGACCCTCTTTCTGCACCTGATTTTAGGCAGAGCAGGGGTTGAACGGACCGTGCTAGGGAAGCACTCTAGCAACTGGGCCGGTTTCCATTCTGGCTTTTTTCTTGCCAACTGTGAATTGTGTGTCTTCCTTGGTTAAGGGCAGGATCTACGTGGCTTTCCTTTGTGGCTGTCACTAGTAGTTTTCCAGGAATGGGCAGAACCTCTGAATTTCACAGCAGGAATTATACCCAGGTCACTCACTATGATTAATTATTACAAAGACCCTTTGAACTCTTTGAAGCCCATGTACTTAAAGGAAATCCTGAGGCCAGGAAGTTTCTCCTCTAAGACATGGGCCTAGGCTGAGATGTAGGCCTAGATAAATACGTGAATTAGGTCTAAAGTTCACACACACACACACACACACACACACACACACACACAGCTCACTGGCCTGGAGAAGGAAGAGTAGGCAAGTGTGGGCTCATCTACACCGTTTATGAAATGAGAACCACAGGGCGGAGGCGCCACAGTTTCTCAGCTTCAGGAAATTCTACTCTCTGAACTGGGAAAGGCAGGGCCAGGAGGGTTAGTCTTTGAGCCAGCTGGAGAAGGCCCAGCACCTTGATTAACTCCAGTAGTTGCATTTGGTGTATTCTGATAGGTGGACCCTGAGGAGAAGAGTCACCTCCTAGGAGACAGCCTATCCACTCCAGGCTGGTGATGAGGGGAACAAATCCCTGGGGGAGCCTTCCGATTCCTCCTTTCAAGTGTCCTGTGCCTTGCCCCAGAGCACTTGTGACAGATGTGTTCAGTCTTTCAAGGGTGGGTCATGGGTGTTTGGACCTGCTGGTTGAGTGTGGTGATGCACTCATATAATCCCAGCATTCAGGAGGCTGAAGGAAGAGAACCAAGAGTTCAGGGTCAGCCGGGCCTACAAACACATATTCCTAAGCTTTTGCTCATAACTCTAGGAGACCTGCTAACCATGCTAGAGTCTCTCCTTGGAAGCCAACTTGAGAAGTTCTAAAGTAGAAAGCAAAGAGGAGGTGGTGGGTAAGGGGAGGCAAATGTCATTGATGTGCATTATATACGGTATAAAAGGAATATGCCATGGTGAAATCCATTGCTTCATACATCAAAAATAAAACCAGAAAATATCGGACAGACCAGATGGCTCAGCAGATAAAGGCACTGGCCACTAAGCTGACCTTACCTAAGCTTGATCCCTGGACCCACGTGGTGGAAAGAGAGAACCGATCCCTGCAAGTTGTTTTCAGAGCCCACACATGTGTCCTGACATGTCCACACACCACACATAGTCATGTAAAATAAAATTTTCTTATTCCTTTTTACAGAAGAGGGCATCAGATCCCACTGCAGAAGGTTGTGAGCCACCACGTGGTCAGTGCTCTTAACCGCTGACCAATAGATTTTTTAAAATTCATTTTTTTTTTCAATGCTTGACAGAAAGCCCTGCTCTAGAGTCAAATACCCTTGAGGGATGAATTTCAACGCTTCTTACTGCCTCTCAGAAGCACCGGGAGCTGTGCATGACATAGAAAGACTGCCAAGGTGGAGATGGGGCTCCGAGCTGGGAGCCTCCAGTGGGGTCTTTGCAACTGCCAAGGTTTTGTAGAGGTAAGTGAATTTTCAAGACATTGTCCTGACCTTTTCTACCTGCCCCTCAGTCTAATTAACTCCGCTTCGTCTGCTACTTTTAAAAAGATGTACTAATGTTATGTCTGTGGGTCTTCTGCCTGCTTGTCCGTTGTCTGTCTGTACAGTTTTGAGTGTCTGATGTTTGCAGAGGTCACAGGAAGGCACTGGATACCCTGGGACTAGAGTTAGAAACAATTGCCACGTGGGGGGTGGGAATCAAACCTGGGTTGTCTGGAACTTTTGAGCTGCTGAGCATCTCTCAAGTCCATCTGGAGCCGTCTCTTCCAGTTGGTGTCTTGTTTTGTTTCTAGAGCTGTGGTGCTCGAGCTGGTCCTTGAACTCATCGTGATTCCTGCCCAGGGGTGGGAGGGAAACAGGTGACAACCATTTTATCCTCGTTCACACCCCTAATGCTCTGTAATATTAGTATAAGGACTCAGGAACCTAACTTTCTGTCCTCTCGCCCCGTACAGTCTTCTATTGTAGCCCAGACTGCCCTCCAACTCACAGTGAGCCTCCAGCCTCAGTTTCCCCAGTGCTGGGATTGACAAGTGAAAACCACCACACCTGGGGTGACTGCCTTTCTATGGCACGTGGATTATTCGGTTCTTCGGCCTTTTACCTGGCTGGGTGGTAGATGGGGACTTTCTGCAGTGTCAGTAATCAAAGTGAGGGCAAACCCTCTGCAGAGTGGTGTGCAAAGTATGAACATCCCTCTGGAGGGCTACCTCCAATGCCTCCCTACTAGGTGAGGTTATCACAACTTTTACTTTTTTTTTTTTTTTTTGTCTTTTAAAAAAAATTAGTTAATTATGCACAGTATTCTGTCTGCATATGTGCCTGCAGACCAGAAGGGGGCGCCATATTTCATCATAGATCGTTGTGAGCCATCATGTGGTTGCTGGGAATTGAACTCAGGACCTCTGGAAAAGTGCTCCTAACCACCGAGCCATCTCTCCAGCCCTGTAAAGCCCTTTAAAATCCCCTTAGTATCTCTTAATATCCCTGGCACGTGTATCTGAGAGACAGCAGACATCTTGAATTACAATACTCTCAGAGGAAAGAAGGTGGGACAAAGGAGACCTGAGACTTATATCTGCAGAGGGTAAGAAAAATGTAAGGCAAGAAAAATAGCTGGACATTGCAGTTTTGACATAGAAGATGCTAGCCCCATCAGTGAGGTAAAAAGCTAACCTTAATAAAAACAAAAATAAAACAAAAAACAAGTGAGCCAAAAACCTAATGTGTCTCATCAGTGCAAATCAGTACGGCAGTTTGGAGCTACTCCCTCATAGTCCTCAGTGTCCCAGCACCGGTGACAGTCATGAGCTCAGCACATCTCTGCTCCCTATAGAGAACCTTTGCGTATCAGGGGTTAGTGTTTTAAGGACATTCAGGAGACTGAGCAAGGTGTTGTCTGTCTGTAGTCTCACCCAAGAGGCTGAAACCAGGCTAGACCATAGAGTGAGACTGTCTCATTAATCAATAAATACTCACGGGCAACGGAATTGAAGAGGTTAGGATACTCATGATGTTACACAGAAACAGAAAGATGAAGGGGTTGCACTTTTTCCCCATCAATCACATGGATAGTCTCCAGCCCGTGAACTTTTTTTTATCCACTTTTGGCTTGGTTTTGGTTTATTTAAGTCAGGGTTTCTCTGTGTAGCCCTGGCTGTCCTGGAACTGCCTCTGTAGGCCAGGTTGGCCTCAAATTCAGAGATCCTACCTGCTTCTGTCTCTCTAGAATGGGACTAAAGGTATGCCACCAACACCCACCTTTACTTTTGATTTTGAGACAGGGTCTCACTATGTAGTTCTGGCTTACCTGGAACTCACTATGTAGACCAGGCTGGCCTCAAAGTCACACACAACCCCACTTCCCACTCCTGAGTGCTGACAGATTAAAGGCATACTCCACCACACCTGGCTTCTTTTGCTTTGTGTGTGTCTGTGATTAGGGGGAAGGAAGCCATGGCTTAGGCATACTAAGCACGTGCTCCACCACAGAATCACACTGCCAGCCTCGTGTTTATTACTTTAGGGATATGGCTCGGTTGGTAGAGTGTTTGCTTAGCATGCGGGAGGCCTTGGGTTCAGTCTACACCAATGCATAAATTAGATGTGGTGGTTCGCACCTATAACCCATGCCCTTAGATGATAGAGGCAGGAAGATTAGAAATTCAAGGTTATTTTCAGATACACAGTTTGAGGCCAGTCTAGGGTAAAGAAAACCCTCTCTCAAAAAAAAAAAAAAAAAAAAAAAAAAAAAAAAAAAATTAACACATAATGATATATCTGAAGTGTAAAAACTGTATGTGTTAGAATCAGGAGCACTTGCCTTGCCCCAGTGAGGACTGGGGAGTGATGTCCCAAACCTCAAAGGTAAGTGTGTGCCTTCCTGAGTTTACACATGATAACATCTGTGTAGCCATCACCTAAGGCAAGAAACAAAATCATGTGGGTTCACTAGAATCCCTGGGTGTGTGGCTTCTTTAAGTTATGAGGGCTAGCACAGAGGCACACTGGGCACCCCAACACAGGGTCCCTCAATTTGGGGTCCCTGACTTTGGACTCCTGACATTTGCATCCCTTTACATTATAGGCAAATATTTTCCCGAGGCAAGGGGGCAGTGCCTTCATCAGATCCTGTCAAGGTGGGGAACAATCAAAGCCATATCTGGAGACTGGCTTAGTGATTCCTTCCTTCCTCCTCTCTTGGAAATTCCTTGTGGTGGGCTTTGTTGACACTGTTCTTCTTTTGTGAGAAAGGGTCACACTATGCAGCCCTGGTTGACCAGAACTCTGCTCTCCTAGAAACTTAGAACACATGAGCAAAAATCATCGATGAACTTAACATGTAATGAGATGTGAATATCATCTTCATTTGGCAGCTACGGGAACCGAGACTTAAAATGAAGCCACTTACCTAAGGGCACACTTTACTTATGTATGTGCAGAAGTTAGTCTTCCTTACCGAATCTTTTGGGTGCTAGACCACAACAGCTTCTGTAATACCAAACTGCTTAACTTCAGCTCAAAACAGGCTAAGCCTGAAATACCAGGTTGGACAGGGCTTTTGTTTCTCTTTCTATCTCGCTCTCTGCCCGCCCCCCCTTCTTTTTAAAGCAATTCACTTCTAACCAATGGAAACTCTTTGCCTAGGTGGAAGTACCACCTTTGAAAGACTCGTTTTGCCTCCTAGAGGTGTGGCCTCTGTGGGTTTTCTCAGGTCTGAGTTACTTTCTACCCACAAACCGTCACTTTAGAGGACGTCTATGATTGGCGGTCTAGACAGCAACATTTGAATTTAAAGGAAGGCCAGAAAAAAGGCTGGTTCCTTCCGCTAGAGAGATAAAGCTTTCCTGTGAGAGGAACGCCAACTGGAGGTAGAGATTAGGCAGTATCAACGCCCTGGGGTGAGAGCAAAATCACCTGTTGTTTCTACCTTCAGTTCTTCACCAGCAACCAGCTCCTACTTCAAGTAAAAGATATGAAAAGAATGCACACCATATGTGCTCTGTAAATTGCAAAAGTGTTGATAGCTACAAATTTAGTTGGAAATTGAATTCTAATTTTCCTTCCATCCTGAGACAGGGTTTCTGTGTAGTTCTGGGTGTCCTGGAAATCACTCTGTAGACCACGTTGGACTTGTCTCAGAGATCTGCTTGCCTCCCTGCAGGCTTGAAACTGAATTTTAAAGACATAATCTCTAAACAGATGCAAAGTAGGTTTCCTAGGCTCTAGCTACAGTAGGAGGCAGGCCAAGGACTTGTTTCCTGTCCCTCAGCTGTTCCACTGGCTACTTGGGAGATCGTATGCTGAGGCAACCATACATTTTACAAAAGAAAATGGGCTTCAATGACAGACAATTTCTTTCTCTGAGGTTTCATTATGTAGTCCTGGCCTAGAACTTAGTATGTAGACCTAGTTGGCTCAAACCTATCAGTCAGCTGCTTGACCTGTCTGGAATTACTAAAGACATGGACCACCACTGTTAGGAAGCCTGACTTCCTTAGAAGTCATTGCTTCGTATTATCAATTGAAATTGCATCCACTTAGGACAATTTAACAGAAATAGGATAAGTGGGGGGGGGGGGGGGATCTGTGAGTTAGAGAGATGGTTCAGTGGTTAAGACCCCGTGGAGCTCTCTTGGAGGACCTTGGGTTCAATTCCCAGCACCTATGTGGAGGTTAACCTATAACTTCAGTTTCAGGGGATCCGAAACCTTATCTGGCCTCCTTGGGCACTGCATGCACACAGCGCACAGACATATGTAGGTAAAACATTCATACATGGAAAATACCGACCTTAAAACTATCTTAAACAATACATACTTCTCATATAAAGCAGAAATAACCAGACAGCATTACGGTTTCAGAGAACTTGAAATGCTACAGTCTTGTAATCCAATCACCATCCTTGGCAATGGCTTCTGAGAATGATTTACCCATAAGCTTAAATACTTTACCATGACTCCGAGAACCAGACAACTCAAAGTAGTGAGAGAATTTTCAAAGTTTTTTTTGTTGAAATTCACTTTATTTAAAAAAAAAAAAAAAACCTCATGAACAATAAATTACAATACTTTCCCCCTTTATAAATTCTTCATAAAATATATTTGACAATTTTAAAAGAAAAGTTTTAAAGTTGCCTTCTTTTCTGATGTGCTGATGACATCTTTTTTTTTTTTTTGTTTGTTTGTCTGTTTCTTGACTATTTTGTCATGCTGGTGAATTATTTTGTAGCTGCTACAATAGTTTGATTGGTAACATTTTACAATTAAAAACAAAAACCCAGACCTGCAGAAAGAACTATTCTGTGCTATTTATCTGACACTTAACACTTACTTCATCAGAATGACAAAGTATCCCTTAGCACCAAGAATCTACAGAACCCCATGTGTCTAAGTGACAACAGGTGCGCATTAACAGCCTAGGAACTAACTGTACAACCCTACAGTGACTGGACACAGCTGCCTATAAGCTTTATTTGAAATATTTGGTCTTTTTTTTCAATTAAGACAAATTTCATAAAACACTAGAAACTATGGCAACAGACTATGAGGGATAACTGTTTATTGAGTACCTATTATGGGCAAGGCACTGTGCACAATTTCTTGATTGCATTTTTCCTTTAGCTAATTATCCAAAATTCCCAAGTATCACTCATCTTTTATTTCTTACATGTGTCTGAAGAAAGTGCATGGCTAACATACAAAAAAAAAAGGTCTGTCTTTATTCTTTAAATTGTGTGTGTGTGTGTGTGTGTGTGTGTATGTGTGTGTGTGCATGCGTACATGGAAGCAAGAAGAGGGTTCAGTTCCCCGGGAACTGGAGTTAGGTGGTTATGAGCCACTCAACATGGGTGCTGAGAACTGAACTCCAGTTCTGTGCAAGAGCATCAAGTCCTCTTAATGGCTGAGTCCTCTCTCACATTTTAAACAGCTGTATCAACTAAACTTAAGTGCTTGAGCACACAGTAGGTACTTAATAAATACCCCTGACTGAAAGAACAAATTACTGCCCTTATGTAGATATCATAAGCTATTTCAGAATCCAAGGACTTAAGAATATTCTGGAAGAAATTTCCTCATCACCTCACACCCTTATCTCTAATAAAGGAAAGAATTCTATTTCACAGATAAAAGTCTTTCAAAATAAATTAATAACTGGGGTTAGACATTTAGCTCAGTGCTAACACCTTTGTGTAGCACATGCAAGGCCCTGGGCATGACCCCAGTACCAATGAAAACAGAAGACAAACCAAATTACTCATTATTTTCAAGGAGGCAGGATCAAAAGCTATGTGCTCGGGACACTGAGGCTTCAAGTGCACAGGTATTTGTAGAGCAAAGAACTGTTGGCACACATCTCATGTCAATCTGATGAGGGCCAAGTCAATGGCAAGCCATTATAATGAGACTTTTTCTAATTTCCTGTAACTCAGTCCACTGGTCACATCTGTGTCAACTTGGTGACCCAGAGGGTCAATTACCATGAGGACCCAGTACACCTCTACTTATTTCCTAAAGAATTACTTTAGTTAAGTCTGCAAGTGATATTAAGTGTATGTGACTTTTTTCTATTTGGTAAGATTTTTCACTAAAGCCTTTCAGTTCATGTTTTTAAACTTCCAGATTAATTCAGTCTAGCAGTTTTACATGTTCCTTTTTGTTTATCTTTCATCACCTTCTGAACACAGCTGTTGATTTATTGATTCTGTGATGGTAGGGATTGAATCCAGAGCCTGTACATGCAGGGCAAGCTCTCTTCACTGAACTATAGCCAGACCTCTGTGAAGGTGTGGAGGTTCAAGCACTGAGCAGGCAGTGAGGCCTGCTGAAAATGGCAATATTCTGATATTATTTTGCCTTTTGCATCTTGGTGCTTAAAAAGATCCTTATGGGGTCCATGGTGGACTGCTTCCTTCACACGCCTAAGGCCCAAGGTTCTACCCCAGCACTGGATGGGCAGCTTGTGCTTTATAAAGCCTTACCTAGATACAATGGTAGACTCTAAATTCATCTTAAAGACTGGTGTTCTGGTTTAAGAAAGAATTCTTTCCTTAATGGTCCTGAATTATCGAGAACAATCTGGAGGCAACCATGCAGTAAGAATTTCCCTTCAGGAGTTGAGTCTCTTGCTTTCTGACAGATGCCAGGTGACCATGTGAAACTGACAACTTTTCTACTCAAAAAGCAGTTGATGGCGTGGAATTTTATCCATCTGCCAAACTCTGTATGCATTATCTTTCACTTTGGAAGAAAGCGACCAACATTTGTGACAGTGATTACCAGTCCCATTACTGTATCACATGAGACAAGAGAAAACAGTGTCAGTGTGAAAGTGACAGAGACTCCAGTGATCCAACAGGAAGCCACACCAGGGCCAGCAACTTGAGGGTGAGCTCATTTGGTTTCTTCAACTTTTTGCTGAGATTTAGAAAAAGTCTTAAAACTCAAAATTAACACATCAAGTATTGCAGTTGTGTAACACAATGTTTTAACAGAAGAACACCATCCTCAGGTTACAGCAGTTGCTCGAGTGCCCAGACGTCCTGGTGCAGTGGTTTAATTAGTTAAACAAATGCTCGGTTACCTAGACGTATGAGTGAGCCTTAGGCATCCTTTCTGACCTCCTACCATGAGCCTCAATGACCAGTTCAATTTGAAGAGCTACAGGGCCCTGGAGAGCTCATACTCCAGCGGCTTAAAACTGCTTAGCTTCAGTTATGTTTGATCAGCCACTTAGACCCTCCAAAACGATGCCTTTAAAAAGAGATGTATACTGGGAAAACAACAGCAACAACAAAAAATACCCTTAGAATGTTTCCAGTAACAGAAGGGATAGGGATGAAGATGAGGGGTGGTTTGTGTGGTTTTTATCACCAATTTCATCAGCAAATCTCAAAAATCCAAACCTGTATCAAATAATTTAAACAGAAGTGGCATTTTCTTCATGTGGAATGCAAAATGCACACATTCACTTACTTACATATACATAAATATATACATATATGTTTCCTTTACAAAGCTCAAAGGTTGCATTACCAGCATGCAAACCTTTTCTTCCACGGAAATGCCTAATACTGACAAGGAATGTCTAAAATACTTAAAAGATATTTTTAGAAAATGGGACTTTCTTCTCTGCTTGGCTCTTAAGAGAATTTTTTCTGCCAACCTTTTTTTTTTTTTTTTTTTTTTTAACCAATGATCGTTGAAAAAATTTTTTACAGCCACATTGGTAATACACATTCAAAACATACAATAAAATGGCCTGCATGGATTACAAAAAAATGAGAGAAAAAAACTACCCCACAATAAAACCTAAACCCTTAGAAAGTATAGTCTAACTTCCGTCTTCCTTTCGGCCACGTAATGTATTTCCGTTGAATCTGAAGCAGCACCATCTAAGATGCTTGCAAGCAGTAGGTCACGTTTCCCAGCTGCTGTCTTTAAATGCAATTTGGACTAATCTGAGTTCTAGTTCAAAAGCATCCGGGCGATCCTGAGGGTTTGCAGCCAGCATTTCTTTTATTAGCTGTTTCATTCGCCCATTCATAGACTTTTTCTTCACAGGGATGAGAAGTTCCATTTTGGGGTTTTCCAGAAGTGCCTCCCCGACAGGCACAATTTCGGTTCCCTGCTTCACATAACTCCCCAAGAGCTCCTTCTTTGTCTCTGTGTCTATGAAGGTGATCCTCTCCAGCATTGCCCAGATGATAATTCCCAGAGCAAAAATGTCGGCTTTTGCTGTGTAGTGTCCTTCCCATACTTCGGGAGCCATGTAGAAATCCGTTCCACATGCTGTGGAGAGGAAACACTTGTTTACACTGACAGGTTCTTCTGGGTTCTGCCCAGATGCTGAGCAAACTTTACTTAGGCCAAAATCAGCCACTTTCAGTGTGGGTTCCAAGTCACTGGTATCCAACCTGCTCTGAGAAATCAGGATGTTATCAGGCTTCAGGTCTCGGTGGATGATCTGGTTTTTGTGCAAGAAGGCCAGAGCACTGCTGAGCTGAAGCATGAAGCTGGTGTTAGTCTTTCGATTGGGTTTCCTGGACAACAGATACTCGTTCATATCTCCTCCGTCACAAAAGTCCATCACAAACCACAAATAATAGGCGCTTCTGGGATCAAAGGCAATCTCTCCTTTTAATGAAGTCTCTACAAGCTGTAAAGAAGGAGAGTAGTTACACACGACACAAAGGTTAAAGGGAAAGGAGATACAGTTCAGCAGTTCTGAGCTTAATGCTCTCACAGAGGACTACAGTTCAGGCCCTCAATAAGCATGTTAGTGGCTCACAACTGCCTGCAACTATAGCTCTGGTCTTCTGTCTTCTAAGGGCACCTGCACTGATACACATATACCCACATACCCCTCCCCAGCATAATCAAAAATTAATAAGATAAGTCTTTTTTATTTGTTCATGGTTTTGTTTTGTTCTGTTGAGACAGGGGTTTAGACAGGTGTAGCCCTGGCTGTCCTGGAACTTGCTCTGTAGACAAGGCTGGCTTTGAACTCAGAAATCTGCCTTCCTCTGCCTCCCAAGTGCTGGGATTAAAGGCTGCCACCACTACTGGCGATAAATCTTGTTAAAATATACTAAGAAGAAAGTTGGGTCAATCTGCAGCTTTCTTTTGTTTCTGAAGTGTTGGGAATTGGACCCAGGGTCTTGTACACGCTAGGCAAAAGTTTCTTAAATGAATGTAGAGGTCACAAGAAAATTAGCAATAGTCAAAGGCTTAATGAATGTTTAGCTATCAAAAATTAACTCAAAGCCATGTATTTTTAGTACATATACAAAGTTGTCTGTTCTTATAGCAACATAATGGTTTAATTGGGGAAAACAAAGACTTCTGATATTTTCCTACTGTCGTTCATCAGCATGAAAATACCAAAGTACTTATCAGTGGATTGCGTTATGGTATAATGCTCAATTTGGGTACCACTTCTTCTTTTTCTCTCTTTTGAGACAGGGTCTCAAGTAGTCCACAAAGGCCTCAAACTCACTGCATATAGTTCATGGCTGGCCTAGAACACGGATCCTCCTGCATCCATCTCCAGTGCTGGAATTACTGGAATTACAGGTGTGTGTGTCACTACACCCAGCTCAAGCGATCTCAAATTTGAGGCCAGCCTGAGTTACAGGGTGAGACTGTCTCAGGGAGGGAGAAAGGTTAAACATCACTGTGTGAAGGTGGGTGTGGTGGCACACACTGTGATCCCAGCACTACAGAAACAGAGGCACGAGGCTCAATGAAAGCTGTTAGACAGAATTTCCAACAGTTTCTGAATCTGCCTTAAACATGTGTCTACCACTTTGTACTAATATAGTTATGTGAAGCACTGTTCTCATTTTTATAAAATACAAATCATCAACTGTGGAAAATGCTAAAGATGGTCTAAGTCCTAAAGTAACAAATATTCAATCCAAATTCTCTTTTTAAAAAATGAGTTTAACTGTGTCTGAGGATAACTCTGGGAAGCAGGTTCTCTCCTGCTACCTTGTAGGACCTGAGGATGGAAGGCAGGTTGTCAGGTCTGCATTCAAGTACCTCTGCCCACAGCACCATCTCGTCAGCTCGAGATTTACCTCTATGTAGAAATAAACAGGTACATTCACTCCATTATTGTATAGTTTGCTTCCTACTTTGTAAGGTAAAATTATATTTATACCAAAGGATTGCTTTACAATGAAATGATTTGATTCATTATCAGCATGTTTGATTTGTAGATGTTACACACCCAGGGTTGTGCACGTTTTTCTGGTAAGAGGGTCTTAGTGGAAGGGTTAGGAAGCCCTGCTCTCCTCTGCTCTGCACTGTGAATCAAGTCCCAGTCTCCAGCTTTACTGGAAACCTCAAGAATATTTTATTTCATTTGTGTTTTTATACATGCCTCACACATTTTGTAGTTGTACTTTAGAAAGTGCTCAACTGGCCAACATTTTTTACATATCGATATAGCTGAATCCTCTCACCACCTAGGTCATCACTTCATGAACAAACTAAAATATAGCAGTATATTGTTTTTAAGTTAATTTTTATGTCGTGTCTAAAGAGAACAGCGAAAGGGGAAGAATAGAAGTGGAGCTGTTGAATAAGCAACTGCTAAGTTTCCAGTACAATCACTACTATTACGAATCACCATTGCTACTTCTTCTGGTTATTATAGCAAAAGCAAAGCCTTCATCTGCCTCCACCTGGCAGAGGGCAGCAATGGTGACAGCCTGCAGGAGTCTCCTGACTGCATGGTATACCAGTGCAGAGAGGCTGACACACAGGTGTGCCATCTCTGACTTCAGTTTTTCTATCTTTACCTTAAAATATAAACTTAATAAATAGCTTTGTATAATGCAGAATATCGGTACTCAAACAGTGGTTTAGAAGGCAGGCATGGTGGTGCACATAATACTTGCTTGCAAGAAGGGAAATATATAGTTTTCACCCACTTATCTAGATAATGCTTGTTAGACTTTGTAAGTTTTAAATAATTGATAATTATTATAAGTATGTGCACCATATTCAGCAGTTCATAATTCTTCAGCCCCAAGATCTATCAGATTCTCTATTATATGTTCCTACACCATCTATGCCATTTGTCTGAAATATACAGACCAGAGGATGAAAAGTCCCTATGCATGACATTAAGCCCTTGTAACTTTTACATTTTCTCTTTGATGAGGTTTTTAGCTATTAGAAATTGATTTAATGATTCCAAATGAGAACAAGGAAAAACATATAAAAATGAAAATTCATAAAGATAATAAAGGCCATGCATAGGGACTCCCTGATCATGTTACAGATTTATCGATTTTATTGTATTGTTTTGATACAATTCTACTGATAAATATATGGTCAATTAGCTGGGTGTGTGCTTTTAAACAGAGGCTTATGTTTAGACCTGTTTAGTCCAGTTACCAAGGGTGTGGCTATTACTGATAGTGGTAATTTTTCCTTGTCTTCTGCATTTGTTTTCAAAATAACTGGTTTCCAGGAACTGACCTTAGATGCTAGTCTCAAACCTCCTGCAGTTCCCACCTTGTTCTATTGCTATGCAGACTGCTTAAGTACCAGGCATAAGAGCTGGCTTGTGTTATTTTGAGTTATGTGTGGCACAAGTTTAAAGCAGACACCTCTTTCCTCTAAAGACCTCTATCTACACTTGGCCACAGAACACCCGCATCTAAGAGAGAAGTTCATTTCATACACTGGCTTCCTCTTGCTGACCAATATTACATCCATTTCCTATGCAATGGCACATACCTGTAAATAAAGGGAAGAATTAGAGCCGTGGGACATCTTCTGTACCATCCCATCTTTCTGTAGAATGCACTCTTCCAAGTGAATCACATTTGGGTGTTGGCTCTTGATACTGCTTAGTGCCCAGAACTCTCGAAGGGCTAGTTCAACATTTTCAGGTGCGTGGCATCGAATTTTCTTCACAGCTACTCTCGCAGAGGTCTTTCTGATGACTGCTTCATACACAACACCGTAACTACCTCGGCCTACCTCCCGTATTAGATCGTACTTTGGCTGGCTACTCACCATCTTCAAGGTCGAGGTTTCTGGAAAAATCAACAGAGTGCTGTGCTGAAATGAGGTGGACCGGCTGGCTTGTATTCTTATGCATGATTTACCCATCTGTTTCGCTGTCTGAGGTACTTGAAAGGGTATCTAGCTGTGCTTTGGACCAATCTATCAATAATAATAAAATAGCACTTATCATGTATCATGAACTATTTCAAGTACTTTTTAACAATTTTTAAAGTTTTTGTTGTCTTTGAGATAGGGTCTTGCTAAGTTTCCCTGGCCTGGAGCTTGATATATAGATTATACCACCTTTAGAAGGCATGGTTACAATGCCACCATCCCTGACTTGTGTGTGAGTGCAGGCATGCCCATGCCATGGCATGCCTATTAGGAGATAATCTTGGCTCTCCTGTCACTGCTACAGCATATGCCAAGGTAGCTGCCTGTGAACTGTGGAGACTCTCCTGTCTCTGCTGCCCATCTCACCATAAGAAGTCACATCTGGCTCAGCAAATGTTTACCCATTGAACTAACTCCGCCCCCCCCTCCACCCACTCACTCCTATTTTTGAACAAGACCTCACTATGAAACTATGGTTGGCCTCCAACTCAAGAGATAAGCCCATATCTGCTTCCCCAGTGCTGGGATTAAAGATTTATGTCACCAAGCCTTGCTTCCAGTCCTTATTCTAAAAGACAGGCTCTTATGATTATGTAGCTCAAGACAGCTTTCACTTCTTTTAAGATTTTATTATAAATGTTGTTGTGCATGTGCGTAGCTTTGTGTAAGTCAGAGGACAATATGTGGGGGTCAGATCTCTCCTTCTACCATGTGGTTCCAGAAACTGACCTCATGTTGTAAGGGTTGGCAGAAAATAACTTTACCAACTGAGCCATCTCAATAGCCCTGGGTTCCTTGGTCTCTGGAATGGTGGTATTACAAGTGTGTGTAGTAGACAAACCTGGCTGCTTTATATTAAGTTCATTTAATCCTTAACTGCCTGAAAATATCAATGTTAAAAGTAAACCTGAAATTTGAAATTTCATCAAGAGGTGGTGGCTCACACCTTTAATCTCAGTATGTGGGAGGCAGAGGCTGGTGGATCTCTGAATTCAAGGCCAGCCTGGTCTACAGAGGGAATTCTAAGACAGCCAGGGCTACACAGAGACCCTGTCTTGAGAAGAAAAACAAACAAAAACAGTGAAACAGGAAAATCCCTCACACTTAGAAATATAAAACACTTGACTTCTGTTTATGGACTAAAAGTAGACAAGTTCACTTACTTATGTTTTGTTTGCAACAGTGTCTCAGCTAGCTCAGGCTAGCCTTACATTTACTATATAGCAGAGGATGACCCTGATATATAGTATATATATCTTCCACCTTTCAAGAACTGGGGTTATAGACCTGCACCAGTATGCTTAGTTATTTATTTCTTACAAAATGAGCACGAAAAAAAGTTTTTGTAGAACCGTTTCCTCAAAATGAAGTGAACCGATTAGAACAACACTACCTTTTTTATTGTTGTCTAACAGCTATTTAATTCTAGATCTCTTCTTGCCAAAAGGGGGAACAGCTTATACATCAAAGGGAATTCTCTGACAAAGTTCTCTGGAGCTCTAACTTGATAAATCATTTAAACGCAAGCTGGAGCAGCCCCACAGAGAAATGCTCTTCTGAGTGGAGAGTCTGCAGTGTGCTCACTGGAATCGCCGGCAGGAATAGTAAGATTGTATTTACATTGCACAACAGGGAAACAAAGTGACTGACCCAGGAACAACTACTTCAAGTTCATAGGCCAGATTTCAAAGAAAACGACTGTTTCCGACGTTTGCCTTGGGCGTTACTTCCTTTAATTGGTCGCCTACCCTTCAAGTTCTTACTGGATTCTCTACTGTCAGATTTCCTGTCACAGGCGGGCATTCTGTCCCGCTCTGTGTGGATTTCCCAGTTACTATGAGCTTCCAAGTGACTCTTTTCTCAGCAGCAGTCCCCTCTCCTCTCCCACTTGCCACAGTCCCCCTGAGAGAAGGACACCTTCCTGAATAAGAAAGGACGGTGTCAATCAAATTCTTGGGATCCTGGCTGGAGAGACGCCCTGCTGAAGCATCCTTCGAGAACCCTGGTGCCTTACGATGGCATGTCCTGGACCCTCCTGCCTGCCATTCTCCCTCCGGCGCTGGGCACCGGCGACTTGGGACATGCACCTGCTGGTGCCCGGGAAGGGACAAGTCAGGCCAGAGGTGCTGCCGACGCGGAGGCTCAGGCCGCGCTCACTGCCCAAGCAGCAAGATCACTCCAGGTGGCCGTCCCTTGAAACCCCGAGGGACCCTCCCGTGGCCCTTCAGCAGGCCCCACAGTCACTTCAACTCCTCGCGGCTGCGGACTAGGGGCCGGTACCCGGGAGTGGCCCCGGGCGGGAACGGAGGCCGCAGTCCCGGCCAGTGGCCGGGGCAGCACCGGGCCTTCCCGGGGATGACTCCGCTGAGAGGTGTGTGACAGGCCTGCTGGGGACAGAGACGCATGCAGGGAGGTCGGTTCTGACTGCAGGGCACCGGGGCCACGACGAAGGGCCAGGTTTACCTCAGGGCAGCCGCCGCCGCTTCTCCCTCTCATGAGCTCTGCAGGCCGCCATTATCGGGCAGCTCGCGCCTCGGCTGCCGCGGCCTCCAGTCAGAAGCCGGCGCGCGCCCCCGTGGTGCGCGGACACACCCCCTCACGCCGGGCCCGCCCCCTCCGGCTTTCCGTAGTGCGCGTGCGCAGCCGAGCGTCCCCTGCCGGGCGAGCGTCTCTCCCTGCGCGCCCGGGCCATTACACCTTGCCGCCGCTCTGGCGCTGCACGCAGTCGAGCGTCGCCAGCGGTGTGCGCGCTGCAGGGCGGACCACTGCTGCCCTGGCCCGCAGGGGTGGTGGCAGGGGACGGTCGCCCTCAGCCGCAGCAGGGACGCGTCCTGGAACCCCGAGGAAGCTGCGGCCACTGGCCTGAGCCGGCAGTGTACGTGCGCCATTGAGGGCTACCCTGCCCGCTCTCTTCAGACCTACCGAGCGGCGGGCTGGAGCGAGCGGTTCGCTGGGGCCCGATGCCCGGCGCATCTTTCTCGCCGGTCGTGGGGAGGCGCGGCCAGTGCTGGGAGGCTGGCTACACCTTCGACCCGAGCTGTGTTTGCGGGTGGCACAGTGGCCCAGGCAGCGACGCGGGGCTGGGTGCGATCTGGGAGGATGCTGTCCCCTGCCCCACCGGCGCGGTGGTATCTCCCTTAAAGAAGCCGGAACCCCATTGTTCCCGGCCGCGAGGATCGGGGCGCCCTGCCGGGTGAGAGAGAGGGTGCAGCCTACCTGGCTGGGCGCCCCGCCTAGCTGGTCTGAACCCATGTAGGCCTGAACCTACGAGTTGGGACCCACGTAGGCGAATGCACAGACATAAAACAGGTTGCCGAGGACTAGGATTGACGGCTAGAACTGCAGTCCCCTGGAGTAATTCAAATTGGAGCACGAAGCGATTCAAATACCCCAACAGCTGTCAGTTATATCCCTGAGTTGCCCTGAGATCTACCATCAGGGTGACAGTCACGGACCAACTGGCCGGCCCGTTCCTTACACAGATTCAGTAAGCGTCTGCCAGAAACGCCCATTCTTTCCTTTATTCTTCCTCACCTACTGCTTGTTCATAAGGTTGAAAGGCACATAAGCATCTCCGTGCCTCCAGGATCATCTTCCTTAGCCTTCTGTTTATGGGACTAATATTTGGGGTCTGGGCAACTTTTTATATAATCCATTCCGCACCATACTCCGAGAAAGTAAAGACTTTACCACTGACTCGGCTTTCCATAAGAGAGAAAGCCAGCACCTGCCACATTTGACCAAAAAGGTGTTTTCCTATAATACCCACCCTGTCCTGGCCTCTCTCCTAATCAAAACCCAGTAATCTGTTCAGAGCTTGTCCCGAGGGAATACTGACGTCAGTCAAGCCTTGTTTCCTGCCCTGGAAAGTAGGGGGTGTGGGGGGGGGGAATAGGAAAGCCCTACGGATGGACGGCTGCCCGCATTACTGAAGGATGGAATAGGAAGAGATCTCTCCATGAAAGCAGCCTTTTTATTCATCGTCACAGGAACTTCAAGGGACATACCTGTTCTAGCTGCTTTCCTGTTGCTGTGATTAAGAAGAAAAAAGCCACTGACCAAAAATACCTTAGGGGAGAAAAAGGCTTGTTTGCCTCAGGGTGACTGGGAATTCATCCATCCCTGAGGAAAGTCAGCGAAGGAACTGGGGGGGGGGGGAGGGGTAACTTACTGGCTTGCTTCAGGGTCATGGCTCAGCTACCTTTCTAAACTAGCCTGGGCTGGCCTGCCTAGAAATAGCACTGCCCACATTGGGCAGTCAATAAACTCCCCGCACAGATATGCTTACAGGACAGTCTGATGGAGGCAATCCCACACTGGGCACTTCCTCAAAGAGCTGAGCAGATAGCTGAGCTGTCAAGGTGACAGCTGAAGCTAACGATGAGACTAGTATATGTGAGCACACTGTCACTCTCTTCAGACACACCAGAAGAGGGCAGCAGATCCCATTGCAGATGGTTGTGAGCCACCATGTGGTCGCTGGCACATGAACTCAGGACCTCTGGAAGAACAGTCAGTGCTCTAACCACTGAGCCATCTCTCCAGCCCGAGACTAGTGTTTTATAGTGTGCCATCTTCTATGTGACTAACCAAATTAGTTGCTTATATTTCAAGCCTTTAAAAAGCCTATCAATCCAATACAGGAAGAATTACTCTACATTCTTCAGTTCTTTTGCCTTTGAGGCAGGGTCTCACTTCATATCCCTAGCTGGCCTGAAATTTACTCTGTAGACCAAGCATTGAACTCAGAGATCCTCCTGCCTCTGCCTCCTGAGTGCTGCTGGGATTAAAGGGATATACTACCACACCTGAGCAACCTTAAATTAAAAAAAAAAAAAAAAAAAAAAAAAGAGCATGGTTCTGTGTTTGTGTGATGTATGTGGAGTTCATTCTTGCCTTTCACCCTTGGGAGTGGTGGTAGTGGTTTGAGTATCCTTGGTCCATAGGGGGTGGTACTGTGAGAAGGTGTGGCCTTGTTGGAGGAAGTGTGTCACTGTGGGGGTGGGCTTTGGAGGTCTCCTATGCTCAACCTCTGCCCATTGCAGAAGAGATCCTCCTAGCTGCTGGAGGAAGGCACTCTCTCTCCTGGCTGCCTTCAAATCATGATGTAGCACCCTCAGCTTCTTCTGCGACACCATATCTCCCTGCACGCTGCCATGCTTCCTGTTATGATGACAGTGGGCTAAACCTCTGAATCTGTAAGCCAGCCCCAATTCCACGTCTGCTTTTGGAAGGGTGTCTCTTCACAGCAACGGGAACCCTAAGACAGGGATTCCAGGGGCTGAACTCTGGTTACCAGACTTGTGTATCCAGTACCTCTACCTCGCTGAGCCATCACATCCTCTTGCCTCTGACTCCTCACACATGGGATGAGAGTGTGTTTACAGGAATATAAATACATCATGCCTGACCTAATGGCATGTATTTAAAAGAAGAAACAACAGGGCTGGCCTGGTGGTGTACACCTTTAACCCAAGCAGTTGGGAAGCAGCAGGTAAATCTCTGAGTTCAAGGCCAGCCAGCGTTACAGAGTGAGCACAAATGACAGCCGCTGGAAGAATGAAAGCTTCTGAAAGCGTTGTCTGTGCTCGTAGGAGAGGGAAAACCAGGGATGAAATTGTGCATGGCTGAGTTGGTGAGGTTCCACTTCAGTGAGGCAGCCTGTCCTAGTCAAGGTCTCTATTCCTGCACAAAACACCATGACCAAGAAGCAGGTTAGGGAGGAAAGGGTTTATTTAGCTCACACTTCCACATTACTGTTCATCACCAAAGGAAGTCAGGACTGGAACTCAGGCAGGTCAGGAAGCAGGAGCTGATGCAGAGGCCATGGAGGGATGTTACTGGCTTCCCCTGGCTTGCTCTTCTTTTCTTCTTGCTTTTCTTTCTTATAGAACCCAAGTCTACCAGCCCAGGGATGGCACCACACACAATAGGCTGGGCCCTCTCCCTTGGTCACTAGTTGAGAAAATGCCTTATAGTTGGATCTCGTGGAGGCATTTCCTCAACTGAGGCTCCTTTCTCTGTGATAACTCCAGCTTGTGTCAAGTTGACACAAAACCAGCCAGTACACACACAGCCTGTCTGGAGGCCTGAGGTCTATCATAGGAGAGTACACACACACACACACATACACACATAAACACACACACACACGAACACATAGACACATGAACACACACGCATGAACATAATAGCATAGTTTAACAGAGTATATAAACTTTAAATTTATAATGTATACATAATATTAGCATGGCTAAGATTCATAGTTATAGCCAAGGAAAATACATTCATTGCCTCTAGCATAAAGCAATTAACATTGCTAAACATTTAATCCCAGCACTCAGGAGGCAGAAGCAGGTGAATTTCTTGAGTTTGAGGCCAGCCTGGTCTACATAGTGAATTCCAGGGTAGCCAGGGCTACATAGTGAGGCTTTGTCTCAAAATGAAGAAAAAAAGAAGAAGGAGAAGAAGAAAAACATTTGTCTTATTTAGGGTCATTGCTGTGAAGAAACGCCATGACCAAGGCAACTCTCAGAAAGGCAAACATGTAATCAGAGCTGGCTTACAGTTTCGGAGGCCCGTTAATGTCATGGCAGGAAGCCTGGCAGAGTACAGGTAGACACAAGGCAGCCGGAGGAGACTTTTCTGCACTGGGCGGAGCTTGAGGACTAGCAGCCCTCAAAGCCCGCCTATACAGTGACGCACTTTCTCCGACAAGGCCACACCCCCCTAACAGGGCCACTTTCCAAGGGCTAATCCTATTCAAACCACCATAACAGTTTTCTCATCTTTTATGTTTTCTATCTCAGATAATTAAATAGTAGACTTTATAAAGTTACTTTCTATAGAATTCCAACCAGTAGATGGACAAGAAATACTAGGATTAGAAAGGTAGAGCTTTCCAAGGTCTAGAGAAATGGCGCACCCAGAGAATGGTAATAAAACAGTGACAAGCCAGCAATGTGAACGGTTGTTGTGAAAATGAAGTTTAAGCAAACAACCTGAGCCGACTGACCAAACGTACACCAAGAGGGTGACGGAGCATCTTCAGGAAATATTGCTGTCAAGAAAAGGAGGCTAATTCAGATGGTGTCTGTCAGTTCGGCAGACTGTAAGAGGTAGACAAAGACCACCAATGTCACTTAAAATACAGACTGTCCTACAGGATAAGCTCCCTGGTCTTCCAGGAAACAAAAGGAAAAGGAGCCTGGACTAAGGAGGGTGAGGCAGGGGGATGAACATAATCCAAGGTCATCTTGAGATGACAGCGGGATGAGACCTTAGCAGCAAAATATGGGAACTATTGAAAGTTAACATATGGACTAGAGAGATGGCTCAGAGGTTAAGAGCACTGACTGCTCTTCCAGAGGTCCTGAGTTCAGTTCCTAGCAACCACACGGAGGCTCACAACCATCTGTAATGAGATCTGATGCCCTCTTCTGGTATGTCTGAAGACAGACAGCTACAATATACTCATATAAATAAAATAAAATAAAACAAGATCTTTTAAAAAGAAAGAAAGGGGCTGGAGAGATGGCTCAGTGGTTAAGAGCACTGACTGCTCTTCCAGAAGTCCTGAGTTCAATTCCCAGCAACCACATGGTGGCTCACAACCATCTGTAATAAGATCTGGTGCCCTCTTCTGATGTGTCTGAAGACAGTGACTGTACTTATATATAATAAATAAACAAATCTTTAAAAAAAATAAAAAGAAAGAAAAGAAGGAATGAAGGAAAGAAGAAAGAGAAAGAAAAGTTAACACGAAGCCCTGTCTCAGAAGACCACCCCTCCTCCCATTGATGTCTGTGGTAAGATTTGGGGAACCAGTTTTTTAAAGATACTTTTTCCTTTAGTCCAGGCTGAGTTTGAATTTGTTTTGAACTTCCTGCTGGCCTTGAATTTGGATTCTCATTCTTGCATAATAATAGGGTTATGCAGGCATGGAGACCACACGGGTTCATGGTACCTCGGGCCTCGTGAATGTACCCAAGCTCTCTCCCAGCTGAGCTGTATCTCAGCCTTGAACTTTATCTGGTATTAACTTAAACTGTTCTGAAATAAAAAGAATCTTGCTCAAACCAAATGGGTAGCTGAACAAGGGAAAATTTGACTGGGACAAACCTGCCCCCTGGTGGTCAGTTCTGTGAGTGCAGCTGACAGTTGCAGAGCCTAGGCCACATCCCACCTCCCACCCCAAGTCTACAGCACGTCTGAATTCGGAATTCAGACTTGCCATTTGTCACGTCTCTAGGTTGGAGTGACGTCCTTTAGCTTGTAGAAGCCCCATGAAGCAGACAGTCTTAGCAGACCATTTTCACCTAAAAATAAACAAAAAACCCCCAGACACTCAGTGACTTAGGTACTTTTCTCAGAGGCTGGGGACAGATGGGCTGTTTTTCTTCTCTTCTTGCTACCCAGGTGGCTCCAGACAGGCAAGCACCTCAAAGGAGACAACAAGGAATAGAGAAGAGGGCCTACAAGGGAGGTGTGCCTAAGTCTGAATGAAACCTGGCCTGCTCCAGGCAGAGCTGTGCTGTCCCTAGGTGGGGACAGCTGCCCCTGACATCTGATTCTCCATCCTAGAAGCCTGGGCAGGGGCTGGCTCCATCCTTACCCCCTGGGGCTGGCTGTCAGGACGCCAAGGGGCCAGTCCTACAGTGCATGTATCCATCGAAAGGATGCTTCTTGGAAGTTCACGTCTGGCTGGCTCTGCCCCATCCCAGTCTCTGGTGTTCCTAAAGTTCAAGGAACTGGACCAGGGAGTCTACTGCTCAGCCAGGCTCCCTCTGGGCCAGGGCTCAATTTCTTTGACTTAAACCAACCCAAGGGTCTGTGTCAACCTTGGGTGACGTGAAGTTAAGCACATCGCATGGATGGAGAGATAAATGCTGACAGATAAGATCAGCTCTTCTGTTTGTTGTGTGACCCAAGCAAGTGAATGTGCCTTTCAAGAGCCTCAGTTTCCCCCAATTTCTTATTAAAAAAAAAAAGAGATACCAGCAGTTCTGAAGGGGCAACCATAGGAATGCACATGGCAAAGCAGGTGGCACATTTGTCTCTTCAGTAGGCACTAAAAACCCAGGTCGCCATGGTGACTTACTATCTCTCCACAGAGTAGAGAGGGAATAGAGCCTGTCTGGAGACATTGCCTGACCGGGCGGCCAGGGGATGACTTTCTTATCAGTCCAACCTCAGAGCCAGGCTATTAATACTCATGGTGCCCCACAGCCTGAGAGCTAACATTCTAGCCTCGAGGTGCAGAGGTGGGAGGGTGGGGCCGCGGAACAGATGGCCTGGGTGGGAGTGACCCTGCCCAATCTCAGCAGGTGGCACTTGGGCCCTACTGCCAGACACTGTCCACCTGCAGACTAGGGTCTAGGCAAGTGTGAAATTCCTGAATGAAGTCAAGCCTGGGGCAGGCATCTTCCTATTCCCTTAGGAGCTCTGCACTGTCCTTCCAGGCATCCGGCTGCCCAATAAAGCAGGATCCTGATGGGTGCCAGGAGCGAGCTCATCCAGCATGCCCGGAACTGTGGGCTGTCAAAGTGAGAAGGCATGCAGGGGCTGGGGAGATGGCTCGGGGGTTAGGAGCACTGACTGCTCTTCCAGAGGTCCTGAGTTCAAGTCCCAGCAATCACGTGGTGGCTCACAACCATCTGTAATGGAATCTGATGCCCTCTTCTGGTGTGTCTGAAGTACTTATATATAATAAATAAAGCATTTGGCTTTGCCCAGTTACAGGAAAGGCTCCTTCAGCTTCAGACAGGTCAGGCAGAGAACAGTCAGGCTTTGAACCCTTCTGTGTACTATAAATCCTTGTGAGCCTGTCATACTGGTACACACCTGTAATCATCCCAGGCCAGACTGCGGCACATAAACCTGAAACAGGGGCGAAGATGTATCTCAGCTGGTGGAGGGCTTGCCTTCAACACAGGAAGCCTGGGTTCCACCCCAGAACTGCATAAAACAGTTGCGGTATTTATCCTTCTAAGGTAGAGGCAAGAGGATCAGCCATTCATATTTAAGGCTAGCCTGGGCTACATGCGACTTGAATTTGAACATGAATGAGACAATCAACACAAACCACAGGAATTAGTATGTCTCCTGAGCCAAGGCTATCCACACATGAGCCAAGGCTATCCACACATGAGCCACGGCTATCCACACATGAGCCAAGGCTATCCACACATGAGCCAAGGCTATCCACACATGAGCCACGGCTATCCACACATGAGCCAAGGCTATCCACACATGAGCCAAGGCTATCCACACATGAGCCAAGGCTATCCACACATGAGCCACGGCTATCCACACATGAGCCAAGGCTATCCACACATGAGCCACGGCTATCCACGCGTAAATGGTGACAAATCCCAAGGAACAAAGAGCTCACAGGAATTCTCCCACCACCAATATTAGTTATACCGGACAATGCTCCTTTATTTCCTCATATTGATCATAAAAGTCAATAGCAGGTTGTGAGCTGGCTTAATGGGTAAAGGTGCCTGCACCAGGACTGACATTCTGGGTTTGATCCGTGGGACCCAGGTAGTGAAAAGAGAGATTCAAATCTCTCAAATACTCCACCGACCTTCAAACCCCTGCCATGGTAAGCACACGCCAATAGGCATGCACACAAAATAAATAGAAAAGAGTAAAAATAGATAAGTAGGATATATAAATGCCTATATAAATATAAATAAAATAAGTATGCCATAATAAATTTTTTATTAATACCAATTATTTATTTGTAGTATGATGTAACACGTATTAAACCTTGTATTAAAAACAAAACAGAAAGTCCCATACATGCATTATCTCATGTAAGTGTCACCCCTACATACACCCTATAGTTTCCATGGTTTCATCTCACAGCTGAGGACACCAGACCGTGGGGAACTAAGGCAGCCATGGCCTGAAGGCTCCCCCCACCCCCCCCAGCAGGTCTTCTCTGTTCCTCTTGCTCCTCCTGGCGTCAGACGGCAGAGGAGGGAGCCATGGCAGTCCATGCTGGCTGGAGCCTGGACACTGCTGGTTCTGGCTCCTGCAGCTCCCATGACGTCCTTGGGTTCAAGAGTCTCAGCTGCTTTCTGACTTTTCCTTCCCATCTCTTAGGCTTAGGTATAAATGTTCTGTTTTGTTTTTGAGACAGGGCTCATGTAGCCCAGGCTGGCCCATAACTTGCTATGTACTCAAGGAGGGCCCTTAATTCCTGATTGTCCTGCCGTCACCGCCCAAGTGCTGAAATTACAGATATGCTTGCCCATGTCTGTGGTTTTACAAGTAAAACTTTGTGGACAAAGTCCATGCCTTATTGTACGTGTTCCACCACACACACTAGGTAACTAACAGACCATACCAAGATAAGCATTCTTCCTTGGGGGCAAGGGGCTATGCTAAGGACAGTTCTAAAGGCTGGGAAGTCCAATGTCTTGTACCTGATGCGCCCCCCCTCCCGCCACATCATCCTATGGCGGAGTCTACAGAAGGGAGAAGTTGTGGAAATTTACTGGTTTCTTTTGTTTTGTCTTGTTTTTAAACTACTTGTAGTGGGGACCGAGGCAGGGCTTTATACATACATGCTTAGGCATATACTCACTAATGAGTACATCCTTAGACATGCCTATATATTTCATCTTAAAACACAATTATGTGTATGTGCATGTGCACGTGGAAGCTCATAGAGGCCAGTAGAAGGTGCCAGCTCCCCTGGAGCTGTAGTTGCAGGTGCTTTCTTTCTTTCTAGGATTTATTTATTTACTTTATGTACATGAGCACACTGTTGCTGTCTTCAGACACACCAGAAAAGGGCACCAGATCCCATTACAGATGGTTGTGAGCCACCATGTGATTGCTGGGATTTGAACTCAGGACCTCTGGAAGAGTAGCCAGTGCTTTTAACCGCATCTGTCCAACCCCTCTCTAGCCCCTCTTATTCTTTGTGTAATGAGCAGTTGTGGGTTTCTGCTTATCTGATCAGGGCCAAGCAATGTACTGCTCTATGGGGATAGTGATCAGTCACTTAGAATCACTTTTTATCACTGTGTCATTTAAGCTGAGTAACAATATCAGGTTTTCTCCCAGGTTCATGTTCCAGGAGTTACCTCAATGACATTCAGCTCTAGGGCATTTTCTCAATTAGTGACCAATAGGGAATGGCCTACCCCATTGTGGGTAGGCTTGGGTTCTATAAGAAGGCAGGCTGAGCAAGCCAAAGGAAAAGGAAGCAAGCCAGTAAGCAGCAGCCCTCCATGGTTCCTGCCTCCAGGTTCCAGCCCCGCTTGAGTTTCTGCCCTGACTTCCCCCAGGGATGGACTATATGATCTGGACGTGTAAACCAAATAAATTCTTTTCTCCTTAGCTTGCATTTTGGTTATGGTGTTTTGTTTGCAGCAATAGGAACCCTAACTAAGATGCCTTCCCAGTGGGGAATCAATCCACACTTAGAGACAAGAAAAAAATCTTTCTTATGGCAGCGCATTCAACTGGAGCTCAGACCCAAATAAGAGTTGGCCTTGAGCAGAAGGCGTCACTATCTTATATACACCTTAGGCTGATGAAGTTCATGTATGTTGTCCTCCTTAAATCTCTTCTAGGTCCTGGCTCTAGGCTACACTTTGAACAATTTAAACAGAGACAGGAGACTGCAAGTCTGGCTGCTGGGAGATGTACACAGCAAAGATTGCCAGAATAATTTCTTAAGTACACCAGCATTGTTCCTTTTGAATACTTGTTACCCGGATCACCTTGCCCACCTGGCAGAAGTATGCTTTCTCTTGAGAAGAGAACTGGAGACTTTCTGACTTAGCAGCAAACCAGGACTTAGCATTGTTTGTGACCCTGTACTGTCCCTATGAGCTGCCTGTTAGAGTCCTGGACTTTTGAGGAGGGACCTGAAAGCTGGTTCATCCTGGTGAACAAGTGTGCATCTCACATAAGCTTTGCTTACCTCTGACAGGCCTGATTAACAGACTACCTATCTTTGGGGTGATTTAGGGCAGGGCTCCTTTGGCTAAATTCTACTTCGTGCGATTTAACGTCTAAGCAAATCTATCAGTAAATCCTTTATCGAATCAAGCCTATGACCTTAGATTTCTTCTATATCAAGGAACATATTTAAATGGAGTGATTAAGGAAGGCTTAACCTGGAACAGGGGACAGCTCAATCAAAAAGGACTAGACTATTATAAAAAAAATTCATAATTTAAAAAATGTATTTTATTGTGGCAGGTATAGGAGGGCATGCACAACCAACAGGAGCTTGCTTAGAAATCAGGGCAGCTGCGGCTATCAGACCTCTCAATCCACCCATGAGTTTGCGGACAGAACCCAGCTTTGGATATCTGTGCTTTTACCTACTGGGCCATCTCACCAGCCCTATTTATGTGTTTTGTGACAAAGTCTTACTCTATAACCCAGTCTAACCCCAGCTAGCCATGATCCTCCTGCCTCAGCCTCTGCAACACTGAGATTACAGCAAGAACCACCACATTCAGCTAGAGGCAGACTTTGTGTGTTTGGAGACAGGGTCTCTCTGTGTAGCTCTTGCTGTCCTGGGACTTACTCTGTAGACCAGGCTGACCTCAACCTCGCTGAGATCTATCTGCATCAGCCTCCCAAGTTCTGGGATTAGAGGTGTGCTCTACCACGGCCTGGCAGGCGCTGACATTTTTAGGCAGAGAACATAGGATGCTTCCTGGCACAGTGCTTAATGACGGGGAGAAGACAGATGGTCCTGAGGGGTTGGAAGGTCAGAGTCACGCCACAGTCTTGAGCAAAGGGCTTCTCCCCATCCGAGCCTCGTTCATCTTCTGAGTTTAGCTGTACGACAGAGAGCAGTTACTTGAAAGCCACATGTCCCTTCCAAGTAGCACCCACCTCCTGACCTCTTACTCCCCTTCTTGGCTGTTATGGATCCCCCTGCCCCCCCTGCCCCACCTCCACTCTCCCCTCCCCGTTTCCTAGGCTGAACTGCTGGGTGTTATATTGCCCATAATAGAACTTTGGAGGTTCTGGGACCCCAGTCCATAGCCTAGTTCTGGCATTCAGCTCCTGTCACTGGGCCATGTTGGAGGAGAACGTTACTGGTGGCTGGTGCCTCAAATGGGGTGGTGACGCCTGTGACAGCAGCTGACATCCAGTGGATATTTGAAAACTTCAGTGCCGTGCCCTTTCCTTGCCGTCTTAGGGGACTGTCTTATTTTCTTCACAGCTTGGTTCTTTCTATCCGGGAGGCAGAGGGGTGTTTTAGATTTGGGGTGCCCACTTGCTTCCTAAATAGCTCTCCAAAGGAGCCAGATGTTCCTGCTAGTCCTGTGTGGAGGAACCTGGAGCAGCAGCTAAAGGTTACATCAGGGGCTCAGGCTTGAGGTGCACCTGTCACTCTTGAAAAATGCTGAAACTTGCAGGTCGGCTACTCTCAAGGTGGTCCATCCTTAGCTAACTGGAAGTCGGTCCTTAGCCTCATCACACAGTTCAGAAACCAAGGTTCAGAAAATTAGTATCACTAAACCACATCATCCAGAGATGAAATGAAGACTGGGGTCATTTTTTTTTCCCCTGCCACCATGACCCCAGGCACCCTGTCACCAGGTCACTTGGCTTCACAGCCTCCCTGGCACCTAAGTCAGGTGTCAATAAGCTCCATTCCCTGCTGAAGCATTACAGGGAGAGGACTGGGCTTCTTGGGGTCCCACAGTCAACTGATCACACCATTAGGAGGGTGTAACCCCCGATCACCAGCCCCAACTGAAAAGATGGGCAGTCTAAGACTGGAGGGTGGCCTGCACCCAAAATATTCAGACCAGAGGCTGCTCTCCTCCCTGCCCCCAGCAATGGGGGTTTTAAACATGAGCAGCTAGTTCTCTCACAAGGAGGATGAGCTGAGTCACGGTGTATTTATAGATGCGCCTCCTGCCTCTCCTCCTTCTCCAGGGTGTACCAGGTTCATTTGGGGCACAAGCAAAGGGTGACAACCTGTTTATCATCCAAGGTGCCCAAGCAAGCTGTTGAGACACTCTCTGAGAACGGGGTCTGGATGCCGGCCCAGGCTTAGACCTGACCTGACCCTCACAAAGCCCAGACACAGGCAACTCTTCCTTACTCCAACTGCCCTGCCCTCTCCCAGCATTCCCCAGGGCACCTGAGGCAATCATACACCAAGGGACTCAGACTTGTATTAAAATAGGACAGAAATGATGCTTCTTCCAAGAAGTCAGCCTAGGTCCATCTGGAAGATTGCAAGCCTTTGCTGGCCCCACTGCCATGAGTCAGGCGGTAAGGCAAACACGATGTTTACCAGGGCCGTCTATGTTCCAAACACTGAGAGTTTTCACATTGCCTTTTTGTATGTTTGCTTACGTGTTGTTCTTTTTAAAACGAAAAGACAAGTCTCTCTATAACTCTGGCTAGCCTGGAACTCACTATAAAGACCAGACTGGCCTCAAACTCACAGACTGAGTGTGATCACAGAGACAGCTGAGCCCGCAAACCCCCCCCCCCCGCTGAGTCTCCCAAATCCCTGCTACCCCCCTTTCCCCCCACCCCACCCCTTCACCCTCCTCACCCCCGCATTGGGAGTAAAGGTGTGAGCCACCATAGCTGGCTGAGAACTGTTTTTCTGAGACTGAGTCAGACTCTATTGTTGCTAGGGTAACCTCAAATTCATAAACCTCCTGCCTCAGCCTCTCAAGGGTTGGGATTATAGGCTTGCTCCTTGTTACCCCACTAAGATTACTTTCTCCAGTAGTACTAGAGATAAAACCTAGGGCCTAGAGCATGCTCTCTAGAAAGTTAATGAGCTGCTCTCTAGAAAGCATTTCACATTTTTCCTTTCCATTCATTTATTTATTTTTACATTTGTTAATTTTGCGTGTGCAAAGGGTGTGCTGATACATGGGCAGTGTGCACACGTCAGTTCTAGCCTCTTAACATGTGGGCTCCGAGGGTGGAATCTGGGTCTTCTGGCTTGTCAGCAACCATCTTCATCTGCAGGATCTCTCTATCCTGCCCAGGCTGGCTTTGAACTTGGGATCCTTCTGCAGCAGCTTCTGCAGTGTGTGTGTGTGTGTGTGTGTGTGTGTGTGAGAGAGAGAGAGAGAGAGAGAGAGAGCTGCATCCTGAGGCCCAGCTGCTCTGGCTTGTAGTAGTTTAGGTTAGTCTGTCAGCTTTGAGTGTTAGAGAAAAATAAGGCTATAAGCTCCTATAAGCTCCACCCTTTGGCTCTACACTGTCGAAGAGAATCGCCTGCATTATGAGCAGCAACACTCCTTTGTTTTCTGATTTCCTGTGGTCTCTCCTCTAGGATCACCGCTTATGTATTTCTCCCAGTGTTGGTCATCTGAGTTTCTTCCAAGGTTTGTAAGGTCCAGTCCCCCCCCCACACACACACACATCTTGCAAGCCATGTGTCTTAGCTCAAGTCTGTAATTAGCACTCTGGAAGGATAAGGCAGGAAGATTTCTTCAAGTGTGGGGCTAGCCTGGTGTCTTTGTTAGTGTTTTACTGCTGTGAACAGATACCATGACCAAGGCAAGTCTTAGAGAGGACTACATTTAATTAGGTCTGGCTTACTGTTTCAGAGGTTTAGTCAATTATCATCAAGGTGGGAACATGGCAGCATCCAGGCAGGCATGGTGCAGGAGGCGCTG
Source organism: Micromys minutus (assembly GCF_963924665.1). Classification (NCBI taxonomy): domain Eukaryota; kingdom Metazoa; phylum Chordata; class Mammalia; order Rodentia; family Muridae; genus Micromys; species Micromys minutus. The sequence goes on from NC_137978.1 coordinate 48,355,989, forward strand.
AGAATTCTACATCTTCATCTGAAGGCTGCTAATGGAAGATTGACTTCCAAGCAGTTAGGGTGAGGGTCTCAAAGCTCACACCCACAGTGACACACCTACTCTAACAAGGTCACACCTCCTAATAGTGAGTGGCACTCCCTGAGCTAAGCATATACAAATCATCACACCTGGTTTATATATTCAACCACCTGTCTCAAAAAAATCTTTATATGTGCAATTAAAACATGTTTATCATATGTCTGTTTACATGATGGTTTCATAAATCTGGTTTCTCAGAGCACAACGGCTGAGTACCATGTATGAATATATTTACATTTTTGTTATTTCATGGTTATGGGTGTTTTGCCTACATGTATGTCTGTGCACCACATACATGTAGTGCTCAAAGGTGGCTAGAGAGGATGTTGGATCCCCACCACCTCCTGTCACTGGAGTTACAGACATTTGTGAGCCCCCACATGGCTGCTGGAAGTCAAATCCGTGTCCTCTGCAAGAGCAGCCAGTGCTCTTAACCACTGAGCCATCTCTCCAGCCCCCTGTGTGAATAGTTTACATAGTGATTTTATCAAATTGCAGTCCCCAAAGCCTCAAGAGGAGCCAACCATTAATATTTGTTTTGCTAGTTTTATAGGAGAAAATCTGACTTTATTGTGCCTTTGATTGTTTATAAGCAATGCAGATAAGCATGCTGCCCCGTCTTTGTTGGAGTCTCAGTGCACCTGTGCCCTGTGAACCACCTTTGTGTGCCCTTTGCCCTCTTACCCTTTGGCCTCCTCACTGACGCTCGGTCTGGACACACGTCTCTGGTGTTTTTGCCCCTTAGCCTGATACTTGTTTTTTAATCTTGTTCATGGAGCAACTGCAGATTTAAATATAGTCTGTTTCCCTCCCTTGTTGTTTGTGATTTGGATAGTCTCAGAAGGTGTGTGTGGCCAGGCCCTGGTTCCAGATGGTAGGGGTGGGGTGCAGCAACAGCTGGGCTCCCAAGACTGGCTCTTTGGGGTACAAGCAAAGAAAGGGGCAGCAGGGGCAGCAGAGAGCCACTGGCTGGCACTATGCTTGGCACACTTCCTCCAGTTCTTTCCGGGTCCTTCTGGGGAGTTCAGGGTGCTTACTGGGGAGGGCACCCTCTTCTCCGGAAGTGTGGGAGCCAGCCAGTATGCCCAGGGCAGAAGAAGAAGAAGTGAGTGTCCCTTAAACTCAAGCTCAAATTTGTGTGAACATTCTCTGTGTCTCTGTCTGTCTGTCTGTTTGTCTGTCTGTCTGTCTGTCTGTCTGTCTCTCTCTCTCTCTCTCTCTCTCACACACACACACAGACTAGAAATGAATTTCTCACAGTTCTGGAGCCTGGGGAGTTCCTTGCTGGGTGTTCCTGTATCATCCTTGCTGTGTGCTCGAAGGGAGGAACCGTCTCTTGTGGTCCCCCACCACCGTTCTTATTATTTAATATTTTAGGGCAGGGCCTTGAATTTCATTTGGAAGGGAGGCCTCATGTCCACAAATCCTCACTCCCAGGTATGGCTGTGAGTTTGGGGGCAACACAAGCTTCTGGCTCCTAGCAATTTTCTAGGAGTCTAACGTTGGACTTATTACCCAGTGCGTGGGCATATGACACAGTTCCCTTATCTGTGTAATGGGGATGGATCTGGACAGGACCTCATGAACTAATAAATCAGTACCTATAAAATGCTTAGGACAGCCTCCTGGAACACAGCTCCCTGGGTATCTTGCTTCCTTGTGTCTACCTGCCCTTGTATGAGCCCCTTTCACTAAGCATCAGGGTTGGGCTGTGAGCTGGGTAGATTTCAGTCACAAAGAGAGTGTCTGCCTATAGAGACAGCTCAGTGCTCCCCACTAAGTCTGACCTGAGTTCTATTCCTGGGCCCCACATGGTGGAGGGAGGTTGTCCTGGGGACTCTACACACACACATACATGCAAAATAAATAAATACAAATGAATTTTAAAACGGATAGTGTGTGACTTCCGGACCACCTCACAAAAGGCACCGCCATTGTCTTGCTTTTCTGAGTCACTCGCTCTGAGCCATGGTCTAGCAATGCACGGGGGTGGGTGGGTGACCGGTGGACAGTTACATGAGCAAGGACTACAACTTGTAAACCCTGAGGAAGCACCCTTGACAGTGACTCCTGTAGCTCAGATAAACTGGCCTGTAGTCCAGCCAATTTAGCACAGACCCTTAGAGGCGCTGAGCCAGAAATACCGACATAGCTGCTCTGGGTTACATGATACACTGAAACTGTGATAATCAGTGTTTTATTAGAGTTTTAAGCTAAATTAGGGGATAATTGGTTAGGCGGCAAAAGACCATCTATAGACCGAGATTGTGGGGTGAGGAGCCGAAGCTGAGGTGGGCGGGCACAGGTGGTACCAGCCTGGGCTGTGTTTGAACACCACACCTCAAAGAGGCAGAGCCAGCAGGGGCGTTGGCTCATACGGGAAATCTCAGCTATCCAGAGGCTGAAGCAGGAGAATCGTCCTGAATTGGAGATCTGACTGGGTTATACCGCAAGTTCCGGATCAGCTGTGCTTATGAATTGAGACCGGGAATAGCTCAATTGGCCGAGTGCTTGTCTAGCATTTGTGAGGAAAAAAAGAAAAAAACCTGGGCTCCATCTCCAGCACCACAGCAGGCCAGATGTGGTGGTACACGCCTGTGATCTCAGCGTTCAGGAGAGAAGGCAGGGGCAGTCGAGTTCAAGCCATTGCTCAGCCACACGCTAAGCTCCGAGCAAACACGCAAACACATCTTTAGACCATTGAGCCGCACCGAGCAGATGGCAGCCAGCCCTGCCCGCAGGATGTTTTATGAAGAACCGGCTTGGATCAGACATAGGCTCCCTCTTTGTGCTATAGGTTAGAAGGCTGGTCACCATGAAGTCTAGACTCTTGGCTCAGAGACATCTCTGTTCTACCCCACCACCATTTCACAAATCGGCAACCTGACACACCGAGATGGTGGCTACCCTGCCCGAGGTGACAGAACTGTTGCCATCTTCGGTGGCCTCTTCATGGCTCTCAGGGACTAGGTGTGACAGCACCACATCCCACACTTCCCAGAGCCCTTTCACACCTTCCTTCAGACCCATCAGTTTACATAGCTGCCTCACGTGCTTGGCATCCATGTCTTCTGAGACAGCCCATTCATTCATTCACTCACTCATTCATTCCTTCATTTTTGATTTTGTGAGACAGGGTTTCTCTATGTATCCCTAACTGTCCTGGAACTATATAGATGAGGCTGGCCTCAAACTCACAGAGATCCTCCTGCTTCTGTTTCTTGAGTACTGGGATTAAAGGCCTGTCCCACCATGTCTAAAATCCCTTTCTTTAAAGACTGTCCATTCCCCAGAGCCCTCAAGCTGTCAAGAATTGTTGTCCAGACCTGGGGACAACAGAAGAAGGCCATGGGGCTCCTGGCCCAGGCTTCATGTGCTGGGTTCCTGGAACACTCTGCTTCTTTCTGTGGCATGTGAGTCAGGCCCAGTGGACATCGTCCTGGCCCCTGGGATAGTTCATCACACCCCAGAACCCATCGGCCCGACTCTGTTAACTGCTCTAGCTTTCGCCTCTAGATCAAATGACTATTAGTTTGATCCTGTGATTTGGGCTGCTTTTTCACTGAGGGTGACGTAAAAGCCTATAACTGAGACCTCAGACCCCAGCAAAACAATCATCCCCCTGTTCCTGTTCCTGAGGGAAAGTCCAGAGCAGAGGCAGAATGAACCCCACACCCTGGGGGCTGGGGGAAGGAAGGGGCAGGTGGAGCAGAAGACACCTGAGACAGATCTGTCTGTGGTGGACTGTGAGTAACCAGGGAAGCATGTCAACAAGCCGGAAACAGGAGGGTGTGAAAGGGAAGATGGGGTGATCCCTTCTCCTGTGGTACCAAGAACAGGCCACTCCACTTGGGACAAAAAGGTAAAAGAAAGACCCTTGGGATCCACTCCAGCGGTTCTTCCATTTGGCAGATGAAGCCACTGGTAGCGGGTGTGGCCTGCTGGGTATCATGTTGCAAGTTTTGCTCAGGAGTCAGAGCCTAGGTTCCAGCCCTTGGCCAGGGTTCTTTCCTTCGATCCAAGAGACCTCAAACTCTCAGGTTTCCGAAAAGTCCCTTTTCTAGTGACAAATCCCAAAGAGCACAGACTGAGGGACTAAGTTTCAGCCTTACCATGTTGTGAACATGAGGCAGCTCCACACAGCAACCTGTCTCCCATCTGTAAAAAACAGAGACAAATATCAGGACCCGTATAGTTGAAAATTCCAGTTAAGCCTGTTTGTGAATATCTATAACCCCAGCCGCTTGGAGACTAAGGCAGGAAAATCAAACTCGAAGCAAAAAAGACTACAGAGTGAGTTGAGATCAGCCCTCTCATCTTGGTAATACCCCATCTTAGAAAGAAAGAAAGAAAGAAAGAAAGAAAGAAAGAAAGAAAGAAAGAAAGAAAGAAAGGACAAGAAGTAGTAGGTTTCTTATGGGAGTCCATGGTCTGTCTCCCCAGCCAAGCACTTTGACTAGGTTTACAGAACCAACCTTGAGTTCACCACTGTGGACGGAACAGGCCTCCAACTGACCCAGAAAGTCACCACCACAGCACCCACACCAATTACACCAGTGGGTACATGTTGTCTGACAGTCATTGTTGTAGCTTTCAGGGATCACAGTAAGACAGTTGATAATTTTTCTCCCCCAGCAGCCTAGCACCTTCTCGGATTCTGAGGGATAGTCAAAGCAGAGGATGCTTTTAGCTCAGCTCCAGCTTAATACCTCTATAACTGACCAAGGGCTGGAGAGATGGCTCGGTGGTTAAGAGCACTGACTGCTCCTCCAGAGGTCCTGAGTTCAATTCCCAGCAAGACATGGTGGCTCACAACCATCTGTAATGGGATCTGATGCCCTCTTCTGGTGTGTCTGAAGGCAGCTACAGTGTGCTCATATAAATAAAAAACATTTTAAAAATAATAAAAGAAAAAAGAAAAACACAGCAGTAAACCACCACACATAACTAAGTGGTGATTAACAGATATTTGGGGGGGAAAAAAGTGACCAAAGAGTGCAGTATATTCAGTGACAGGGTCTTATCAGCAAGTTTTGGTGGGCCACCAAGGACAATGGAAACACCCTGTGTGGTTTGGATGCATACCAAAAGAAGATGTCTTCTGGACAGGACATAGCCATTCCATTCATAAACTCACTGCATTTTATAAACTCAGCATTTCATGGGATGGAGAAGGGGCTGATTCCTCCCAGCATTCATTACCATTTAAAACTCACGCCTGTAGGAGGGAGATTTGCTGAGAAGGGGTTCTGGTGGGAGAGGGAAGGGGTTGAGTAGGGGAAAGGGAGTTGAGCATGACTAGCTTGCAGGAGATCTTAGGTTCATGCTCCAACACTCCACACACACACACACAGACACACACACACACACACATACACAGACACAGACCCAGAGAACATACACACAGATGTACACATACTCCCCAACCCCCCCATGCACATACAGTCACACACACACACAGAGACATACATACATACATACATACACACATACAGGTACACCTGCACACACACACACACACACACACACAGAGAGAGAGAGACAAACACACATACACCCCAAACCAACCTGGGCTGGATTACAGGAGCTCATTAGACTGTTCTCCCTACTTTAATAGGTTTGAAATTTTTTTTCGTAAAAAAAAAAACATTTATTTATTTTTATTTTATGTGCATTGGTGTTTAAGGATATCAGATTCCCCGGAAATGGAATTGCAGACAGTTTTGAGCCACCATGTGGTTGCTGGGAATTGAACTCAGGACCTCTGGAAGAACAGCCAGTGCTCTTAACCACTGAGCCATCTCTCCAGCCCTTGAAATATTAAGGTAAAAATAAGCCGGGCATTATGGTATCCTGTACATGTAATCCTGGCACTTGGGAGACAGAGGCAGGTGCATCTCTGTGAGTTCACAGCCAGCCTGGGCTACTCGGTGAGACTCTGTCTCCCCTCAAAACAGTCCTGAGCCCGACTCACCACTGATGATTCATATTGATCTCTTCAGCTCTCCATCCCATGGCTTTCTAGTTTGTTCTAAGGACTGGTAGTGACTGGTTTATAACTTCCTGGTGATGCTACCCGCCATCACTTGCTTTGGTGGAGCTTGGCCAAATGACTGCTCATCTCTGAACTGATCATCTGGAAGCAGGCGCTACTCTGCCCCACTGAGTCACTTAGAAGACTGAATGACAGGAGTATGGAAAAGTCTCGCTACAATGCCCAGCCCATAATAAACACTCAGGAACTGTTCCCACTCAGGAGCACAGGTTCGAGAGTCGCTCTGCCATTTGCCGCTGTGTGACTTGGGCCAAGCGAGCTATCTCTCTGGACCTCATTTCCAGCAGGGAGAGGAAAAACACGGCTCTCCCTGAAGGACAGGTGTGAGGCTCCAATGACCAGAAGAGTCCGGCTGCCCAGTGCCGCCCACGTGGGAATTTCCCCATCTCAGCCCTTGACTTTCAAAGGCGATGGCCTTACCAGCATCCAGGCTGGAGGCTGTCCCACTGTCCGTTTGCTGGGCCTCTGCACCTGGCTTGCCCAGTGTGTCTGGAGAAAGTCAACAAGAAGCTGTGAATTGCTCCTCTCAAGTGACAAGCATGTCCAGGACACAGATCAGCAGGGCTCTTTCTCCCTCCCCCTGCTGAGGTCACTCTTGCTGCCTTTCACTTGAGCTGTTCTTCAAGACAGGCTTTCTCTGTGTTGTCCTCGGTTCTCTCCACCTTCTCCCCCTCCTCCTCAGGTGGTCTGAATGTACCAAACACATCTCCACAGAGACACAAGCTCGGACCGGGCTGTGTCTCAGAGCCACCCCTGCTGGCTGCGTGACTTTTCAGGGGTTGCTTTGCCTCTCTGTGGCTGACCCGTCTGTCCACAACGGTTCTCCCACTGTAGACTGTTCAAGTGATGAAATCAAGCAAAGCAAGCAAGCGCTTCGCACAGCGCCTGGCATGTAATAGGTGCTCAGCCAACACCAGCCACCAGGATTTGGGAATCAGAGGAACCACAAGATCTTTAAAACTTGACATATCTTCATGCTGGGCCGAGGTTGACCTTGAACTCTCGGCAGTCCTCACGCCTAAGTCACCACGCCCTTTGTTCCCAAGGCCTCCTCCTATAACCTTGTTGGGACTGGTTCCTCCTCATCTCCCTTTTTCTGACACTGGTTCCTCTGCTCTTGGGACACCCCCTAAGGTTTTTTTTTTTTGTCCCCTGGAGGTGTGTGGAACCTAAACCCTAATCCCATGTGCTAGGCAAATGCTCTATCAGTGAGTCACATCTTTAGCTTTCTTTTCTTTTTTAAACCCCTTTTTCAAAGAATTTATTTATTTTTATTCTTCATATGGGTGTTTTGCACGAATGCATTTCTGTGCACCATGTGCAGCCAGAAGAGGTATCAGATCCCCTGGAACTGGAGTTACAGACAATTGTGAACCACCATGTGGGTGCTGGGATTTGAACCCCAGTCTCCTGAAAGAATAGCCGGGGCTCTTAACTGCTGAGCTATCTCTATAGCCTATACTACTTAAAAGTTTTAATTTATTTTATTTTTATGTGTATGTGTGTTTTGCCTGTGTGCATGTATGTACGTCATAAGCATGCAGTTCCCATGCAGACCAGAAGAGGGAGCCAGACCTCCTGGAAGGGGGATAACTGTTGTGAGCCGTGTGGATGTGGAGAGCCCAGCGGAGCCTCTGGCGGACTTCCAGGTGTCAGGGCAGGGATCTGAGGCAGCACAAGGTGCAAAGAAAACATATGAACCTGGGAAGGCAAGTTGACAGCCTTGGCGGCAAGCACCTTTACCCACTGAGCCATAGTGCTGACCTTCAAGAAAGCCTTGTCGGCATGCAGTGTGATGATTGGCTGTCAGGGTGGGCTGCCCAACATGGTAGTCTCAAAAAGATTCTGTTGAAATGCTTGACCGGAGTCTGAGGCAGGAGAAAGGGCTTGCAGAAGGGTTATAGAGCTGTTCAGGATCAAGATGGGGAACAGACTTAAGTTGGTACAGAAATGCTGGCTGTTAATCCCTTCAATGCCAGTGCCAACACCCCCCCCCCAGGTCCCATTTCCTCACTCCCAATTGACTGGGAGGGGGCCGGAGACCAACTTCTGCAGGAAACTAGGGTATCTGGCTCTCCCCTGAACCTGGCTCTGAACAGTCTGTTCTTGTTTACGACCCCCATTGCAGGGCAACAGCGATTGCTCATCCTGCATGTGATCTGAGAGGGCCAAATCTTTGAGGCCTGGAGGATATTCAAGCCCTGCCAGCGGCTTGGCTTCAGAATGCTCAGCTGGTCCCCTCCTGGGGCTCATGTGACCGAGATGCAGCTATAAATATCAGAGGGGCCTCAGACCAAGACAGAAGTCGGGTGTCAGGGGACGAAGACAAAGAGGATCCAAGTGGGTTTGGGGACAAAGACAAGCTCTCCATTCCACTCGGTGTGACACAGGTGGAAGAGACAGTCGCATTTTCGAAGCAATATGGATTATAAATCTAGCCTGATTCCGGACGGAAACGCTATGGAGAACCTGGAGAAGCAGCTGATCTGCCCCATCTGCCTGGAGATGTTTACCAAGCCCGTGGTCATCCTGCCTTGCCAGCACAACCTCTGCCGGAAGTGTGCCAACGACATCTTCCAGGTCAGTGCTAGGCATGGCCAGGACCTGGAATCCCTGCCCCCACCCCGCGCCCTCAGATCCCCGACGGCTTCTTAAAGGCCCCTCCCTCTCAGCCTAGGACACTTCGACCACTTTATGAGAAGCCATACAGAGACCCCTGGGAGGAGCTAGGGCTGCGGGTAGGGAAGGGGCTAAGGGGAAAGAGAAGCTGCCCCAGTCCTTCACGATGTACCCTCTAGTCCCCACCTGCCTGGACGGCTGGCTGTTGATTCCCTGGTCAAGAGTCAAATACCTCAAGTGATAAGAGGGGGAGGTGGGTAGAGAGGAGAGAGAAACCAGGCCCTGGGGCAGGAGCCAGCTCCAGGGTGGCAGGGGGCCCAGACTTTGGAGGGTGGCAAGAACATGGTCACAGCAGCATTTCGGGTGGTGCATGCTCCAAGAGCGAGCAGAAGGGACTCCATCTTCCTGAGGAGGGGAAGGGCAAGGTTGTGACTGGACTGGGAAGAGGGTCTGGAGCCACGACGATAATGCTCTTCCAAACTCAGGTCTGGTTGCACATGCCAACAATCCCAGCATTCAGGAACCCAAGGCAGGAGGATTGCTAAGAGTTTAGGGTCCGTCTGTGCTACGTAAGTAGTCTGAGAGGGCAAGACAAAACAAAACAAAACAAAAATTTTCCACAGTTATCTTTAAAGTAGATATCCTAGGAGTAAGACTTGTGGTACCAGTGGTAAACTGAGGCACAGAGAGATAATAGTTGCTTGTCTAAAGTCAAACGACTTGAAGTCATGATGGGCTGGCATTGAACCTCTTACCTATTTGAGTGCATCAACCAAGATACTTCACCACATGAGTGGGCTGGTTCTAGGTCAAGCGCAGTAGCCAGAGTGTGCTCTTTGGTTTGGCCAGTGTGTTTGGGGTACCTGGGGCAAGGAGAACTGAGGCTGGAGAGGGTAGGAACGCCTGCCTCAACGCCCGCCTCATCTTTGCCTTGGCTGTCTGCAGGCTGCTAATCCCTACTGGACCAACCGCAGTGGCTCGGTGTCCATGTCTGGAGGTCGTTTCCGTTGCCCCTCGTGCCGCCATGAAGTGGTCATGGACCGGCATGGGGTGTATGGCCTGCAGAGGAACCTGCTGGTGGAGAACATCATTGACATCTACAAGCAGGAATGCTCCAGGTCAGTGTGCAGCTGGAAAGCCACGCCTCCTCCCCAGGCCCCTCCCTCCCACCACCGGGAGAACACACACACCCTCTACCTCAGGAGGAACCTCAGCTCTTGAGTTCTGGGTGGGGCCATGAGAGAGTCCTGAGACTAGGCTGCAAGTGTGTGTGTGTGTGTGTGTGTGTGAGAGAGAGAGAGAGAGAGAGAGAGAGAGAGAGAGAGAGAGAGAGAGAGAGAGAGAGAGAGAGAGAGAGAGAAAGGAGAGAGAGAGAGAGAGAGAGAGAGAGAGAGAGAGAGAGAGAGAGAGAGGTGTGTGTGTGTGTGAGAGAGAGAGAGAGAGAAAGGGGGAGAGAGAGAGAGAGAGAGAGAGAGAGAGAGAGAGAGAGAGAGAGGGAGGGAGAGAGCGCTTCATCCTGTGTGATTATCCCTATGTAGAGAAGAAAATGGAATCTCAATCAGTTAGGTGTGGTGACTCACATCTATGAACCTATCACGAGAGCGGCAGAGACAGGGGGATTACTGTAAGTTCCAGGCCAGTCTAGCTTACAGAATGAGACTCAGTTCATCCCTCCTCGATAAGAATATTAATAATAACAACAACAACAGTAATAATAGTTTTGCACAGTTACCCAAAGCTTACCAGTCGGGAAGGGGGTGATCTAGGCAGAACTTGTGATTTGTGCATAGTAGGAGTTGTGCAGTGTTGGGCATCAAACTGGAAAGCGACACAGCTCCTTGGGTGATGTTTACAAGGAAGGGCATCCTGGCTGGGGCTCAATGGTAGAACCAGCCGAGGCGAGGCACCCTGTGAGTGCCCTGGGTGCTGGGATTCCCAGCACCAATGCCAATTGGTCCATCTACCTATCAGTCAAGTAAGTCGAAGATGCCAACAAGAATTGAGGTTCATGAGGACCACTGTCCTCCTGAAGCCTAAAACCTTCACCGGGCCGGTTAAGATGGAGCATAGGTAATCCCAGCGCTTAGGAGGCTGAGGCAGGAGGGCTGAGAGTTCAAGCCCAGCTTAGGTAGCCAGGCTCAGTCAAAGGAACAGACAGTAGCATCCGTGCTTGTCAAAGAGGATGTCACTAGAAGGTGCAAAAATATGAGATATTCATTGAGTGCTGCCCTTAGCTGCCCCGTGCAGCATTTCCCGTCTAGTCTCACTGTGATATCACAAGAGAGGGTCTCACTGACTCCGTGGTGAGCATTCTCCTCACTGTGTGTGTGTGTGTGTGTCTGTGTGAGTGTAAGTGTGTGTGTTTGCACTCATGGTAGCAATTGAACCTCATTAGGCAAATGCTCTGTCACTGAACTGCATCCCCAGAGCTTCCATTTTCAAGATGGAGCCTTGACAAGTAGCTCAGGCTGGTAGCAACTTGAGATCCTATTGTTTTTCAATCTCAGCTTTAAAATATATATTTATTTACTTTATTTTGCTTACAAATGTGTGTGTGTGTGTGTGTGTGTGTGTGTGTGAGCGCACTGTGGATACCAGAAGAGGGTACTGGTTCCGTGTATTAGTCAGGGTTTGCTATAGAAAAATAACATATGGTATATATGACTGATTGGAATGGCTCACGGGCTGTGGTCCAGCTATGACAATGGCCTGGAGCTAGAACAGGGTGACAGATGGTTGTGAGCCACCATGTGGTGCAGGGAACCAAACCCAGGTCCTTTGCAAGAACAGGAAGCTCTTCATTTCCCACCCATCTCTCCAGCTGTCACAGTGAATGTCCTGGGCTTCTCTGTTACATTATGGCTCATGTTGCCAGGCACAGACTACAAATGGACATTACTGAGCCACAGGCACAGTGGCATAGGCCTATAACTACTCGGGAGTCTGAGGCAGGAGGATCTCAGTTTCAAGGTCTACCCAGGCCACATTACAAATGCAGAGCCTGCCTGGACAGCTCAGAAAGATGCTGATTTGTATTAAAAATATACCAATGAGAATAAGGGATGGGGATGTAGATCGGCAGTAGGACTCCTGTCTAACACAAGGCTCTTCCCCAGACAACACACATATACACTGAAAAAAATATTTTTATCTATTTTCATTATTAGTGTGCGGTGGTGTGGGTGTGTGCACACCCTCCCAAAATGGCCCATGTGTGGAGGTCAGGGAACAACTTTGGGGAATCAGTTCTCTCCTTCTGCCTTTATATGAACTTCAGGGATCGAACTCAGGTTATTAGCCTTGTGCTGCAATACCTTTATTTCCTGAGCCATCTTCTCAGCCCACATGAAGCCTATTTTGGATGGTGATGGTGGTGACAATGACGATGTTGACGATAACGACGATAACGTAATTTATAGTATACTTATGTCAGCCTAATGCTGTTGAGTTTTGAAAATTGTGTTGTGCCTTGGAGGCTTTTCCCTAATAAGGAAAGACAATAATAGCGGCCCTTAAGCAGGGTCTGCTCAGAGCTCCGCAGGCCACATTCTGGCATGATTGGCACAGCTCTGAGAGACACTGAGGCGTGAGGAACTGGGATCACAGAAAACAAGCCAGTGTTTGACCCTGAGGCCTGGCCACAGGGGCAGCAGGCCCTCACCATCCAGCTGTCACACCATATACCACCGTCCCTGGGCATCGCAACAGGTGACAGTGACTCCAGGGAAATTCCCATCCCTGTGGCACAGTATGGGGTCCCTGTGATGAAAAAAACCAAACCAAGTGTTTGGAAAGTGGCTCCTGGACCCCACCAGTAAGCCTGGACATGACCAGCTACGCAGGGCTGTGGGGACTTGTGACAGGGACCCGGAGGGGGGATAGTTCCTGCTGGAGATGAAGTAAGGGCTGGGGAGTGCAGACTTGGCAGCTTATCCTAAGGGAATGTAGGGTGTATCTAGCTTTGACTCTAAAACCCCAATCTAGGCTGGGAAAGGTTGATGTTGGAAAGAAACATGCCAGGTACCCGAGTTGAGGAAGCCATAAAGGGAGAAGACAAAAATAAATACAAACAAACAAACAAACAAAAAACCAACAACTCTTCGGCCAGCTAGATGGCTCAGTGAGATAACCAGAGTTCTATCCCTGGACCCACACGGTAGCAGGAAAGAACCAACTCCTTCAAGCTCTTCTCTGACCCCCATGGATGTGGTGTGGCACACATGCCTCCTCCCAGATATACATATACTAAATTAATGCAGTTTAAAAAATTATGTATGTATTATATATAAGTACACTGTAGCTGTCTTCAGACACACCAGAAGAGAGCAACAGATCCCATGACAGATGGTTGTGAGCCACCATGTGGTTTCTGGGAATTGAACTCAGGACCTCTGGAAGAGCAGTCAGGGCTCTGAACCACTGAGCCACCTCTCCAGCCCAATGTGATTTCTAAAATTAAAAAAGAAGAGAGTCTAGGCCTTGGAGAGTCTTTGTAAAGCAGAGGTTTGTAGCCCTGTCCCCAACCACGTGTGCCTGTAGGGCTTAGGGTGCACAGACTGCCCACTTCTCTGAATTCTAGGAAACCCTCAGGATATATTTTCTGATGTATTCTTTCTACCTGTGTTTCATGTTATAGGCTCAGGATAAAGAACAAACAGGCTTCCCTGCCTAGTTAAAGGGTACAGTCTCATGGATTAAATATAGATATGAAGGCTGCCATTGGAATAAATTGCCCAGGCCCCAGCAACCAAATCTGTGGGGGCTAAAATTAGAGCAGGAGAGTCCTGGCCTCTGCTGTCTGTGCTGCTGAGCCACCTTGGGCAAGTCCATTTGTTAATGCGACTCTGTTGCATCTCACATATGATTAGCATCTTCTGGTCTAGCTGGGACTCTGGGGTCCTCCCCACCACCCCTGTACCAACTCAGGGCAGGTCGAACACCAGAGCCTGAGTTTTAGGGTTGGGAACAGATTTGTTTGATATCATTAGCTTCCTCGACCTTGGGCTCCCTCCCAGAAGTTAAACAGGAGAATGTTTGGAGCATCTTGATCCATTGGGAGCTCCCATACGGATGGGTGGCTTCTTGTGCCTGGAGCTAGGACTGGACAGGGAGATGGGGCTTCCCTGACCCGTGATTCTTCTCTACCTCAGTCGGCCCCTGCAGAAAGGCAGCCACCCGATGTGCAAGGAACACGAAGATGAGAAAATCAACATCTACTGCCTCACGTGTGAGGTGCCTACTTGCTCCTTGTGCAAGGTGTTCGGAGCTCACCAGGCCTGTGAGGTTGCCCCCTTACAAAGCATCTTCCAAGGACAGAAGGTACTGGCCACAGCTGCTGTGCCTAGATGATTCTGGGGGTGGATTTGACCCTTGAAGATGTGCTTAGCTGGCCTTTCAGGAATAGTCTCTCAGGAGGGACTTCCCAGACCACAGGGACAGTAGCCGTTACCTCCCTGGGGGAGGTGGCTGAGCTCATGGGTTATACTTAGAGCCACTTGAGAGCACCTGGGTGTGGCCACAGTCCATGGCTTCCCTGTCCTGTCCACTCTGTGGTCCCAGACCTCTCCCCCTGAGCCTCTCATGAAGCATTAGGCAGATTTGGGGCTCTTCCCTGGGTCACGGCAACCCAGCACCCTGCCGTGGAGTAAGCTGTAGCCCTACTTTCTGAACAACCTGTCCGCCACACTTCGCTTGTCTCTCTCTTCTAGAACTTTCCAGTTCTATTCCTTCTCTTAGAAAGTAGCAGCTGAGGACAGTGGCACAGGCCCTTAAGCCTAGCACTTAGGAGGCAGAGGAAGGATCATTGTGAATTTGAGGGCAGCCTGGTCTATATATTGAGTTCTGGGCCAGCCAAGGCAGAACAACAAGGTCCTGTCTTGAGGGGGAGGAGAGGGAGAGAGAGAGAAGAGAGAGAGAGAGAGAGAGAGAGAGAGAGAGAGAGAAAAGAAAGAAAGAAAGAAAGAAAGAAAGAAAAAAAGAAAGAAAGAAAGAAAGAAAGAGAAACCAGTTTTCCTTTGATTGTTGTCAACGCCTTGCTGTGTGATTTGGCCCAGTTCCCCTCTCTGGGCCTTATCTGTCCATAAATGATACATCTGTGGTAGTCTCTGCTTTAGACTCGAGCTGTGCCCCAGAAGGAGGGATAGCAACCCTATTAGTGACTCTGTCAGAGAGGGGGAGAAGGATCACCATGTTGCTATAATGCTGGAGCAGGCTCTGAGTCTATTTCTGTCTCTCCTCTCTCACCCACTGCCGTCCAGACTGAACTGAGTAACTGCATCTCCATGCTGGTGGCAGGGAATGACCGAGTGCAGACTATCATCTCTCAGCTGGAGGACTCCTGCCGAGTGACCAAGGTGAGGGTGCAGAGCCACCCTGACAGCAGGGAGGAGTTCAAGCCTCCAGTGCGGCTGGTCTCCGGGGAAGTCCTGAGCTAGGAGAGCAGTTTGGGGTTTGGAGTCTTGGGTACCTGAGAGAGATGGTGGAAAGGACACAGTCATTTCTCCATTCCCTCCGCAAACGCGGCAGCTGTGTCAGACTCTGCCGAAGGACAAGACAGACTTGTTGGTTCCTGACTGCGGAGACCCACCTACGACTCCCTGAAAGTTTCCAGCATTGATCATTTTGGTGTAGAGCAAAACTCCTGGATCTTTAAAAGCTCACACTTGACTCGGAATGTGGAAGCTCAAGTTCTGACTCGGGGTCTCTGGAATGACGCAGGATCCTGCTCTTTGTCCTTGGGTTTTATTTTTATATGTTTATGAGTGTTTTATCTGCACATGTCTGTGCACCATGTGTGTGCAGTGCCAGTGGAGGCCAGAAGAAGGCGTCGGATCCCCTGGAAATAAAGTTCCAGATGGTTGTGAGCCTCGGTGTAGGTCCCAGGAAATGAATCAAGGTCCTCTGGAAGGGCAGCCAGTGCTCTTAACAACTAAGCCATTTCTCCAATCCTCATTCTATCTTTCTACCTTTGACTTGATTTGATGTTTGTTTGGGGACAGCTTTTCTCTGTGTTGCCCTGCTGTCCTGGAACTCCCTCTGTAGTCTGAACTCAGAGATTCACCTGCTTTGACCTCCAGAAGGCTGAGACTAAAGAGGTGCACCGCCGCCTGGCGGATTTGATTTTTATTTTTAAACTAGTTCTTGTGTAGAACAAGACAACCTTGCATTTACCTGGTAGCCTAGGTTGTCCTTGAACTCCTGCTTGTGTCTGCCCCTTGCTGAGATTATGTGCTGTCTGGAAATTTACATTTCTACTGAGCCTTTGGCAGGCTGTTGGTTCTACAGACTGCAGAAGGCAGAGGTAGCTTTTCCAGCCAGATGTGATGGCACATCTGTAATGTCAGCATTTGGGAGGCAGACGCAAGGGAATCAGAGAAGTTCAAGGTCGCCTAACTGTGCATAATGAGTTCGAGGCCAGCCTGGTATACATGAGGCTGTCTCTAAAACAAACACAAAAGAGAGTAGAGAAAGAAGAGAAAAGAAAAAGAAAGAAGGGGTTGGAGGGATTTCTCAGTGGTTAAGAGCACTGACTGCTCTTGCAGAGGTCCCGAGTTCAATTCCCAGCAACCACATGGTGGCTCACAACCATCTGTAATGGGATCTGATGCCCTCTTCTGGTGTGTCTGCAGACAGTTACAGTGTACTTGTAATAAATAGATAAATAAATAAATCTTTAAAAAATGAAAAAGAAAAAGAAAGAAGGAAGCTTTCCCATTCCTGGGAGAATATTCAAAATTCTTCTCTTCCTGGATGTGGTGGCTCACATCTCTAATCCCAGTGCTCAGGAAGCAGAAGCAGGTGGGTCTCTATGAGTCTGGGGCTAGCCTGTTCTACATACTAAGTTCCAGGCCAGCCAGGGCTACATAATTAGACCCTGTCTCAAAAGAAAGAGAGAAAGATGGAAAGAAAGAAAGAAAAAAAAAGAAGGGAGGGAGGGAGAAGAAAAGGAAAAAGAGGGGAAATATCTGGTCTCTTCTTGAGGAGGGTTGGAGCTGGTAAGATGGGGAAGCAATGCCATAACCGCAAGTGGGCCAGCTGGGGCGTGGAGAGGGACATTGTTACATTGTTACCCCTCTGAGAGGCATCTCATTCTGAAAGGTGCCACTGCCAGGCCCATTTGACTTATTTTAAGACAAAGCCTCACTAAGTTGCACCCAGTCAGCCTTCTGTGCAGGCGTCTTCCTCTCCTTAGCTTTGCTTGCTGTGTAATGAAGTCTTCTTGCTCAGAACAGATAGTTCCCGGGGCCCTTCTGTCTCAGAAGGTTGGTTGAGACTCCGTGGGATGTGACTGTGGGATTCCTGTCCTCAGGAAAACAGTCACCAGGTGAAGGAGGAGCTGAGCCAGAAGTTTGACGCCCTCTACGCCATCCTGGATGAGAAGAAGAGCGAGCTGCTGCAGCGGATCACACAGGAGCAGGAGGAGAAGCTGGACTTCATCGAGGCCCTGATCCTCCAGTACCGAGAGCAGCTGGAAAAGTCAACCAAGCTTGTGGAGACAGCCATCCAGTCCCTGGATGAGCCTGGAGGGGCCACCTTCCTCTTGGTAAGTGGGATCTGAAGGCTTGGGGTGATTTGAACTATATTCTCTCTTAACCCTCGAACAGGCGGTTTAAATCTTGGTGACATGCCAGGAATCTAATACCATTACAGGCTCCTGACTATAATTCTAATTCCTGGGCAACTGAGACAGGAGGATTCCAAGTTCAGGGGAAAGCAGGACAGTTTGGTGGAATATCATCTCAAAATAAAACATGCCAGGCTAGGCTTGGTGACACACGACTTTGATCCCAGTACTTGGAAGGCACAGGCAGAGGCAAGAAGATCGTTGTGAGTTTGAGACTAGCCTGGTCTATATAGCAAGCTCCAGGCCAGCCAAGACTACATAGTGAAACTCTGTCAATAAACAAACAAATATAAAAATATTGGGGGTGGAGAAATGACTCTGTGGCTAAGAACATTTCTTGTGTCAAATACTTTTAACCCAGCACTGGGGAGACAGAGACAGGCAGATCTCTGTGACTTTGAGGCCAGCCTGGTCTACAAAGTAAATTCCAGGACAGCCAGATCTGCACAATAGAGAGAACTTGTCTCAAAAGAAAACACAAGCAAACAAAAAACCAACCAAACAAAGACAAATAATGCTTTGGTTTACAGCTTCTGCGGATAACCTTTATTGTCCAGCACTTTGAGCAGGGGGCTTCTTGAGCAGGAAACTTCTCTCTGAGCCGGGAACTCCCTACCGAGTTCTACTGTCTAAGCGACCTCTCACGCGCAATCCCCCACGAGCGATCTCTCTGTCCAGTCTCTGTCCACGCGGGACCTCCCGCAATCTCTTTTACCGAGTCTCTCTCCACGTGGTACCTCTCCGCCATCCCTCCACGTGGGGTCTCCCGCAATCTCTCCACTGTCTTCCTCTTCTCCTCATGTGGGGGAGAAAATGCACTACTATATATGCCTAAGAGACTTGTGTTGCTACCTGATTGGTGCATCCTCCTGTAGCTCAATCACGTGCCCCAAGAGTGGGCTGTGACTTATGTGGTGCATGCGCATTAAGTCTCTTGGCTGGGCAACAGCTCTGTTTGCTGAGTTCTCGGCGGGAAGCCGGTGCCATGTTTGGGTGCAGCACAAACGGCTCCCTACAGGTTTTGCTCTTGCAAAGGATGTGGGTCCAGTTTCCAGCATCCACATGGTGATTGGAAACCATCCATAACTCCAGTTCCAGGACACCCAATGCCCATTTCTGACTTTCAAGGGCACCAGGCACATATGTGGTACATACATGCAGGCACTCATACATATACTTAAAATAGATCTTTGAAACAACATCAACAAAACCCAGAGAGGCTGGAGAGATGGCTCAGGGGTCAAGAGTGCTTACTAGTCAAAGGTCTGGAGTTAGGTTATCTGCACTCATGTCTGGCAGCTCACAAATACCTGTAATTCCAATAGCAGGGGAATCTGACACCATCTTCTGGCCTCCAGGGGCTGCAACATACATATAAAGAAAAATTTAATGTATGTGAGTACACTGTAGCTCTCTTCAGACACACCAGAAGAGGGCATCGGATTCCATTACAGATAGTGTGAGCCACCATGTGGTTGCTGGGAATTGAACTCAGGACCTCTGGAAGAGCAGTCAGTGCTCTTAATCACTGAGCCATCTCTCTACTTCCAAAAATGTAAAAACATACAAAAAAACTACAATACCCAGACTACATGCCTTCAAGCTCTTATGGTCCAGCTTTGTCCAGCCCATGGTCTGGAAAGGAAGTTTGGTTGACTCTCATCCAGAAGAATTCAGACATTGTGAGTTCTTGGTCAGAGAACCCTGGCTTCCTGTCAGGACAGCAGAAGCATACTGGGGTGCATGCTGGCCAAGATCTGTGCTAACCAGGGACAGAGAGAAAATGTCCCAGATCTGTCTAACGAGGCGGGAATCAAGTTCCGCCTGTACCATGAAATCTCTAGGTATTTCAATGGTAACCCTCTGTTCTTTTTTCTCCACAGAGTGCCAAGCAGCTCATCAAGAGGTCAGTGTTTCCAGGACTGTAGCCCAAGTCCTTAGTTTCCCCCAGGGCTTCTGCCCAATGGGGTGGTGTACATTAGTTCTGCAGGGACTGGGGTTCAACCCAGAACATGTCCCCTACTTTCTTAGATCATCCACTCTGCTTGACCCTAAGGAAGAAAAGCTCTCTGCCTTTCCATCCCCTTGCTGCAGGGATGGATTGTGGGGCTGGGATGGAGCCAAGGCTATGCTGTTCCCTCCTGCATGGAGCGAGACCTCACCCTGCCTCTCCCCCCTTCCCCCACAGCATTGTAGAGGCTTCCAAGGGCTGTCAGCTGGGGAAGACAGAGCAAGGTTTTGAAAACATGGACTACTTCACTCTGGATTTAGAGCACATAGCAGAGGCCTTGAGAGCCATCGACTTCGGGACAGGTAAGGACTGTGATAATACCACCCGCTTGTGCGTGTTTGACCTTCGAAAGGCAGCGTTCCTCTTGAGCTCTGATGGAAAGCAGATTCGTTAAAAAAAAAAAAAAAGTCAAATTTACAGTTAGTGCTGACAGAGTCTCTGGCTGTCTTAGAACTCTCTAAGTAATCCAAGCTGGTCTGGAACTCACGGAGATCTGCCTGTCTCTGCTTTCTGGGTGCTGGGATTAAAGGTATGTGCCCTCTATGCCTGGCTCCACGTTCAACTTTATGATGAATCCAGGGCCTACCTAGTACAGTGCCTGGTACCTAATTGTTACTAAGTAAATGGTGTGTGGATCTGAAGTTCATGACATCTGGCTTAGACAGATCTGACTTCAAATCCTGATTCTGCCATTTGTGTGTTATCCGTGTGACCAGTGGTCTCCCGTCTTGTCAGATTTGGAGAAGGATCTATTACTGGTGATCGAACCAAGGGCTTGGAGTCTTACCTAGAATGTTTAGGCAGAAAGATGGTGAGCTGGTGGCCAGCCTAGGTTACATAATCAAAAGGACATTCAAGACAGGTTGTACTGTGTGAACATAGCATGTTGAAGGTTTGAACTATCCACCTCCACCCCCAGCAGGGAGAGCATAGCAACAGCATTTCTTGAACCCATTCATGAAGACCAAGCCGGCCTTAAAGTCACAGAGATCTGGTGGCCTCTGTCTCCTGAGTGCAAGCATTAAAGGCATGTGCCCTGAGCCCACTATTGGTTGAACTATCTATGCTTTGAGCACTGAGGTGCTGTTGTAAAGATGTGAATTCCATCATTTAATACAGTTCTCGGATGCGGCTCTGTAGCTTAGGAAACTGAGTTTAGACAGAGCAATCCCTTGTTCAAAGCCACACAGCTAGTTAAGCACCTTGGGCCACTTGGCTTACAAGAGTGAGGACATCTGAGACAATGTGAAGACACCATGGGACCTGCCCATAGTCTGGACAGAGTCTGGGGAAAACTATTATGAGCAGCAATTCTGGTTTAGATTAGACAATAGGCCCTCTGGATTATCGAGATGACGCATGGGTCCTGGGTGTTTGGCTTAGGGTTTTACTTGACAGTTTGTTGTCTTGTTTTTTTTTTTTTTTTTTGCTTGTTTATCTGTTTGTTTCTTGAGTTAGGGTGTCACTATGTAGCCCAGGCTGTCCTTGAATTTGTGGCTCATCTCCCACCTCAGTTTTCTGAGTGCTGGGCTTACAGGTTAAAGCCATGGTAGGCGCTCTCTGTTTGTAGCCGAGGTTGAGGAATGAACGACTCTGCAATTCCCAGAGACCTGGGAAGGGGTGGGGAAGGGGCGGGGCTCTGTTAGGAAAGTTTGAAGGTCACACCCCAGGATGAGAAAGTGAGAATCCGGGTTGTGGGGGTGGGGGTGGGAGTGAGGATTAGGGGGATGTGATGGGGACATGAGACTGTCCCACTTTCCTGAACAAAAAACACTCTCCACCCCTGTGCCCCCACCCTTCCTCCTCCCAAGACTGTCTCTCTGTGGATGGAGGAATCAGGCAAACAGGGAGATGCTGAGGCAGCAGATTTCAAAGGCTGAGCAAGTTCCTTAAGCCAAGGACTCTGATCCCTAAGAATAGGAAGTGTTTGCCTTGCCTCCCCTTTGTGATGGTCTGTTCCCCTGAGATGCACAGAACCCTAAGTGTGACTCCTGCCTCCCTGAGGCCACAGACACGCCAGCGATGAAGGGTGCTGGCGTCTTGGAGCAAAAGGACTATGATCCGGAAGGTGGAGGCAGGAGATACGGAGGCTGGACTCTGAGCTTGAATCCTACAAACCACCTCCCGGGTCCCTGCTGCCTTTAAGTGCCCATTTGGGCCCAGAAAGAGAGACAGATGTCCTCTGTAGGCCAATCTTCTAATAGCTGTTGTGAGACGCCAGTCCCATCTTAACACAGTTGGTCTCGTCACAGACTATGAAGAGGAGGAGTTTACTGAAGAGGAGGGTGATCAGGAGGAGGGCGTGTCCACAGAGGATAAAGAAGGTAGGAGCTCTGCCCTGTGCCTTCACTGATAGGAGTGCCAGGTGACACTTTGCCAGGGTGTGTGCTTAGTGTCTATTATGCTTATCTTGGGGATACGCATGCATATATTCCTGTTTGCACACTTGTGTGTGGTGCCCATGCAGAGGCCCAAGACTGACATCAAGGATCTTTTGGATCACTCTCCACGGGATTCACTGAGGCAGGGTCTCTCAATAGAACCCAGAGCTCATGGATTTGCTAGTCTATTGGTCTTGGATTGGTCTAGCTAGCCAGGTTGCTCAGGATCCCTTTTCCTATCTTCTGAGCTCTGGAATCACAGGCGTTACTATGGTTATCTAGCACTTCTTCGAGTGCTGGGGACTTGAATTCTTGCCCTTTTCTTTATGTAGGGACCCACCCACCAAGCCATCCCCCACTTGCTGCTGTGAGCTGTGACCCATGTGAGTCCCCTAAGACCATTGGAAAACAGAGATTTACATTGCAATTCATAATAGCAAAATCACAGTTATAAAGTCGCAGTGGAAATAATCTTAGGGTTGGGGTCACCACAACATGAGGAGCTATACTAAAGGGCCCCTGCATTGAGGAAGTTGAGAACCTCTGCTGTAGGCCACCTGTAGCCCACTGGATTCTGACTGCTAAACTCTACCCAGGCTGGGGACTGGAGAGGCTTTGTCACGACAGCTCAGGAGGCCCTGGGTCCCCTTGAGTCTGTGTCTCACCATGAGCCTATGTCTGATTTTCTTTCAGGACACTAATGAAGAACTGGATGAGTGAGGCACCCTCTGGATGCAGAGATGGGGAAGGCGGGGGACAGGCCCATCTCGGGAGGGCTCTTTGGGTGGGGCACAATAGGGAAGTGTGTCTTCTCTCTGCTCAGAGAGCAGGGACTAGTGTAGAAACCCCACCACTGTGTCCAGCAGCTGCTGAAACACAATTGGAAATATATCCAAAACGTCACAGGACACTTTTTTACGTTGGTGCAAAGTGAAATATTTTGTATGTTTTTAAAATGTGATTTCTTTTTTGTATATACTTGTATATGTATGCCAATTTGGTGCTTTTTGTACAAGAACTTTTGTATGATCACGCCTGGTCATTGTGTGACTGGCGATTGTCACAAAGGGGGAAGGAAGCCAAGACAATAGAGCTGCCCACTTCCTCTCCTAGGTGGGAGGGCTGGGTCTCACTCAAAGGCCTAGAAAGGGGCAATGTACTGTATTTCAGTGCCTGTCCCCAAACATGGGGAGAGGACTGAATTTGTGTTATATGTTGTTTTAATAAATGCACAAGGGGCTGGGCATTGGGGTGCACACCCTTTGATCCCAGCACTCTGGAGGCAGAGGCAGTTGGATCTCTATGAGTTCTAGGCCAGCCTGGTCTACATGGAAAGTTCTAGGCCAGCCAAGGCTACATAGAGAGACTCTGTCTCAAAAAGAAAAAAAAAGAAAAAGAATAAAAAATAAACTCACAATGCTCTTTTCCTGTAACTACAAAAGAAGTGTGATTTCATTCAGTTTGAATGTGTGTGTGAGCATGTTCAGTGTGTGTGTGTCTGTGTGTGTGTGTCTCTGTGTGTGTGTGTGTGTCTGTGTGTGTGTGTGTGTGTGTGTTTGTGTGTGTTGCTAGCAGTGAAACTGAAGGTCCTGAAAGCACTAGATGAAAGTTCTACCCTGGTCTACAGGAATCCCAACATCAGCCAACCTTTTATCCCAGCACTTGAGAGGTAGAGACAGGCTGATCTCTGTCTACAGATCAGATAAGCAGAAAACCCAATAGCTGGCATAGCCAAGGGCTAGCCTTACATACCCCACACTTCCCCACACTTCCCAACATGAGCTCCACGGAGAACCGGCTCTGCCACGAGCCTCAGGAAACAGGTACTAGTTCTCCTAAAGACAGTTCAGGGGCTTTATCTGGAGGTCCCATCCCAAAGCAATTAGCAAAGGAGAATGGAACCGAAGCAGGAGAGGAGGGAACAAGGGTGTACAGGTGTTCTGTGACTGAACTAGCCACTGCTTCCGCACCCGACCTGGCTCTGTGGTGTGAGATGTTTCTAGTGGGGAAAGGCACAGCTTGACTGAAATAGTTCCCGAGGTGAGAAGCGGGAGCTTGTCTGCTGTCTTCTCCCTGTCTCTCACTTCTCAAAGCTCCAGTTCGCCTCCTTGAGCATTTCCAGATGGAATCCCTTGGTCCCTGGAGTCTTCTCCCAAGCAGTGAGAGGGCTCGCGGAAACGGTAGGAGGAGCCAGAGTTTCGCGGTCTGGAACTGCTGCTGTCTATGGGCACCAGATTGAGCGAAGGTCACAATGGGGCCCAGACTTCTTCCACGGAAGGCCAAGACAACCACTGGCTCTAGGGATGTCGCAATGGAGCGCAGAGGGTCAGGCTCTCAAAGGGGCAAAAGGCGAGGCTCTAGACAGTAGAAGCAGTGAACCAATTCACTTTGTCTAATCTCGGAGAGCCGCTGAGAGTCAGCTCACCGGCAAGCAGAACGCAGGAGCAAACACAAACACAGGAAGCAGCCTACCAAAAGAATACAGGTGAGGGAGAGCTTGGTATGGTAGCGCGTAACCTTGAATCCCAGCATCTGGAGGCACAGGCAGGCTGATGTCTTAAATCCAAGGCCAGCTTGATACCAGGTTGAAGGTTAGGCAGACTTAGGTAGGCAGACCCTGTCTCAAAACAAATAACAAAATAAAATAGGGGCTGGAGAGATAGCTCAGTGGTTAAATCTGAATTAAACTGTCTGAATTCTGAGTTTAATTCCCAGCAACTACGTGGTGGCTCATGACCATCTGTAATGGGATCTGATGCCCTCTTCTGGTGTGTCTGAAGACAGCTACAGTGTACTCACATACATAAAATAAATAATTAAAAGATAAAATAAAATAAACAAAAGTAAAAAAAAAAGCCAGAGAACTTGTGAAGCTGGCTTAGTGGCATACACCTGTAATCCTGCTCATTTCTGAGGTGGAGGCGGAAGATCTGATGTTCGAGGCCACCCTCAGCTACAAGCAAGTCTGAAGATAGCCTGAGCCCCTGTCCTATGAAACAAACGCTGACAAAGCTGGATGGAGTGCACACCTGTCATCTCAGCCCTCAGGAGGCTTTTCTCACAAGTCTGAGACCAGGCATGGCTCACTGTGAGAGGCAGGCCAGATAGGGCTTCGTGACAAGATGTGGCTTTGACAGTAACAAGGCTGGAAAGTGTAGCTCGATTAATGAAGTGACTGCGTAAGACTCACGAGGTCAGAGGTTTGATCCCCAGCACTGCACAAACTGAGTGAGGTGACAAAGCTTTTAATCTCAGCACTTTCGGGCTGGGGCAGGAGTTCAAGGCCAGTGTGGATTATAGAATCAGTTTTTTCTCGTGTGTGTGTGTGTGTGTGTGTGTGTGTGTGTGTGTGTGTCTGTGTTTTAGTTAAAGTTTTGCTGTTGTGAACAGGTACCATGACCAAAGCAACTCTATAAGGACAACATATAATTGGGGCTGGCTTACAGGTTCAGAGGTTCAATCCATTAGCATCAAGGCAGGAGCATGGGGGCATCCAGGCAGGCATGGGGCAGGAGAAGCTGAGAGATCTACATCTTCATCTGAACACTGCTAAGACTGATTTCCAGGCAGCTAGGACAGGGTCTTAAAGCCATGCCCACAGTGACACACTTCTTCCACGCCTTCTAATAGTACCACTTCCTGGGCTGGGCCTACTTAAACCACCACATTCCACTCCCTGGCCCCCACAGGCTTGTTCAAACTCATAAGTCTATGGGAGCCATACCTAGCCATAGCATAATAAAAACTTATTTAGTTCAACTTCCAAAATTCTCATTGTCTATAGCAGTCTCAACAATGGTAAAAGTTCAAAGCCTCTTCTGAGATCCATCCAATCACTTAACAGTAATTCCCAAAGCAAGACAGGCAACCAGCTGGGCAAACTCCAAATTCTGCATCTCCAGTTCTGATGTCAAAGTGGTCTTCAGATCTCCAACTCCTTTTTCATCTTTGTTGACTGCAACAAACTTTTTTCTCCTGAACTAATTCCACTCCCTATTAGCAGCTTTCCTCAATAGATAGCCCATGGCTCTGGTGTCTCCAACATCTTAGTGTCTCCAAGGCAACTTCAACATACATCTTCTTGTTCCAATGTCAGAGATCCGTACATGATCTTCTGGGCTCCTCCAAAGGGTTTGAGTCACATCTCCAGCCCCACCCTCTCTCTGTAGCATTCTAGGCTCTGGCTGACTCTACTCCACTGCTGCTGCCTTTCCTTGTGGTCTTCCCAGGGTACTGGCAACTCTGGGGTCTTCTGCTGCAACTAGGCTTCACCAATAGCCTCTCACAGGTTCTCTTCATGGTGCCAAGCCTCAACTTCTTTGCACGACCTCTTCAGTCCTGGACCATCAACTGCAACTGAGGCTGTATCTTTACTACTGGTCTTCCGTGATCTCTCACAGTGCCCCTCTGACTCCAAGGCCACCAGTGCACAGATATACATGTAGACAGAGCACACATACATGTAGAATAAAATAAATCTTTAGTAAAGAAAAGAAACATACATTTACCACTGAGGCCGTTTATCTAATCCTCCTGTCTGGAGCCATGAACTCACAGCAAACAGGCTTCTGTCAGGTTTCACTTCTCTGGGTGGGGTGGCTGGGGCTTCCGTGGAACCAGGTACTTTTTCTTTGGCTTCTGCTTTCCTTCCCATTTCCGGGAGTCACTTCAGACCATGCTCAGCTTGCAAATCAGTTCTCTCGATCTGTTTGTTTGCAGGGCCAGTAGCACTGTGTGACACATTACTCTGCCAGCTTTGCCATGGCGACATTTATGGTGTGTTCCACCTTGATCCATAATTGTTTCTTTGATGTCTGCGGTAGGGCTGTTTTTGTAAAACCACACATACGTGATAAGGGACAAGTCCATGTTATCTAAGCTCAGCAAGCAGCTGTCAGGAGCCTGCCCTCTCTCCCACTGAGGGACACCTTGTCGAGTACTAGAAGGTGGCAGCTTTGGCTGAAAGCACTTAGCTTCCTTACAGTCTCTTTTCCATATTTTATTTACCTTTACTAATGGGGGGGGGGAGTGGAGACCCATACCATGGCACATCTATGGAGCTCAGAGCAGAAACTTACAAGGAGTCTGTTTTCTCCTTCCACCACATGGGTACCAGGTCACCCGGCTTGGTGATGACCAGCTTTGTCTGCTGGACCCTCTTCACTTTCTTTCTTTTTTTCTTTTTAAAGTCTGGCTTTAGAAGCCAGAAAGAGAAATGGGGCATGATGACCCTGGACTCCAGCCCTTGGGAGATGAAGCAGGAGGATTAAGAGGAGTTCAAGCTAGCCTGCAATACATAGGTAGAGTATGTCTCAAGAGTGGACAATTTAGGGCTGGAGAGATGGCTCAGTGGTTAGAGCCCTGGCTGCTCTTCCAGAGGTCCTGAGTTCAAATCCCAGCAACCACATGGTGGCTCACAGCCATCTGTAATGGGATCCAATGACTCCTTCTGCTGGGTCTGAAGACAGTGTACTCATGTAAATAAAATATTTTTTCTTTAAAAAAAAAGTGAAATAAGAGTGGATAATTTAAAAATGAAGACAGAGGCTTCCTTGAAATGGCAGTGCAGCTGGTTAGCAGCACCCTGTTTCCACATCATCTGTCCACGTTACTGAGTAGAGAAGCGGACATTATGCCCCCCCGCCCCCATCATCAACAGGAGACTCGAAGAAGCATTTACTTGCTCCAGATAGTGAACCAACAAAGTACAGATGCCAAGGTCCCATTGGCAAACCAAAAAAGCTCCATTTGGGTGACTTACAGGAATGTGGGCAAGAAGTTCCCACCACGTATAGCGATGAGTCAGACAGCTGCATCAGGAAAACCCCACTTCAGCACAGGTAACAGGTCAAAAGCTGGAAACCTGGAACATTCAGCCTAACATACAGTCACAGGTTGGAGAGGGGCCTTTCCAGGCAGTTAAGTTGGAAAAGCTTCTTCCTGGCCGCTCAGCTGGCCTCTGCTTCTAGTATGACTTTTTACGAGACAGGGCCTCTCTGTGTAGCCTTATCTGTCTTGTCACTTGTTCTGTAGACCAGGCTAGCCTTGAACTCATAGGAAACCTGTCTACCTCCACCTCCCACATACCAGGAGTAAAAGCATGCACTACCACTGCTCAGCTTTCTAGTATGACTCCTTCGGTCAGAGCAGCTTATCTAAGAGTGTCTCCCTGTAGTCAGGCACAGCTTATATATGCTTGGGGAATCGGGGGCCTAGAAAATCTGGTCAGTTTCAGGGACTTCCTGAGGATACTGAGTTATTTACTTCCTGAGCTTTCCCCCAACAGAATACCCTTTTGTTTCACGTCTCCATAAGCCTCCACTCTTAAAATATCCTGTTATTGTATCTCCCCTTTAACATCCTACACCTGAATTAGCTTCCTTTCAAGATACAAGGCTTTAATCTAGAAGAAAACGGTTATGCAGCACATACTCAGCTCTCCTTTGTTTCTGGTACCTGGGGTCTAGCATTGAACTCACTATCTAGTTGATAATCCTGGTCTCCTAATTCTCTTGCCCTTTTCCTGCCGGGTGCTACGCATCTTGTGAAGTCTAATTTTTATCTATTACTTACTTTTGAGGGAGTGTCTACATGGACCAGGCTGACCTCTAACTCACAAATATCCTCTGCTTCTGTTTTCTAAGTGCTGGCTTACTTGTCTTATTTTATGTGTATAGATGGGTTGGGCCGCCTATATGTAAGTGCACAGCAGTGCCAGGCACCAGTGACTTCAGAAAAGAACACTGGAACTGTTGCTCAGACAGGAGGGATTTATGCTCCTAGTAGATGCTGAAAAGTGAAGGCCTCTTTGTTTGTTTGTTTGAGGTGGGGTTTCTCGGTGTAGCCCTGGCTGTCCTGGAACTCACAGAGATCTGCCTGCCTCTGTCTCTCATGTGCTAGGATTAAAAGCATGAACCACCATCTCCTGGCTTGAAATCCTCTTGAAGAGCAGTGGATGCTTTTAACCATGAACCCATCTCTTGTTGAAGTTTTAAATGAAATTTTTGTTTAGGTGTGTGTGTGTGTGTGTGTGTGTGTGTGTGTGTGTATGTGTGTGTGTGTGTTGAACCTAAGGCCCCAAGAATGCTAGCAAAGCACCCTGTTACTGAACTACATCCTCAGCACAAACTATTCCAAATTGATTCAGATTCTGAGGATACAGGGAAAGGCCAGATTCAAATGCAATTTCCCCCTGCTAACCTCTCAAGGCCAAGCTTCAGACACCAGATGCACACACCAGGTAAGCAGTTGATATCGCAGTGGACCACAACAGGCTGTCCACAGATTGAGTTCAGCTATGGTGCTACCTGCCTGCGTGCTAGGCCCTCAGGACAGTACCCCTTCTCTTCTGATGCCAAACACAAAGTCAGGTGGTTGTGTTATCTTCTTGTGGCTTTCTTCCTAGGGAACCAGGGAAATGCTAACTTGACAT
Source organism: Micromys minutus (assembly GCF_963924665.1). Classification (NCBI taxonomy): domain Eukaryota; kingdom Metazoa; phylum Chordata; class Mammalia; order Rodentia; family Muridae; genus Micromys; species Micromys minutus. Next base: position 48,385,188 of record NC_137978.1, read on the forward strand.
GTATTAGTTTATTATAAGGAATATCCCTGAAGAAAAGAGGGCAGGGGGAACAGGAAGGGGTGGAGTAGCTCTGTGCCCTCTCTTCCAGTTTCCAGGAACCTTCCTATGCTTGCTATCCAAAGCTGTTCCTATGTGAATGTGTGAGGGTGGGGGTGGGCATTTGTATATCAGAGATATCCTCATGTAAACACAATTAACTTGCAATCATGAGGAATCTGATTGGATGAGAAAAGTGAGACCAGATGTTCATAGCCAGGTGACAAAACCAAGCAGAGCCTGTCCACTTTCCTCATCCTGGATACTGGGCAGGGCTCTCTGGTCAGTCAGGCCAGAGGATTCTTTTTGACCAGCTCCTAAGATTAGAATTTCTGTGGTTCAGGTAGAAGTTCAAGGCAGGAGGATCCTCAAGGAAATTCATGGTCAGCCTGGGCTGGCCTGATCCAGTCTCAAAAAAAAAGCAAAACTAAAACCAAAAGGAATTAGTTGGGTGGTTTGACGTTAGCCTGCAATCCCACCACCACTCAGGATGCTGAGGCAGGGGCATCTCAAATTCCAAGCCAGCCTTGATTACACAGGGAGACTGCCTCAAGTCAAACAAGCCAAGCCAAACTGAATTGTATGTGTGTGTTTACATATACGCACATATACTATAATGTGCATATCACGTGTGGATTTAAAACAAATCTGCTGAGCTGGGCATGGTGGTGCACACCTTTGATTCCAGTGCTTGGGAGGCAGAAGCAGGCAGATCTCTGTGAGTTGGAGGCCAGCCTGGTCTACACAGTGAGTTCCAGGACAGCCAGGTCTGTTACACAGAGAGACTCTTGTCTCAAAAAACCAAAGCACTGAGAATTTATATGTTTTGCACCGAGAAGAAAAAGGCTAACACACTGTCACAATCTCTCTAGCTGAAGTAAGATATGACAGTGATCTGTGCTCGTCCTGTGGAAACGCCCACGACAACACTCGCTGCCTCTCACCTAACTCATGTTCATAGGGCCAGGGATTGGATTAAGGACTTTGTGCTTAGTAGGGTTCCTTTGCCACCAGGTTCACACTCTGGGCTCACACCCAGTAAGCTGCCCAGGCTAGCCTTCTGCCCACGGCTCCTGAATTCCTGGATTGCAGGTCTGTGTGACCTTGTCGGTTCTTCTATTTATTTCAATTGAATCTCACAGGTGTTCGGTGCCCACCCAGGCAAGGTGTCTTCCTTGGGGTTTTACTGTTGTGAACAGACACCATGACCAAGGTGACTTTTTTTTCTTAACATTTATGTATTTATTTCATGTATGTGAAGACATTGTTGCTGTCTTCAGACACACCAGAAGAGGGTATCAGATCCACATTACAGATGGTTGTGAGCCACTATGTGGTTTCTGGGAACTGAACTCAGGACCTCTGGAAGAGCAGACAGTGCTCTTAACCGCTGAACCATCACTCCAGCCCCTAAGGCAACTCTTATAAGGACAACATTTAATTGGGGCTGGCTTACAGGTTCAGAGATTCGGTCCATTATCATCAAGGCAGGAACATGGCAGCGTCCAGGCAGGCCAAGAGCAGCTGAGAGTTCTACATCCTCATCTGAAGGCTGCTAGCAGAACACTGGCTTCCAGGCAGCTAGGATGAGGGTCTTAAAGTTCATATCCACAATGACACACCTACTCCAACAGGCCACACCTACCCCAATAGGCCACACCTTCTAACAGTGCTACTGTTATTCTAACAGGTCTGAGCAGGGGAGGAGTTTCTGCCCCTGCTCCCCACGAGCTGAATTCCGGGCCTATGCACTATGCCCAGAAATTTTGTGTCTTCTGTTCCCCACTTCCCTAACTGAGAGGATTTAGTCCTGTCCTGTCCAGACCAGTCCTTCCTCCATCCCCTCGGGGCAAGTCTAGCCTGGGCTACACATGGCCATAGTGATACCAGTCCTTCCTTCTCCCCCAGTGGGCACTGGAGATAGGCTCTGAGGCTTTGCGCATGACCAACCGATCAGCAGACTCCACCCCCACTAATACTTTCTAGCTGTGGTCATACAGACTCTAGGAGATGGTCTGGCTGAGTAGGAAAGTCATCAGCCGGAAGGAGATACCTATCAGCAGTCAGCACGGGGGTGGGGTGTGAGTCACAGGGCCCAAACCCCAAAAGATAGACTGTTTAGAATACATGGGGCAATCAGGAAAGAAAGAAGCTAATTCGAGGCCAGCCTGGTCTACAGAGTATGGAGAGTTCCGGGACAGCTAGGGCTACACTGAGAAATCTTATCTTAGGAGAGCGTTAGGGAGGGGAGGGGAAGGGAGGGGAGGGGAGGGGAGAGGAGGGAAGGGGAGGGGAGAGGAGGGGAGGGGAGGGACGGGAAAAGAAAGTTAGTTTGGGGCCTGGTCTTCTCAGTTGAAGGTATCACACCACCTCTCAGGAATTTTCGGGGCTTCTGGGGTATACAGGCTGCGGCAGTGTGTCTGTTCTCCCCAGATAGCATCGGATAAAAAGACAGGACACTGTTCTTTGTAGAGGTGGAGATAAAGCAGCCACTCCAGATGGCAATCGGAGAGTGCAAGACAGGAGGAACTTTCAAAGCGGATCTGTAACCCCAACTACTGTGGTGGGGCACCGCCCCAGCAAGGGGCTGCAGCCACAGGGCAGGGAGAGAACCACCAGCTCACTGTGGGAGTGTCACTCCCTTGAATCAAGAATCAAGCTCCAGAAAGCCTCTCTTTCCTTCAGCAGCCCCCATCAAAGCTGCTAGTAGTCACATCCCTGCCCTAGGGGCAACCAAAGGATTTTCTTTCCTTTTCTTTTTCTGCCGGTTTGTTGTTGTTTGGTTGGATTTGGTTTTTGAGACTCTCTGTTGTAGCCCTGGAACTTTGAAGGCCAGGCTGGCCTCGAACCCTGAGATCTGCCTGACTTAGCCTCCACATGCTGGCATTAAATGTGTGTGCCACCATGCCGGGCCGATTTCTAGAAACCCAAATAGCAAGGCTTTTTTTCCTATGGAATCCCGGGAAGAGTGGGCGTTTTGGTCACCTAGTCCTGTCTTAGCAACTCTGGGCAACTCTTATCAAGTGCTTTCCTCTTTGCTCGGGGCAAAATCTTTAGGTCGCAGGCCTCTCGGCTCCTTCGAGCTCCGGGATGCAAGGGACGGGTCCTGGGGGCAGAGCCACAATTTCCTTTGCAGCCGGCCACCCTTCCCCCTCCCCGCCGACTTTTGCACACGACTCGGGGCGGGCGGCTTCACAGGAGGTGGCCAGGGCCGGGATAAATCGGGCGGGCGCGGGGCGCAGCGGCAGGACCGGAGCGGAAGGTAGAAGAAGGTGACTGCGAGCTGCCATCGTCCCGCGCGCAACTTCGAGGGCGCACCGGGAGAGGCGGCATGCAGACCATGGATAAGCAGAACCTGCTGGAGAGCACGCGCGGAGCCCGGTAAATTCAAGCCCCAAGGGGCGGGAATCTGGGCGGCATCTCACGCACCTCCTCTTTGACCATCTTGGCTGCGGTTGGTCCGGGCGGGGGCTTGAACTGGGACCCGATCGGAGGGATGGGATGAGGCAGGAAGGAAATTGGCAGCGGCCTCGTAGCCTCCGGGATCACCTGTCTCACCTGGCCAAGCACACAGATCCTGATCTCTACCCTGCCGGTGCGCCCGAGTGGGACGTAGGGTGCCTGGAACCCCGCCTTCACTCCAGCACTTTGATCCCGGGCAGCCCTGAGGTGGGGAGGCCCTGTGCCCTCGGGTGCGCTGAGCTATGGTTGAGCCAGAACTCTACTTTCTCTGAGCTCGACCCGACGGACTGCCCTTTGGCTAGTTCGCAGACTCTGCTCTCTGCCTGGGAATGAGTGGAGAAGGAGGGGGACCATCCCAGAACGAAGTCCCAAGACTCCTCTCCACAGTACCACCCCTAACCCCCTCGTAGCACTGGCTGCTTACCCGCCAGCCACTGTGGGGGTTTGGAGTGTTCGTTCTTCTGGAAAACAGCAGAGCAGCAATCCTCCCAGAGACTGGCTCAGGGCTCCCACCCTCCCCCAGGCTGAGCATTTTTTCTGTCCTTCCTCTTGCCTCTAGGTCATTCTTAGGATCTCTGTGGAAGAGTGAAGCTAGCTGGATCCCTCCTGTGGACCTGCCCTCTGTTGAGCTGGCTGTCCAGAGCAACCATTACTGCCATGCCCGGAAGGACTCTGGAAGTCACCCTGACCCCGAGAAGCAGAGGGCCCGACGCAAGCTCTATGTGGCCTCTGCCATCTGCCTGGTGTTCATGATTGGAGAAATCATTGGTAAGGCCATGTGTGCGACTTAAGTGACATTGCTGCCCAGAAAGGCTGAATGTTCACATTAATGTTAATGGCACTAAGAGCTATCCCCATTTATCATTGCCTTCCTTCCTTCCTTCCTTCCTTCCTTCCTTTCTTTTTTTAATTTGAGGTAGTGCTTGGTTTCTTGAAGTAGTCTTAGCTGGCCTTGAACTCACATCTGTCTCCTTCTAGAGTGCTGGGATTAATGGTTTGTGACACCACAACTACCCGTATTTTTATTTGTTTATTATTTTTTCGAGACAGGGTTTCTCTGTGTATCCCTGGCTGTTGTAACTCCTGCTTAGACCAGACCGTCTTCAAACTCTGAGATCTACCTTCTCTGCCTTTCATGTGCCACTACCGTCAGTCTTTAAAATTAAAAAAAAAAAAAAAAAATTTAAAGGCAATCACTTGGCTAGAGCCATGGCTCTGTAGTTAAGAGCACTGACTGCTCTTCCAGAGGACCTGGGCCTGCTTCCCAGCAACCACTTGGTGGCTCATCTGTTACTGTAGTCCTAGGGAATCAGATGCCCTCTTGTGGCTTCTGTGGACACCAGGCTTATAGTTTGCATACATACAAGTAGGCAGAACATATACACTAATAGGAGCGGTAAGAGGCCCAATTGAGGCCCTACTTTGCTTTCCCTTCCTGAGGTGAACTTGATTTTCTGTCATTTGGGATTAAGATCTGAGACAAACAGCTGAGGTACATATTTAACATAACAAAGTAGACCTGGCCTCCTGGTTTTCCCAGCATCCCTCAGGCTACCTGACAAAGTCTGCCCTCTACCCTGAACTTTCCAGCCCAGGGGATGAATTTCTACCCCAGAGACCCATTCCTATATAATCCAGACATTTTGGTGCCTCACTCTGCCGGCTGGAGTGCTCCTCCATGCGTCTGTCTGTCGTCTGTCTGTCTGCCTGTCTGCCACACGCTTTCTCTCTTTTTCTTCCCCCTCCTCTCTGTCTCCCTCCACATGGTGATTTCCCAGGCCTCATTCCATGGGACCAATGAACTCACCTAAGAGCTGCCCAATAGGTTTGCCAATAAACCTGCCCTTATACATACTTTACTCTGCTTGAATTGGCTCATTTTGCCGGTGGAGAAATGACTTACCACTATCTTTTCTTTCTTTTCTTTGCCTTTTGTCGTTGTTTGTTCAACAGGATTTCTCTGTAGCCCAGGCTCTCCTGGATCTCACATTCTTTAGACCAGGCTGGCCTTGAACTCATAAAGATCCACCTACCTCTAACTCCTGAGTGCTGGATTTAATGGTTTCACCACTACCACTAATGCGTGCGTGCGCGCACGCGCGCGCACACACACACACACACACACACACACACGGTTCCTCTGTGTGGCCCCTTAGCCGGCTTCGAACTTGGCTTTGTGGCCCATGCTTGCCTCAGCTCAGTGATTTGCCTGTCTGCTGAGATTAAAGCTGTGCTCCACCACTGAACCTGTGAGTGAATGGGAATGAACTCCATTCACTGGAGAAATTGAGACTCGAGTGGAAGTCAGGTGTTCAAGTTGTACAACTGAGAGATGTGGAGACCTTGAACCCAATGTGCCTCATCTTCTAGGGCGTGTGGGTTCTCGGCTGTGAACGGTTGGGGGAACCTCACTGTCCTGGCTCTCAATTTTGCAGGCGGGTACCTGGCGCAGAGCCTGGCCATCATGACTGACGCGGCCCACTTGCTCACCGATTTTGCCAGCATGCTCATCAGCCTCTTCTCCCTCTGGGTGTCTTCCCGACCCGCCACCAAGACCATGAACTTCGGCTGGCAGCGAGCTGGTAAGGATCCTCAGTGGACCAGAGATGGGGGTTGATCGAGAGAAAACATGTGGGTCACAATATGGTCAAGGCTGGCCTTGAGCTTATAAGTAACTGAGGCTACCCATTAATTTCTTGTTCCTCCTGTCTCCACCCCGAGTCCTAAAATTCCAGGCTTGTGCCCCACCCAGCTGGTTTTTGAGTTCACTTTACAAGATCTTGCTAGGTAGTCCAGGCTGGCTTCTAACTGTATAGCCCAGGCTGACTTTCAACTCACAGTAACTGTCAGAGCCTTCCAAGAACTGGTATTAAGCATGTACCAACCCAGGAATGCCACATAGAACAAGGTCTCTTACAGGAATACCTGAGTAGGTGTAGCTTCTATGGAACAAGAGAATGTCTACCTTGGCTTCTGTCCTCTGGAAACTCACGTCCTCTAGGAGCTGCTGGTTAATGCAGAAGCAAAGTTCACCTTGCTTAGAAAGTAGTGGCTCAGAAAAAGATGACATTGCATTGTCTGTCACTAGGGCTCAGCTCTGGGAGAAGGAAAAGTCTGTAAACACACTGCCTTAAGCGGTTAGTTCACTTCTGGGTTGGCGCAAATAGAGCAAAACAAGGAACTTGGGATGGCCCAGCAGTTAGCACCTACTCTTGGTTCAGAACTGTAACTCCAGCCTGGGGACAGGGATGGCAGGGGGTGGAGGCAGCTTGATCTGGGCCCTTTTCTGGCCTGCTACCTTAATTAAAGTAGGTAGTGATCCTACCTTTATTTGAGGGTGGGGAAAAAAAAAACCAAAACCAAAAACTAGGTATAGGCCCTAAATCCTAACACAGGGGAGGCAGAAGCAGGTGACTCTTCAGTTCACAGCTAGCCTGGTCTACATAATATGGCCGAAAAGAGATATGAAAGGAAGGATCTCAAAGCCAGGCAGACCCCCTGTCTTATGCCCTTATTGTAGGATTAGAGATGGTCACCAGCATGCTAGCTACAGTATACATTAGTGTCAATTTCTTCCCATGTAGAGCATACAAGGTTGGCCTGGATGACTCTACAGCTCTGATGTTCTCAGACATCATTGGTGGGTCTTAAGGAGAGGACAAAAACCCAGGCCCTGACTTTACAGTAGGAGGGCCTGGCATGGAGTGGGTAGGCTCTCCTGCCCTTACCAGCCAGGCTCAGGCTGCTGTTGTGGTTGGGCTCTTTTCCAGAGATCCTTGGAGCCTTGCTGTCGGTACTGTCCATCTGGGTGGTGACTGGGGTGCTCGTGTACCTGGCTGTGCAGCGGTTGATTTCTGGAGATTATGAGATCAAAGGGGACACCATGTTGATCACTTCGGGCTGCGCTGTGGCTGTGAACATCATGTGAGTGTGGCCCCCGTTCCCTGTAACACAGACACACACACACACAACACACACACACATACACACAAAACACACCACCCCCTACCACCATTTCAAGCCTCCATCAGTTCCCAAGGGAAGGAATCTGTGCTCCCAGGAGCTGTAAATGACAGGTTTGGAGTTTAAGGCATTCCGTTAGGAGAGTTTCCCCCGTGGTTTTGAGTTCTGCCACCTGCTGCACATCATCTTTGTTTAGACCTTGGGCCAAGGACATGGGTATTATGGGATATAATGGAGCAAGTGGGTACCTGGCAGGCCCATGCCAAGGTGTGCCCCTGAGTAATTACGACATGCAAAGGATGAAAGGGGGGAGGGAGAGGAGCGAGGACCTGGGAAGGGGTAGAGGCAGAGGAGTGGACATGTAGACAGAGGGGAGCAGAGCCATGAGGGCAGAGAAAGGGGACAAGAGACTGAAGAGAGAGAGGAAGGAAGGGAAGGAGAAGGAGAGGGAGGGGTACTCGGGTGCTGGAATGGCAGGCAGTCCTTTTATATTCAGCCCACACCTGACAGATAATGATGTAAGCCATTGCTAGGTCCCCACTGGAAGAACCTAATGGAACTGCTTATAAGTTACAGACATGCACCCCCACATTTTGTGTCCAAGAATAACCTTGAAGGCCATCCACAGCAAACGGGTGCATCTGGTCCATGCTGGAACAGAGAGGCTAAGTCAGGCTGACGTGGCTAAAGCTGGTCTCAGTAGGAGGGGCCAGGTGGGTGGAGCATGGGTTTGTGGGCTTTCTCTCTTCTGCATTCACTATCTCATTCTCCCCACTTGTAACGTGATGGGATGAGTCTGCTGACTTTCTCATTGCCCGCTTGCTCTGAAATTCATCTCTGAAGACTGTGCTCTTTGCCCCATGGCTACGAGCCAAGGCTGTAGGACTAGATTGCTAAGCCTAAGAAGGTCACTAAGTGCTAAGGTTTCAGAGAAATCACCGTCGTCGTCGTCGGGGAGGCCAACCCTAATGGGTAGGCTGTGCCTGGCTGACTTGGAACCTCATTGAGCCCCTGGGCTTTTGTCTGCCTCCACAGAATGGGGTTGGCTCTTCATCAGTCGGGACATGGGCACAGTCACGGGCACAGCCATGACGACAGCAGACAGCAGCAGAATCCCAGTGTCCGAGCTGCCTTCATTCACGTGATTGGGGACCTTCTGCAGAGTGTGGGCGTCCTGGTGGCAGCCTATGTTATATACTTCAAGGTCAGAACTGGGCACTAAGGAGAGGGATGGACCAGTGCCTGGGGCTCCTCTGCACAGGGCTTCTTACATGCTGGGCTCCCTCCCGTTTGGGATGACAGGGTAGAGGAAGGGAAGGAATCTTTATTTAATACTTAGTAAGTCTTGGCACCTTTTATGGCTACAACAAGCCTTTAAGGTTTTCTATGTGGTTCCGAAAAGTCCTGTAACTTGTATTGTTTCAAATAGGCTGTAAAGCTGCTTCTAAGCCCAAGATTGTGTGGCTGAAGCCCAGGCATTGCCCACGACACAGGCAAGTGGGATGTAGAAAAGAGCCACTTATATGAACCTCAGTTTCTCCACCTGTAGAATGGGAGTAGTGGGTAAAATGTTGAGATTTCTTTCTAGCTCATCCTATATCTCAGCTCTTTAGGAAGGTGTGTCCTGAGCTCTTCTTGGTGGAAAGAAGAGTAGAAAACTAAAGGACCAGGGTCAAAGTGAGGCCTGTTCTTACCCCAAAGAGAGACCTCCCCTGATACAGTGCTGCTGGGAGGGAGGAGGCCCAGGCTGGTGATGATGAGGCCTGGGTTTGTTCCCTTCTCCTATAGCCGGAGTACAAGTACGTGGACCCCATCTGCACCTTCCTCTTCTCCATCCTGGTCTTGGGGACAACGTTAACCATCCTGAGAGATGTGATCTTGGTTCTCATGGAAGGTAACTTGGACCTCTATGTCTGTCTGTCAGGTTGTGTGTGGAAACCAGAGCTTGCCACTGAGATGTCTTCTTCAGCCAGGTTTTGTTGTTATTGCTTTGTTTTTCTGAGCCAGGGTTCCACTGTGTAGCTCTGGTTGTCCTGGAACTCACTAAGTAGACCAGGTTGGCCTCAGACTTACAGACATTCAACTATCCTGCCTCAACCTTCCAAGGACTGGCATCTAAACTGGAGTTGATATGTTCAGCTCTCTTTTAGATTTTTTTTAAGGCTTATTTATTTATTTATTTATTTATTTATTTATTTATTTATTTATTATGAATGTGAACACACTGTCTGCAGACACACCAGAAGAAAGCACTGGATCACATTACAGATGGTTGTGAGCTACCATGTGGTTGCTGGGAATTGAGCTCAGGACCTCTGGAAAAGCAGACAGTGCTCTTAACCACTGAGCCACCTCTCCAGCCCCTCTCTTTCAGATTTTTAAGGCAGTGTCTTAGTTACAGTTTGACTGCTGTGAACAGACACCATGACCCAGGCAACTCTTATAAGGATAGCATTTAATTGGGTCTGGCTTACAGGTTCCGAGTTCAGTCCATTATCATCTAGGCAGGAACATGGCAGCATCCAGGCAGGCGTGGTGCTGGAGGAGCTGAGAGTTCTACATCCTCATCTGAAGGCTGCTAGCAGAACACTGGCTTCCAGGCAGCTAGGATGAGGGTCTTAAAGCCCACACCCACAACATGGCCACACCTCCTAATGGTGCCACTCCCTGGGCAGAGCATATACAAACCATCTCAGACAGGGTCTCACTGTGTAGACCAAGCTGTCCTTGAATGCACAGATTCATCTGCTATCGCCTCTAGAGTGCTAGGATTAAAGCTGCTACCATACCTACCTAACTTGGTTTTAATTACATATTAGGGTCTCTTGCTGAACCTAGAGTTTTCTTGATGCTGGGCTGGCCAGAAAGCCACCTGGGTCTCCTTGCCCTTCATCTCCCACCCAGCTCTAGGTTTAGAAAAGTGTGTCCACCCCTACCCCCTCCACCCCCACTCTAGGGTTACTGAAAAGTGTCATCTTTTACCCCTGCCCCCCAATCCGGGCTAGGCAGTGGGAACTCAGGTGCTAGCTTTACCCACTCACCCTTTTCCCCAAACCTGAGGCTCTCTAATTAGACTAAACTGAGTTGACTAGCCAATAAATCTCAACAAATCTGCCTGTCTGGGATTACAAATGTAAACTATTGTTTGTGTGTGTTTGTGGGATTCATGTGAGTTCTGAGGGATTTAACAGGCATCTAGTACTGTTGTTACCAGCTGAAGTAGCTCCCCTGCCTGACTTTGGGGGACTCTCTCTCTCTCTCAGCCTGTGGCTCACAAAGTCTGATCAGCCTCAAGGGTGGTGTGGATGTTTGGAGAACCTCCACTGCACCGGGGTGGGGGCTGGGCTGTGTGGGACCTAAGTGGGTCCTCAGGGCTCTGAGCTGATCAAATATGTCAGTTCCCAGCCAGTGCTCACCCTCCCTGTAGGCTAAGGCTGCCTCCTCCTCTGCTTGGAATGTGTCTTCCTTAGCTGGTCACATGGCTGAGTGACCTTGGTAACACCTGGAGTTCCAGCCACCCCTCCCCCAATAGTCATCAGGTGCCTTTACACAGGAAGACTGGGATTCCAGTGTTTTTGTTTTTTTTAACATTTTTAAAGAGCTGGGATTTGAAACCAACTGCATTTTTAAAAAAGATTTATTTATTGTATGCATGTGAATACACTGTAGCTATCTTCAGACACACCAGAAGAAGGCATCAGATCCCATTAAAGATGGTTGTGAGCAACATGTGGTTGCTGGGAATTGAAATCGGGACCTCTGGAAGAGCAGTCAGGGCTCTTAACCACTGAGCCATCTCTCCAGCCCGATTCTCTGGTTTTGTTTGAGGGGCAGAGTTTGAAATGGGATCTTTCAATGTAGACCTGGCTGGTCTGAAACTCATCACTCAAACTCTGCCTCCCAAGTGCCAGGTCTATCCAGCAACTCTTATAAAAAGGAGATGTTATTTCATTTTTGAGACAGTCTCAATATGTAGTCCTAGCTGTTCCAGAACTCACTATGTAGGACCAGACTGGCCTCAAATTTACAGAGATCCACCCACCTCCGCTCTCTGACTGCTATGATCAAAGGGTGCTGGGAATCAAACCTTGATCCTCTGGAAGAGCAGCAACTGGTCCCAAGCTCTCTAATCCCTTTGTTTTTGAGACAGGGTCTCTCTCTCTCTCTCTCTCTCTCTCTCTCTCTCTCTCTTAATATTTTTGTTTATTTATTTAGTGTGTACTTTTAGTTAATAAGGAATTCTTTTTAAAGATTTATTTGTTTATTTACTTACTTATTTATTTATTATGAGAACACTGTAGCTGTCTTGAGACACACCAGAAGAGGGCATCAGATCTCATTACAGATGGTTGTGAGCCACCATGTGGTTGCTGGGAATTGAACTCAGGACCTGTGTACGAGCAGTCCGTGCTCTTAACCTCTGAGCCATCTCTCCAGGCCGGTCTTTTATGTGCAGTTCAGACTGGCCTGCCTCAGCCTCCCAAGGGTTGGAAACAGGCTTGAGTTGCCTTAGGTGCTGAGTGAATCTGCTCCAGCTCCATCCTTTCCTGCAGGTCTCCCAGAATGCATCCTATTCATGTTCCAGCTGCAAGTGATAAATAAAATGGTCAGCCTGGAGCCACCTCAATTCACAGGGTTAGGGACAGTTGGAAGAGTAGAGCTCAGGCCTGGGGTTGCCAGGGGCTCCAAGGCAAGGCAGTCAAAGCATTCGACGTGACTGACCTTGTTGCACCTCATGAGGTCACATCTATAACCCCAGCACCCAGCAAACTGGGGCAGAATATTTCAAGACCAGCTTGAGGTACATAAGCAAAACTCTGTCTAAAAAGCAAACAGTTTAAAAATGAAAACTTAAGCAGGGTTCTGCTCTGCGCACTGACCTTAGTGGCTGTGAGCAAAACAGCCTTACGCTCTTGAGTTTGCATTCTAGACCAGATAAATTAAATCATTCCGGGGGATGTTCTCTGTGAACCACATGGGACCTGCTGGCCAAGGAGGCCTTCTGGTCCTGGAAGAATGGGGTGGGATTGGGGTGTGGAGCAGTGACCTTCAGCATTGTGTTTGATTTCCCCAGGGACTCCCAAAGGTGTGGACTTCACAATTGTGAAGAATCTTCTGCTGTCCGTGGATGGGGTGGAAGCCTTGCACAGTCTGCATATCTGGGCGCTAACAGTGGCCCAGCCGGTGCTTTCTGTCCACATAGCCATTGGTGAGTACAGGAGAAAGAAGGACCTGGGTTATTCTGGAGGGTTTGCCAAGCTCTGGTTTGCTTGCTGAGCATTTAAATGTCCTTTGATCCTCCCCACTGAATTTATGGAGAGAGATAATTCCCTTGTACCGGCACTGGGGAGTTAATGGCTGGGAGAGAGGGTTTCAAGCTCTCTGACTTGGGGATGCAGGACACCCCCTAGTGTCTCTTGTCCCGTAGTCTGTGCCCTAGGGGTAGACATGAGCCCAAGCGTCCCGTGTTCTCTCTTCCTAGCCCAGAATGCTGATGCCCAGGCAGTGCTGAAGGTGGCTAGGGAGCGCCTCCAGGGGAAATTCCATTTCCACACCATGACCATCCAAATCGAGAGCTACTCTGAGGACATGAAGAACTGTCAGGAGTGCCAGGGCCCCTCGGAATGACCGCCTGGCCAGATACCATCTCATCGGAAGCATGGCCAGGACCTGTGGGTAGAATACTCAGTGTGCAGCTAGGACTCCAGGGTCAAAGCACAGCCTGCTCCGCTCCACACTGGGACTCTCCTTAGCCTCTGTGAGCTCACAGGATGGGGACACAGCAGATGAGGCCCCACTTCTCTTCCAGGGCTGTGTTTGGGCTGGATCCTGAGCTGATGTCATCCGAACACCACAGCTGGAGAGATACTGAGGCACAGAAGGGGATTTGGGGGTGTCCTGTATGATCCAGGGTCTCTGTCTGAACCAAAAATTGAACAAGATCCATGTAGTCCCGGCTCCCTTTGCAGAGTCAGTCTCATTGATAAAAGAATTTTGAACTGGACTCAGGAGGAAGATCTGAGGACGTTTTATTAGAATTTGAGAGAAGGAAGACAAAAACAAACAACAACAACAACACAGTCCAGAAAAGCCATCTGTCTCAGCAGCTGCTAGAGGAGAGAGGAAGCCAGGGCTTCTGAGTTAGGGTCAGCAATGGAGTTCTGTGAACAGCTGGGTAGCTATAATGGGGAGGGGGTCAAAGGACCAGTGAGAAAGCCACACACACAATTTAAAGATCAGAGAGAAAAGGGGGCAAGGAGGCATTGAACATCTGAGTTAGAGTTTGGGAAAACAAGCTAACTCAGAAGTTAAGGTCTATAAGTAAATGTCCATATGTGAAGTCCCAGAAAGCCTCAAGTGCCCTAATCAAAGAGATAATTGTTCCTTAGCATGTCTTTGGGTGACTGACAGGCCCAATTGAGTGAACTTGAAAAAAGACAGCATACTGCATAGAGGTCTGGCCATAACTTGGTGGAGTTGTTTCTTTCCATCTTTCCATGAACTTCTGTGGTCAGTGTCAGATAGTCAGGTCTGAGCCACCCTTGAGGGAGGAGAGAGGGCTTTGGGAGGTAATGTTCGAATCTTTGGGATGGCTTGGTTACATCTTCAACCTAGTTCCCTTCTTTTGACCAGGAGAAATTTGCTCCCAGGGGAGATGGGTCTCAAGGATTCCCTCCCTGGTTTGCTTTACCGAGTTGGGAGTAGGACCCCTGTCTCTGCTCTATAACAAGGCTTACCAAGGCTGTGGGGACAGCAGTCATACAACTCCCTGAGCCATGGAGCCAAAGGGCACCTGAGGCTTCCCTCTGCCCCGCTCACTTTGGCTGTGGGCCCCAAGTGACTTCCTGGAAGAGGAGGAGGAAGAGAGGCCTCTTCATAGGGAAAAACCTGGCTGGTTTCTTCCTTCCTGGTAACCCAGCCCAGGAAACTTTGTCACTGAATCTATGGCTTTGACAGGTGGCAGGAACAGATTCCAGATATATCTTGTTCTCATCGCCCCAGGGCCAGGTCACTTCATTTGGCTTGTCTCAAGAGATCCCGCTCTCATGCCTGGATGGCCATGACCTAGTTAGGGATGAGGATGTGTCCAGGGGCCGACCGGAGGGGTGTCCTTGGAGTCTGTGTAAAGAATCCTTAGAGCAGGCTTGAGGTTACAGATACAACCAGTGTCCTAGAGGTGACAGGCCTACCTTTTTAGGAAGTCCCAGGCCAATGTGTACATGAAGTGCCTGTGACACGGAGACCAGGAACATCGTGACATCTGCCCTACAGAAGTGTGCAGACAGCCGAGCCTGCTGGGTGTGTGTTGGTCTTTTTGATCAATGTCCTGGAAAAGGCTCTTGTGAAGGGCCAGACAGGCTTCCCAGCATCCTGTACTGGCTCTACCCTGGCTCCTAAGATGAAAAGCTAGGTGTTGGCCTCCACCAACACTACCCCATTTCTAAAAATAAATGGCTAACATTTGTTCTGTGTGTATGAGTGTTCTGCCTCGAAGGTATATATATATATATATGTGTGTGTGTGTGTGTGTGTGCGCGTGCCATGTGCATACGTGGTACCATTGGAGACAAGAAGGCATCAGATCCCTTGAAACTCAAAAGATGGTCATGAGCCACCATGTGGCTGCTGGGAATTGACTCCAGTGTCTCTAACCCCTGACCCATCTCTGCAGCCCCCCAGTTTCTGTTTTGTTTTGTAGACAGGCTGCTCAGGTAGCCCTCAGGATAGACTTGAACTCCCCAACATCTTAAATTTAAAAAAAAAAAAAAGATTGTTGTGTGTGTGCACAGGTGTGGGTGTGTGTGTTCCATGGTAGGAGAGCAAAGGTCAAAGGACAGCTTTGGGGAGTTGGTTCTCTCCTTCCACTATAGGCTGTGGGGATGGAATTCAGGTCACTAGACCTGTCCCCTCACCCCCTGAGCTTCCTCTCCCAGAGCCATGTCACTGGCCCTCTTGTCTCTGCCTCCTGAGTTCTGGGATTACAGGTATACAACAGGCATCTGGCTTTCTTCCACTTCTGAGTTTTAGCCCATGCTAGCCTGCCATTCCCATCCTCCTGCCTCAGACTCATGAGTAGCCAATCCCAGTGTGTACCATGCACCACCCCTGGTCTCCTTGCCTTTGAACTTCTCTCCTTTCCAGCACTGGCACATTTATTGAGGGTCAGGGAACATTCACTCCTTCAGTTTCAAGAAATCAAATGCCCACCCTCAGCCTCCACCAGCCCCGGGATTCTGGTAGAGCATTAGTGTGCCACAACCTTATACCTCTCAAGAGATGTCACCCGGGACTTTCAGAGGGTCTCCTGCCCCTACCCCTGCCTCCTGAGTGTTGGGACACCAGCTACCAGACCCTCTTCTTCCTTTTAAATTGTGTGTGTGTGCACAAAGAGTTATCTGTATGTGAGCCACAAGTGTGGGTGCCTACAGAAGCCAGAAGAGGGAGTTGGATCTCCTGAATAGGAGTTATAGATGTCTGTGTGCCATCCAATGTGGGAGCTAGGCACCTAGGAAGGGTCCTTTGCAAGCCCTCCCCCCCAACTTTCATTTTTATAGATGAGAAAAGGAAGGTTCAGAGAGGCTAAGTCCCACAGCTGGTGTGAGACAGATACCCCTCATCCCTGGGCTAATTACAGCAGACCTGCCTTGGGCTGACTGTTTAGCACAGTGTGAGTCCTGAATCCAGCAATGCCTTTCACAAAGGCACAACCATCCCAACGTCCTGGGTGTCCAAGCCACCACTGCAAAGGTGCCTTCTGTTCCCAGGCTGGCCCTGGCACCGGGTGCCCTTTCCATCTTTGGCAGTCTACCTAGACTGCAGCTGTGTGAGGCCTCTCACCCTCTGTTCTTGACCCTGCGCCAGGCCACCTCCCCCCCCACTTTAATCTCCAGTCCGTCCCCTCCCCCCACCTTGCACCTCAAAGCATCTGACAGCTCCCAGCTTCCATTAGACTACCGGCTTTCCACACCCAGCTGTGACAGGCTCCAGGAAAGACCTGAGTCATACAGGGGCCAGGAGTGAAGTTGGAGAAAGGGGGTAGGAGGCCTCAGGGGACAGCCTGTTCCAGCCAGTAACCTAGTCACGGGAGTTTCCACAGCGGCCGAAGGCATCAAAGAAGGAAAACACCTGATACCTTGGACTGGGTTAGACCCCCCCCCCCCCGCCCTCACCGTCTGGAGTCACCCCAGTTCCACACCACGCCCCCTGTTTACCCTGAGCGCCCCGCCACGCGGTGCAGCTGCTGGAAGGGTATTTATAGTCCCGAGCGTGAGTGGGCAAGGACACGTGCTTTATTTCGGAAGCGATAATTCCAGTTCCAGGTGGATGAACCCAGGAAAAGTTGCCTCCCCTCCCCGACTCTCACCTACAGGACGCTGAGGACAGCCCTCTTCCTCGCGACTTATCTGCCGACAGCCCGAGCACCAAGTGCGCAGGCCAAAGTGGAGTTCTATCATATTCCTCCCAGGTTCTCATCCTGGGGTCTGCACACACCAGTGGACCCTCAGTTCGTCATTTTATCCGCAGTCCTTATAACTCCGTTTCAGTCAGGTATTGTGGCTCACGCCTGTAATTCTATCCCTTGGGAAAGTGAGGCAGTAAGGCTGCTGTGAGTTCCAGGCCAGCCTGGGTTACAGACCCGGACCTTGTCTCGCCTCCTCCTCCCCTGACCCTCAAAGTTCAAGAAGCATCCAGGTCAAGTAGTGCATGAATTTACTCTCAGCACTCGGGAAGCGAAAGGCAGGTGGATCTTTGTGCATTTGAGGCCAGCCTGACATACAGAGTGAGTTCCAGGACAGCCAGGACTATTCAGAGAAACCCTGACTTGAAAAACAAAACTTTAAAAGCAAAACCAAGCCCTTTTCCTTTGGAGGGAGAGCAGTGCAGCAGCTGACCTCTAGTGGTCAATATTGGTGGTGCAATTTTGGTCACCTAAGATCCTGTGTCTGCCGTGAGGCTGGCACGGAACACCCTATCCTCTGGTTATCTCTGACTTCTGGCCTCTTTGTTCATGCTTGATTGAGCTTGGCAATCCTGGTGTCTGCTTTCTACGTGGACTCCAGGGTAAGGGACAGCGTTTCGTCTCCTGCACATTCTGCCCGCGTTACACCACGCTGGCGACCAGTTAACACTCTTGGAGCTATTGCTCAAATATTTACAATGCACCTGCCAGACCCAAGAGAGGAGGACAGGACCCGCCCTCCCGAGCTCGCAGGCCGGTCCTGGGGCTGGGTGGTATGCTCAAGGCCACTCAGTGTGAGTCCTGCGAGGACTTCGAGACCACCAAGGAAGTGAGTGCGGGTCAGACATGGACCAGGCAGAGATGCAGAGAAAGACCTATTAGGGAACGGAATCAGCCTGTGCACAGGCCTGTGTGAAAAGTGCCAAACGAGACCCCACCGCAGCCGGAGAAGGTCCAGGGTCTCGGCTCCCATCCCAGTCGTGACTGGTCAACCAGGACAGGGCTTTGATCCGTCTCAGATGGTTCCCTCGTGTCCAGCCGGCAGCCCTCGCCTAGGGCTTCTCTAAACTGCGGTACTTCTTGCGTTGCACAGACACCGGGTCCTTGAACAGCACCGGGTCCAGACGCACTCGAGAGGAAACCAGGGGCATGTGGCCGAACCCTGCTGCTAAGCGGTTGATGCAGTCCTGATCCTGGGGCTGAGGCTCCGGCACAGGTCTTGGACCCTCAGAAGCCTAAGAGGTGAGAGGGAAACCTGCTGTGAGGTTACTCACGCTGCTGCAACAAGGCTTGGATTAGAGCCTGAAGAGACTCCACCCTCTTTTCCGTCTCCATCCCGCACTTTCTGGTGTTGACCAGTCCCTTGAGTTGCCTCACCATTGGTGCAGCCTCCTGGTGCTGTCTGCCATAAGGCACCTTGATAGGGGGCAGTTTGGTGACGGTGGCTACCAGGAAGTTCATCAGGATGTCAACACAGGCGGGAGTCTCATCAGCTATGGTCCTGAGTGCCTTAGGCAGGTAGTGGGTGAAGAGAGTTTGGTAGTACCTGTAAGATACGTGGTAAGTGTTAGGCGGGGGTGGGGGGTCAGGGGGACAGGAAGAGGCTGCAGGCAGGATCCATTTTCCTTCCTTTGACCCCAGACCCCAAGTTCCAAGACCTGAACCCCACCTGCTAGCTCTACTCACAGGGTGCTCCCATCCTGGGCATGACCCACTCTCCAAGTGCCCTGTGATTTTGGGGGTGTATCCCTCCAGTACCTCCTTGGGACCCTCTTTCTGTTCTTCCTAGTCTGAACTCTGACAGAGCCAGACCCCCTTGGCAGGGGGAGTTCTAGGTGGTTCCAAAGCCACCAAACATGGCTTCCCAAAGACCAGCTTCAGGGAGACAGTGTACAAGCTAGACCTACTCTGCACACGTGAGGGTTATCCTCTATTCTGAGAGTGCCGTGCGGAGCCCAGGTAAAAACCTACAAAAAATTCCATGATACACACACGAGGTCTTAACAGATTAAAGAATCACTTTCCAGAGGCCCCAGAAGGCAGGTCTGGTGGGGACCGGTCCTGTAAGCTCGGCACTTGGGAGACAGAAACAGAAAATCACACACCTGAGGTCAGCTTGGGTTACACAGGGAGGCTCTGTCTCCAATCAGAATCCCATGTTCCCTGGGGCTGACCTCAAACTTGCTACCCAGCTGACTGTGACCTTGAACCCCATGTCCCCGTTTCCACAGGACCAGTGCTTGGATTACGGATGTGTGCTATCACGCCCAGTTTTGACCTATTCGGAGTTAAGGTCAGAACCCATGTGCTAGACAAGCGCTCTTACCAACTGAGCTACAGCCCAGCTCCGAGACATCATGTTTCAAAACGCAAAAAGCCAATTGGAGATGAGGATCCCGCCTGCTCCAGGTCAGGGCTGTAGCCTCCCACCCTTCTTCCCTGCTCTGGGGCCAATGTTCGTACCTGTGGTAGAAGGCGGCCGTGGTCAGGACCATGGAGAATTCATTGGCCATCTCAGCACCGTAGCCCCAGCCACCCCGGGCCTCATCCCATAAGTGGCTTCCCGTCACAAAGCCCACCATGCGTTCAGGAAAGCTTCTCCACACCCCAAAGGCAAAGTCCACCTGCAGAAGGAAGGGGTGAGCTGTGAGGAGGGGTTTCCTGACCAAAATCCTTATAACCTAAGGTGGCGAGACCGGCCTGGCTGACAAAGGTTGGCGAAGGGCGAGGAGCACAGGGGATCAAAGCATTGCTTGAAGTCCTTATTTTTTGATTGTTGTTTTGGGTTTTTTTTTTTTTTTTTTTTTTGGTTTTTGTTTGTTTGTTTGTTTTGTTTTTGAGACAGGGGTTTTTTTTGGTGCAGCTCTGGCTGACCCAGAACTTGCGCTGTAGACCGGGCTGGTCTCGAACTCACAGAGGTCCACCTGCCTTTGCTTCCCGAGTTCTGGGATTAAAGGCGTGCACCATTGCCTGGCTATGAATTACTTGATGTTTTACTAGAAGTTTAAGGCGAGTGTTTCTAGGTGGACTTGGAGGAAACCTGTCCAGCCAGGAGCCCTCTGTGGAGCTCAGGGCAGGGGAACCTGAGGGGCTGCAGTGACCTCCGGCTCCGTTCACATCATACCCGACATCTCCTGGGCCCGGTCCTCACCTCACTGGTAGAAAGAGTACTTTGAGCATCAAGGCTGAGGATGACATTGGTGCTGATGTTACTATATGGGAAGAACCGGTCGCTGACCTGTGGTGGGACAGAGGGAGCTTAGGGCGACTCAGCCATGGGAACCACCTCTCAACACTCCCCACCCCCAGTATGAACCCTTCAGATAGGGGTGTAGAAGAGGGAGCCAGGAATACAGAAGCCTGCCCACAAGCCTAGATTACAGTTTCCCCTTTGGCTCTAAAGGCCAAATTCTCTCTACCAGTATTTCACTCTTATTAACCCCGGATCAATTATTTGAAAGAATCAGACTTGGATACAACCAGCATGTGGTGCATGAGGTGCCGTTGCCCAAGTTCCCAGGTCCCACCCCTTCTTAGTGCAGTACGCCGGCCCTCTCCGGTATTTCTCCATGAGCCTACATTTCTCCCCACCCCTTATCAGGGACATCCACACTGCCTTCTGTCTCCCACATCACAGGAACTCCAGTGCTCTAGAAGTGTATTCTTTAGGGCCAGGGAGAAAAGGGTGTTCATGCTGCTGGAAATTTGGACCCCGGGACCCTGTACCTAGCAGGCTAATCTGTACCACTGAGCCTTCCTCTAGTGAAAGAGCATCATCCCAATCAGACCCACTGCTAGAACCCATGGCCTGATTTCTTCAGACCCCTTTAGAACTCCAGTTTGGCTCCAAACATCCTATGGCTGCCCTCCCTGATCCCCAGAGGATCCTCTTGCTTACCTTCCTGTGTCCTTCAATGACTGTTGGGGGCACTGCTGTCTCTGGCCACCTGTCAGGGGGTGGCTTCTCACTGTTCCAGAGGATCAGGATCTGGGAAGAGAGGGAACTTGTTTGTAGTCTGGGATTAGAACGGGAGTCCTCAGGGCTGCTCTTCTTAGGGTAGATGGAGCACAGGGAGCAGCTATTTATGCACACACAAGAGCACACAAGAGGGGTGTGTGGGATCCCTGCCCCTTCATTACCACCTTTGGTTTTGCCTCTGGTCTTATGACAGGCCAGAGTTCTGGCTGAACCCGGGGTGTTGGTGCGTGCCTGTAATCCTAGCATTTGGGAGGCAGAGGGAAGCAGATCTCTGAGTTCAGGGCTAACCAGGATTAAATAATAAGACTGTCTCAAGAGTAATTTTTTTTTTTTTTTTTTTTTTTTTTTTTTTTTTAGTGTGGTTGCCCTAGACTAGGTTCTGATTTTATTTTAATTGATGGATTTATTTATTGAGACAGGCTCTCTCTGTGTAGCTCTGGATGTCTTAGAAGTAACCAGGTGAGCCTGCCTGGCCTTGAATTCACAGTCTGCCTCCATGTCCAGTGTACAGTGACTAAAGCCATGTGTCACTACACTGGGCTCTGACTTTGGGCACAACCCCCACCTGCCCTCTGAGGCCTACGTTCTCCTTGTCATTTCCTGCCCAGCCCACACCTCATCTACAGAGGTTCCCCTGCACCTTGGCCTGGCAACCCCCTGAGAGCCAACCTGGAGTCACTGATGGTTGTGAGCTGTCGTGTGGGTGCTGGCAGCTGAACCTGGGTCCCCTGAGATAACAGGTCTTAACCAATGAGCTGTTTCTCTACCCCTGTTTTTGTTTGTTTATTGTTTTATTTGATCTTATTGTTTTTGAGACAGGTTCTTGTTATGTAATCTCAGCTGGCCTAATCTCACTGTGTGGCCTGAGGGCTAGCCTGCCTCCATCTCTGCTTTCTTCATGCCTCAGCTCAAAGACTGGAATTACAAACATGAGTGACCATAACTAGCAACCCGAGTTCTCTGGAAGTGAGACTGGACAGGGTTGGTACTAAAATCCGCTGGCATTATGAATCATGGGGAGGAGTCCTCATGCACTTGAAGCCCCAGGCCTGGCCCCAAAGTGACCATTGAATGAATGAATGAATGAATGAATGAATGAATGCTTCTTTCTCCAGCCTCACCAGAAGCACCAGCTCTCTAAGGGCTTCACCAATTCTGACTGTGTTTGGAGAAAGAACAAGAAACCTGGGACTTGAAGTCAGCAAGAATCTTTGGAAACGGCCCCTGTGCCTTCCCCCAGATGTGTGGTCGGTCATCTAGGGCCTTGCTCTGTTCTTTGCATTCATCCTGGATCCTAGAACCCCTGCTATGGGGGGGGGGGGTGCAGACCTGGGCACAGTGCTGGGAACCTGCCACCTCCTGAATGAGTTTCAGCAGGGACTCTTCAGAGGACCCCGCCCAGATCATGGCGCTGAAACTGCTCCCCGGGCTGGAGCCTGGAGAAAGGACACACCGGTGTTAGGAGGGGGAAGGTGTGGCCCCTTGGAGAGTGACCTTTGTTGTGAGACCCCAAAGAACCAGAAGAGACTGAGTTTGAGCAACTATCTATCTGCAGATGAAGCTGGAATAAATGTGGGGAAAGCTGAGGTTACCTCAAGTTGTCCGACCCCCAGGACATACCCAGTTGCAGATGATAAAAGGGGAAGTCTTGAAGGCTCGTGGAAAAAGTGGGCAGAGCCAGGAGTGCCCCCGGAGAGCTATTCCACATCAGTGAGGGGTGAGCTGATGCACCCCAGATCCGGTCCTGAATGATCTGTGGAAACAGAAAGTGGCTTGCAGGGGGAGTAGCTAGTGTGTGGGGTTCAGACAGCCGATTATGCGATTGTGCTTAGGAAGGGCAGATCCTGAGAGGCGGGGCTTGAGGAGAGGCGGGGCCTGCGGAGAGGCGGGGCTTGAGGAGAGGCGGGGCCTGCGGAGAGGCGGGGCCTGCGGAGAGAGGTGTGGGCGGAGATAACTACCAGGGGCATTTAGCCCCACACCTTTTCCTTCAGGCTTCTAGGAGAGGGACTTGGGCACAGAGCCAGTTAGCGGAGTAGCTAGAGGCCGGAAGAGGCGACTTCCATAGTGGGAATGAGGTGACAGACTCATGGCTTTTCTTCCTTTCCTCACTGCCATAGACACAACTATGGGGTGACGCCATTCTCTCAGGACCTGGAACCCAGCGCCCCGGATTGCTTCTGCCAGTGAGCACATGCCTCGGTGGCCCCCAGAGACAAGGGAAAGTCCAAGATTGGAGAAAAACATGGGCCCAAGATCACACAGTTTCACCACAGGTCCTTCCCTATTGCATCCGGGAGGAAGCACACAGAGGGGAGAGACGTCTAGAAAGATGGAGAGAAGGAAGGCTGAGGGGAACCCGGGCCCCTGCGCGTGAAGCCCCCTCACCTCTAGGGTGGTGTGGATGACTTTTTCCACTGAGGAGAAGTAGGCGGTCCACAGAAACTGGGTCTGCTGACGCAGGGCGAGAACCCGAGAAGGGAGCATTTCACGGAGGGCAGCCAGGACCTGGAGGCACAGAGAGGGAGAAAGAGAGGAGGCCTGGGGTCCAGCCTCCTGACTGACCCTGGTTAGGAGAAGGCTCATCCCAGAGCTCGGGGATCTGGAAGCTTCTAGTGATGTGCACCATGTGTTCAAGGTTTTAGGTGACACTGTGAGGTGGCACATACCTGTAAATCCTGCCACCCAGGAGGCTGAGACAGGGGGATCTTGAGTTCAAGACCAGCCTGGGCTACATAGGGAAGAGACCTTGTTTTAGAAACAAACAAAAGGAAGGAAGGGGTAGCTGGCGATGTCGTTCAGTTGAGAAAGAGCCAACACAGCACAGCATGGACAAAGCCCTGGGCTTGCTTTCCAGCGCCATATAAACCATCACCATTGGCACATGCCTGTAATCACAGCATTGGGGAGCTGGAGGCAGGCAGGTCACAAGTTCAAGATATTCTGAGCTGCATAGGGAGTCTGAGGTCAGCACGGGCTACATGAGACCCTATCCAAAATACCAAGGTGAAGAGGAGAGAGGGCCGACAGTAGCTGATAGGAAGCCTCCAGCCTCAGTTTTCCAGTCTGTGGAATGGGTGCATTAAAGCATCTCCCTCGCATGTGGTTGTAAAGACTCAACTAGAAAATGTCCATTTAGTGCTTAGACCATGTGGAGACTTGTCTGAATGGATGGTGGTAGCACTGTGTGTGTGTGTGTGTGTGTGTGTAAGCACATGCATGTTCCTGTGTCTGTTTCTTTTTAGAGTATCCCAGGCTGGTCTCACAACTGTTATGTAGTTGAAAATGACCTTGAATTCCTGAGCTCCTGCCTCCTATGCCCTTTTGTTGGGATTGTAGGGGTGGAACCCCAGTTAAAGGACGGCTGTTGCTCAATTTCCTGCCTGCCTCCCTCCCTGCAGTGCCCCAGATTTTTCATAGCAGCTTACACAGATTCTTCAGGCCTGGGCAACTTTCCTTTCATCATATGGAAGAACCCTGGCTTCTTATCTATTTCTTTCCTACCAGCTGAGCCCCACAGATCTAAATTATCCTATTGTACAGATGGGGAAACTGAGGCAGAAAGTGGCTTTCAACTGTTCTCAGCACCCTCCAGAGGCTCTCACCTTCATCTACATCCATGAGAGCCCCAGAGGGAGGGAATAGATATACTATGACTACTAGAAGGGGGCCGAGATCCTGGGGTCCCTCCCCTGACGTGCCTCCCACCATGAGGAAGACCCTGAGCTACCTGCAGCGGGAGCCTCTCGTCAGCAATGATGGCTGCCTTGGTCCAGTCGATGACTTCAGAGAAAGGCAGCTCCCAGCGGGGGCTGAGGAGAACAGGGATGCAGCCGGCCTGGGGGGCAGGGCAGTCATTGGGGAGCCCAGCCCTGGAACACACTTACCACCACCCCAGGTCACCAGTAGCCCCCCCTCTGTTAAGGGACAGGACAGTATTGTGGGGGACAGGGAACCTCCTTTCTATGTGCATGTGCCCAGTATTTCCTGCTAACTCAAGGGCAGAGGTAGAGAGGCTGGGGGATACCCAAATTGGGGTGTACCTGAAGGGCTTGGAGAAAGCAGGAGGTGGCAGATCGGTGGCCAGGAATGAGGCAGAAGGTGGCATTGGGAAGTGTCTCTCCTGGGTAGGTCCTGAGAAAGTACAGGAAGGTCCCTGGAAACAGGAGCCTGAGACACCTGCCCCTCATCATCTACGGCAGCTCTAGTGGCCCTTGGCACCTTACAGTGACATTCCCTCTGTTGACCCCACTGTGTCCTCAGACACACAGCCACACACTGACAGGCATAACCAAGAACAAGGACCCGGCCTCTCTGTTCCCTGCTCCACCGGGATGCAGACACCCTGCCTGCTAGCTCCGTCTCTGCCCTGCTGGACCGCGGCATCTCCCTTTTCTTCCTTGTACCTCAGTTCTCTCATCTGCAAAATGGGGGTGCCTGGATCTCATGTCCTTCCTTCCACTTCTACTCTGGCCTAGGCAGCCCTCACCTGAGTGACCCCCATACTCCGCTCTCCCGCACTGGTAGCCCAGCCATGAAAGGCTTCTCTGTGCTGAGGTGGGCTGGGCCTCCAGCCTGGAACAGCACAGGAAGCTCTTGCCCGCAGCCCTGTGTTGGAGGACAGGCCTCCTCTGTTCCCCCTGCTCCTCCCCCAGCCTCAGCCCCAGGACCAGGTTGTGGCAGAGATTCTGGGAAGGAGGTCCCAGAGCCACAACCCCCTCAGAACCACCTCTCTGGAACTGCCAGTCCAGGGAACCGATGCCCATCATGCATCTGGGGAAAAAAGGGCCAGAGGGACCCGTGGGTGCACACAATTCTTAGTGAGGTGCGTGAAGAGGACCACCCAAGACCCCCCTGAGCTGCTCTCTGCTCTGACCTCCAGCAGACAGATCTGGGAGTATCCTGGTGCCTCTGAACAGTTGGGGAATCTGAGTCTTAAGGAGAGGGACCTGGCTGTGGTTAGAACTAAGTTGGACCAATTCCAACCCCCGGTTATTTCAGCCACCATGAGGGACATGTCCAGGGGTGTACCTGGAGCCTCCGAAAGGAACCACAAAACAAACTTCACCCCGCCCCCATCACATCAAAATCTACAGCACTGGCCAGGCAGCTCCAGCTCCCTCCAGTTAGCGATAAGGAACTAAAAGGCCCTAACTGAAGACTCCAGGGAACCCACAGAGAGAAACAGGGCCCACTCTACAGACGGTACCCCTTAGCCTTTAGCTCTCCTTTAACTCTCCTATGCATAGCCTCTGCCTCACCTACTTGGGGGAATTCCTTTTGCTCTGCTGCAGAGACCAGGCTGCAGAGCACCTTCTCCAGGAAGCCCTCCTTGATATCCCAGCTAACCACCACTCTTGGCACGGTTCTAAGCGCTTTCTCTGTATGAAGGTCGTTCTCACAGCAGATCCCCGAGAAGGAGACCACTGCTGTATTATCCTATCTGACAGCGAGGGAAAAGAGACCTGAAGCCATGCTTAGCTTTGAATTAGATCAGAATCTGAGCCTCCCTCTGCTTACCGGTACACCCCTGATGTACCAGGATGGAGGGAGCTGGGGGTTTGTGGGAGATGGTAGGCAGAGGTTGAACGAGCGGCTACGTGGGGCTCAGGAGAGTTACAGAGGAAACCTGTGTCTCTGTGTGCTGACCGCCAAGAAGTCCAAAGATGTTCTGCTGTTTAAGGTGCGCACCATAGGCCTAGGGTCTCAGAGCCCAGGGGGAAAGTCATGCTTTGCCCACGGTCATGGGGTTCACAAGGGCCTGGCTGTGGCAGAGCCACATTGATTTCTGTGGGTCCTAGGCCATTACTTTAACCTTTGCCATTACTCCTGCCCTGGAGGGAAATTTTATATTTAAAAATATTTAAAAATATATTTAGCTACTGTGTCGAAACAAAAACAAATACAGTTATGTATCAAAACGCTTTCTTTCACCTACGCATTCAGACGTTTTCATTTGAAGCTGCCTTCCGGTGCTCTCAAGGTGTCCCTGGGCTCCACATATCATCCAAGGGTTGGGAGCAGGAACACGGAAACTCGATTTACATTCAAAATGAGAGAGATTGTCAGGAATGGTGGAACACCTCTAATCCCTGCACTCAGGAGGCAGAGGCAGGTGGATCTCTGAGTTCAAGGCCAGCCTGGTCTACAGAAGTCTGAGATTCATGGACCCATGAAAAGATGGAGAGAGACAACCAACCCATAACTTTGTCCTTTCTCTCTCTCTCTCTCTCTCTCTCTCTCTCTCTCACACACACACACACACACACACACACACACACCCATAAAACAATAAAACAATAAATAAAAGATGTTGCTTTTTTTCTCAAGGCAGGGTTTCTCTACATAACCCTGGCTGTCCTGGAGCTCCCTTTGTAGACCAAGCTGGCCTCCAAACTTAGAGATCCACCTGCCTCGGATTAAAGGTGTTTGCCGCCACTGTCCAGTTCTAAAAACATAATTTTTAAGAGCCTAGACTCTGGATTCCCCAGTGTCTGGCTAAACCCATCTCAACGTGAGGTCTATGGAGATGAGGTCTCTTGGGTCTGATTAGCTAGACTAAGTGAACAGGTAAGCTCTGGGTTCAGGTGAGAGACCCTGCTTCAGTGTATGAGGTAGGCAGTGACCGAAGAATCGGCCATCAACTTTGGGCTTCCCATGCATGTTCACATATGTGCACATGTATGCCCCCACACGTGTGGCCGCATACATGTAAGCTGGCATGCTTGTATGCACACCACAGGCAGGTACAGAAATTTTAAAATGGAAACGGAGCCGGACACGGTGGCC
Organism: Micromys minutus; assembly: GCF_963924665.1. Classification (NCBI taxonomy): domain Eukaryota; kingdom Metazoa; phylum Chordata; class Mammalia; order Rodentia; family Muridae; genus Micromys; species Micromys minutus. The sequence continues at coordinate 48,412,874 of NC_137978.1, forward strand.
ACGTGCTTGAAATCTCAGTACTTGGGTGGAGGCAGGAAGATGGGAGCTCAGGGTCATTTTCATGCACTCTGGGCTGTAAGAGACCCCGTCTAGAAAAATCCAGACAAAAAAGAAGAGGTATGTAGGGGTACATGTACCCTGGCTGTCCAGAGCTCCCCAGAAAAGCAAGACACCGAGAGGCTGAGACCGGTGCTCAAAGGAAGGAAGGAAACCTGGGTGGCCAAGCCAGGTGGGAGGGGGACTTTTGACTGTATACTCCTTTGTATCATTGGGATCCTTCATTCACGAATGAATCACCTATTCATAAAACTAAAGAAATTGTGATTTAAGTGGGTGGGCGCTTATTCCAGTGCAACAGGAACCTATTCAACCAATGTGGAAAACACTGGCTTCTCGGAGCCAAGTACAGTTTAGACTCCAACCGTCCCAATGCCACTCCAGCTTCTGAGTGCTTCCTGAATCAATAGCAAGGGCCCCAGACATCCCCCGCCTATGATGCCCTGTGCTCTGGGCTGGAGACTGAGGTCTCCTGTGGAGGATGCTGGGAGAATCAGCGATACTTGAGGAAGGTAGGTACCGCACCTTCCCCTGGAGAGCCTCCACCACGGCTACCTGCCTGCCAGCCAGAATGTGGGACAGTGGCGGGGACTGAAGTAGCCCTTTTTCTAGTCACTGCTTCTTCATTCGGGCTGTCTTCTGGGGCTGGCCTCCCTCTATCACCCTACCCCTATGCTGTCTGGCCCAGGCAGCTGCCAAGCACTTCTGAGAAACTGAAGGCAATGAAAGACTACCACGCAGCATACCTTGGAAAGAAAGGCATCATGGGAAATGCTGCTCAGAGCAGAAGGGAGGGGCACACACCTGTAACTCTTATACCACAACCATTACCACCACACACACACACACACACACACACACACACACACACACACACACACACACGATGCAAAGGCAGCAGAACTACTGCAGGCTCCAAGCCAGCCCAGTCTACCCTGAGCTTTCCAGGTGGGCCAGGAAAAAACAGAGGAAAACCCAACAACATAAAGTATCTATATATAGTAATCACAAAGTATCAGTACACCAGGAATAACCACAGTTAGCCCAAAAAGGGACCTCCAGAGCCAGTGAGTGCACAGTTCAGTGGTACTGTAACCTGCCCAGCATGCACATGGCCCTGGGGACAGGCCATAGTAACCCAGACACACACACACACACACACACACACACACACACACACACACGCAAAGATGACCACCAACAGCAATAGTAAGTTTCTAAGACTACTGTTTCTAGTCACAGGAGAGTTCCTGTCCGTCTTTGGGTCTGAAGAGCTCTAACTTCTCTAGTCTCCAGAAGGGCTGGCAGGGGTGGGGTGGGGTGGGGGTGAGGGGTAGGGTAGAGGTGGGGGGTGGGGATGACAGGGCACAGGCTTTTCCTACAGATTCCCCAGAGCCTCAAGCACTAGCAGAACTGGAGCTTAGCCAGGGGAGGGAGTCCTGGGGGAAGCTGAGCTCAGAATAGCTATGTTGGAGAACTGGGAGGGAGACCACAGGAAGCTGAGAAAGAGAGAAGCCAAGGGGACCATAAACTCTAGGGACATGGGGTCCACAGCCTGTACAACCTTGGACGGTGACGGTTGACTTGCTGGACACATAAGTGTTCGGTCATCAGGAGTGACCAGCTTCACCACCTCTAGCGAGCCCCAGCACAACTCTGCCACACAAGACCTCCATCTCCTTATGTCTACGAAAGTATTCCACAGGTCGGAAGTTCTTTAGATCTGACCTAAGCAATCTCTCTAAAGCCAGAGGCTGTTATTTCCTTGAGAGATTAACCTCCAAAATTAGACCCAGGAGCAGTTTTCAGCTGGGACCAGCGACCAGTCTCTGCGGCTCCCCTGAGGCCTGTGACAGGACTGATCCCAACTCTTGCTAAACACTCAGAAGCTTTCGAAGACAGACAAGTCTGTGTTCACTCTGGCCGGGTGCCACCGGTAAGTTTTTACCTAACGTATATCATCTTTAGTCTACAGACACCTAGCGACAGCAATTTATAATACATTATCGTGTGTGTGTGTGTGTGTGTGTGTGTGTGTGTGTGTGTGTGTGTGCCAGAGACTAAGGGTGGGTATCTTGTTCAGTTCTGTGAGTGGGTGGGGTACCTATGTGCCTTGGACCATGTGTGGATGTCAGAGGACAATTTTCAGGAATCTCTTCTCTTTCTAACTTGTGGGCTCAGAGGACAGAACCCTCCAACCCTCAGGCTTGGTGCCAAGCGCCTTTGCCCACTCAGCCACTCAGCCAACTCTCTACCTTCAGGGTCTCTCAGTGATCCTGAAATTCACCCACTGGGCTGAGCTGGTTGGCCAAGCACTCTAGGGATCCTCCTGTTCTGTCTCCTGGGGTGGGGGTGGGGCGGGGCTTGAACTCATGTCTCTGTGTTTGTCAGGTAAACACCTCATGACTGATCTACCTCCCCTACTCACACCACTGTTTATGGGAGTACCGATGTGGAGTTTACAAATGTCTGTTACATAAAACCTTCGAGTAGGAGGGACCAGCATACCAGGCCTGGAGGAGGTGGGAGGGGGAGGCAGCCTTGTAATGTTTCTAAGATCCCCAAGGGAGAATTCCAAAAATCTGCCTTTCACACCCTTGGAGATGTCATCATTCCGTCTTGGTGGAGGTCTGCTCTCTGCCATCTTAACCCTATCATCTCTCCTACTGAGGCTGAGACTGGTTTGTCCCGATAGGATGACAATCTTAACCCTTCACTACATCCTCTGGACCTGCTCCTGTTGCAGCCGCCTCCCACTCAGGAACTCCCTCCCACTCAGCAGCTCCCCAAGAGTAGGTTGGTTTACTTACTGCTGGGGTCCAGGGTCTTGCTCACAGTGCCTGTCCCAGAGGCAGGCTGAGGCGTGGGTGCTTGTGATACGCCATCTGCCCTTCTCCTCTGCTACCGCCAGTAAGGTGGTCCCAGGCTGGGGACTATGCTGTAGCAGCCTGCCAGGAGCCCCACCTTGCAGTGGGTGAGCTTCAGGGAGATACGGGAGAGCTATATCGAAGCCTGGTCGGAAGATGTCCGAGGAGGGGCTAGCCTCAGCTACCATCGCTTGTCCCAGCCTGGTGCAAGGGGCTGGATAGAGACTGAGCACCAGATGGTTCCTGCCTCCGTTCCAGTTCGGAGGCAGGGGCCCGCATGCGCCTCTACGGTCCTGGCTGGGAAGGAGGAGGAGAAGGCAAGCCTCTGCTGGGCTAAGTGCATAGTAGCGAGAGCCTTCCAAGGAGTCCAGGATCCTGCGCTGTGCCTCAGTGGTCGGACCAGCCGGGGAGTGTACAAAGATCTTGAGGACCTTTCCCTTACATCTGGAGGTGTCAAAGCAGGCTCCCCAGGTGCAGCTGCTCCCCCGGGAGACTTTAGGGAGCTGTTGGACATCTTCTGGGTTCGTCTCAGCCTGGGTGAAACTCTGTAGGAAGGCAGCATCCAGCCAGCGGGGCCAGCCCTGAGAGCGCCCTGGAAGAGGACCGGGCGACACTGCCAGGCGAAGGGGGAAGACTCCTAGGAGGATGAGGAGGAGCCAGAAGGCTGACAGTGCCAGCCAGAAGGACTTTCTTCTCCACAGCATGTGGCCACCCACAGCTAGGGCTAGAAGGAAGTTAGGAATTTCTGTATCAGGTGGGGAAAGAGGTGACCCCAGGCAGGAGAGAGGAGCTGGGAATCACCCCTCTGGTCTAGCACTCTTGCCACTAAGTTCGACCAACCATTGGCCACCTGTGGGACTGACCCCTTGTGGGGGGTTCAGGCAGGCTCTGGCTTTCTAAATTTGCCTTCCCACTCTCCGACTTCTTCCTCTGCCTTCCCACAACCTAGCCAGCCTTTGCCCTCTCATCGGGGCCTCTGCCCTGGGCCACTGCTTGGGCTGATGCAACCCTTGCCCAAACGACAAGAGCGTGTCCATCTGCACTAGGGGCTGCACCCCTGACCTTGCCCTTGACCCAGAGGCAGGCTATCTGCCAGACGATGGAGAACTGTCTGGGTTCATGGGGGGTGGGTAGCGGGTAGGGGGAGGCCAGGAATAAGGATGATGTGGAAGAAAGCAGGACTGGCTGGCCTCTCCCACTCTTCCCTCTGCCCTAACAGCCCTTGAAAACCCCTGGCTACCCCTGTGCTTAGTAGCTGGCCTTCTGTGGCAGAACTATAAATAGACCTTGTGTCCATGTGGGCCACCAGAGCCGGCTGAAGTTAGAGCCCGAGTACATCCCATGTCTGCTGACTGGGGGATGAGAAGATTCGGAGTGCTGGTCTTCTTTCCCCCAGCAATGACCCCTAACCCAGGCAGCTGCCCTGCACCCTCCGGCTGGGAGCTGTTACAGGGCAGAGGACAAGACCTACGCTCCGAATTCCTGCTCCTGCCCCACAAGTCCAGCCGGCAGCTCCAGGTCCCATTCCAGAAGGTATCTATCTGGTCGGTCCAGATCTCTTTGGCAGCGGCAGCCTGGCCCCGCCCCCGCCGGCTTTGATTGGCTCCTGGCTAGGAGGCAGGGTCTCCACTTAACCCCTTGCGTCCTCTCTTGCTGGGGTACCATTTTGTTTCGTTTTCGCTTTAAGACGCGGTGGGGTGGGGTTGGGAGGTGCCTCCTGTATACCCGGTGGGTTTTAAACCCACCTTGCAGCCAATGTTCCTCATCAATCTGTCTTCACCTCCGAGTGCTCGGACCCCAGGTCTGTGCCGTCACACCTGGCTTTGGAAGATTAATAACGGTCAGGAGGGCACCACACCTCACCGGTGGCCGTGGATTGACAGTTTGTTTCTCTTCAAGGTCTTTCTCAATGATCCAAAGTAGACATTTATCTGTCCTTTCCCCCTTTTTATTATTATCATTATATGTTTTTAAAATCGATTTTGGGGTGCTAGGAGCAGAAGAACCCAGGGCTTTGTGCACACTAGACACGTGTTCAATTGCTGAATTACATCACCAGCTCTTTTTATCTTTTGTCTTTGTTACTATTGAGAAAAGCGAAGCTCAGAGAGGGGATTGACTCTCCCTAAGGTGACCCAGCTTAGATGTGTTCAGGAGAAGATTTGCGCTCAGAGCCTGGCCTGACGGGGCCACTGCTCAGGCCCTGACCCCTGAATGGAGCTGGCCAGTGGCTATCTGCATTTACAAAATGGATTAGCAGTATCCTCCTTGGAGGGTTGCTAAGGTCGGTCCTAGAAGAGCCCTTGGTGGGGGTGTTCTTCCCGTTGACCAGGGAAGTCTGCTGATTTGTGAGGTAAAACTTTCTCGCCTCAGTGAGCACCCTGAGGGCAGGGCACAGCAGCATCCTCAAAGTGGGATCAAGAAGAAACTTGGCATTAAGTGGCCGCTCCGTGATAGACAGCTGCTTAGACAAACCACAGGCTTTCTCGGGCGGAAAACAGGTGTGGGCATGCGCTGTTGCCATTACCAGGTTTGGAATTGACAGAAGGTTCCTTTCCGGTAGGAAGGTGACTTGGCTTTCCTGAGTCAGAGCCGGGACCCTCCTCCAGGTCCTCATGTTTGCCCTCCCTCATCCACGTTCATTCATCGAAGAGACCCTTAGTTTAGCATCCTAACTTGGATCAGGTTCCCGGGAAGGCACTGGAAGTGCTCTGCTGAGTAACAGTGCAGGTGACAATGTCCTGACCATGCTGGAAACAACTATAGAGGAGATAGTATTATCATTCCCATTTTACAGGAGAGAAAGTTGAGGCTCAGGGAACTTGAGTAACTTTGCCTATATTTCTATGGCTTAGCCATCTATATATCTTCTTTTTTATTCAGAGGCAGTGTTTCTCTGTGTAGCCCTGGCTGTCCTAGAACACACTATGTAAACCACGCCAGCCTTGAACTTACAAAGATCTGCCTGTCTCTGTGTCAGGAATGCTAGGAAGAAAGGTATATGCCACCATACCCAGCCATTCCTTAAAATATTTGTTTACTTTATTTGGTGTGTATGAGTGTTTGACTGTAGTGTGTGTGTGTGTGTGTGTGTGTGTGTGTGCGCGTGTGTGTCTATATCTACATTGTGCATGCCTTGTGCCTTTGGGGGCCAGAAGAGGGCATCAGATTCACTGGAACTGAAGTTACAGATAATTGTGATCTGCCACGTGAGTGCTGGGAACTGAACCTGGGTGCACTGCAAGAACAGCCATTATTCCAGCCATTCCTTTAACCACTTAACATGCACTGTGCTAAGTGAGACACACCCCCCTCCACCCCTGCTGTTAGCAAGTGAGTGTGTGGGTGGGGAGACCTGACAGCACACAGTGGGGCTGCTGAACCCAGGGGCAGAGGAGGCCTCTGAGAAGGGACATTGACCTTATGCCAGGAAAGGAAGCAATGCTGTTTTGGGTTTTGTTTTGCCTGCAAGGGAATAGAACTTTGAGGCTTTACCCAAGCTGGGTAGCTGCTCCCCCACTGAGCTACCTCCCAGCTCCATTTTGTTTGTTTGCTGTGGAGGCTGGCCTTGAACATCTGCTCCCTGTGCCTTGATCTCCTTCCTGCTAAGATTGTGGGGCACCACCACACCTGGGTTTATGTGGTGTCTCCCCTAACCCAGGACCTCCTGCTCCCTACACCCTACCAACAGAGCCACTCCCAACTTGAAAATATGGTTACCTGTGAGGGAGGGAGAAGAAAGGGTCACCTCCCTCATCCCACAGCTGTTTAGTGAGCTTTTTACTGTGGGCCAGGCAGGCCCTGAGGCCAGCAGGTAGCCGGTGACATCTTGACTTCATGGAGGATTCTTTCCCAGAAGGAAACTTAAGACAGAAATAAAAATCTTCCACAGTGTCGGGAAAGGGTAAGAAAGGAAGTGGCGTCAAGGGGCCTTAGGTAGGCCTCACTATGAAGCTTTTAGGAGTTTCTAGGAGAAAATTGTTCCACACACAGACAACAGTGTTGGAATTCTGTAAACCCCGCCCCTCAATTACCTGACAGTAGCCAGGTATGCTCTGCCCCAGTGACCTGACACTATCAAAGGGGCTGCTTGCCCCCCCCTCTTGCTCTTGCCTCTCTAGGCCTCTTGGCCTCTTGCAGCCTTGCTCTCCCACCCCTACCCCTCCTGTTCCCCTTCCCTTCCCCCCCTCCCTCCACGTGCTCATGGCCAGCCTCTACTCCTCTCTATTCCTCTCTCTCTCTCTCTCTCTCTCTCTGCCTCTACCACCCTCTTAACTCTCCCATGACCTGAATAAACTCTATTCCGTACTATACCGTTGTGTGGCTGGTCCCTCAGGGGGAAGGGATTCCCAACATGAGCCCCTCAGAGGCATCTCCCTTGTCCCCAGGCCTTGCCGCACCTCCATGGGCCATATGCCCCCCACTCTCTTCATTCTTTACCTAACATTGGTGCCAAAACCCGGGACGTCATCTTTTCACAACATTAGTGGCCCGTAACTTTTCCTTTCAGTGGTGCCCTGTCATCTTTTCCTTTCAACAAGGGCACGGGTTCATGGGCACAAGAGTGCGTATGTGACCTGTTTTCCCAGCAACATATTGACTCCAGGCTCCCTATCTGGGGTCAGTAGATGTATGTATAGTGTCTTCCCCAAGAAAAGATTAGTCACACCAGAGGGATATCCCATCTGACGGCCACCCTGCCCCCAACCCTGGGCTCATGGATGCTTCATACTGGAAGCATGCTTCCTCAGCATTGCAACACACACAACACACAAACCCAGCTCACACACACACACTTACACATAAACACACACCCAGCACACACACACACACACACCACATACATACACACACCTAGCATACACACCCACTTACACATAAACACACACCCAGCACACACACACTCTTACCACATACATACACACACCTAGCACACACACCCCACTTACACATATATACACAGCACACACACCCTCTTCACCTTCATACCCACGGGAGAGATTCTCAGGCCAGCTGGGCCTGGGCTTGTCTAAACCAGTTCCCAAGCTTGCTTGCAGGCTTGGGTGGAGGCAGAGAAGAGGGGTGTCCTCAGATCATCCTGAATACAGACTTGGCTGGGCTGTGCCAAGGACTCCCTGGGAACAGTCATCAAAGCCACTAGGAGGCCCAAGCCCCGTAGCTGATTTATGGGAAGACGACCAGAATCCCTGGGGAGCAGGAGTGGCCAGGACCGGAATGTGAAGACCGAGGGCTTGGCTTCTGTGGGGAGGTGAGGCCGCTTTGTGTGTGTGTGTGTGTGTGTGTGTGTGTGTGTGTGTGTGTGTGTGTGTGACCTTGAGAACTAAGGATTACTCCAGGATCTCAGTTTGCTTGCCTCAGTTTATGGAAGCTCCACCTCCCAGCCTGAGGACAAGTCTTGCTTCCTGCCTGCCTGAGGCACAGGGTCTCAGGGAATGGGAGCTCAGGCCACCTTTGTGAAGTTTGGCCTGAAGCACTCTGGGTCTCCCCCTTCTTTGCTTTTTCTCAGGCTGGGCCTATAACCTTCAGAAAGATTTTTAGAACTTCCTCTGAGGAAGGGCCCTAAACGTGAGCAGGTGTTGCAGCTGACAGTACAGGTCAAATGTTCCCAATTTGTGCCTTCCTGGGCAGGTGACTGTCCCTCTCTGTGTTTCTGTTCTCTCACCTGTATAATGGGGATGCTCAGAATAGCTGTTTCCCAAGGTCAGGTGCCCTATCAGGCATGAAATAGTCTGCAAACCATGCCTGGCAAGCCTCAAATAGATGGCGTCCCAGTGGCTGGGGGTTGGCTCAGGGATAGAGCACTTTTGTCCTTTGTCCAAGGACACAGGTTCAGTCTCTGGCTGTGACGGCCTGTCCGGTGGCCTGTCATTCCATGTCATATGGTTATCACCCTTCCCCACACACTTGACACAAGCCGGAGACTCTAGTGGGTCTTCCCCTTCCTAACACTGTGACTCTTTAATACAGTTCCTCATGAAGTGGTGACCCCAACCCAATTATTTTTGTTGCTACTTCATAACTATACTTTTGCTACTGTTATGAATTGTCAGTATCTGGTATGCAGGATGTCTGATATGCAACCCCTGTGAAAGGATCCTTTGCTCCCAAAGAGGCCGAGATTCAGCTTGAGAACCACTGATAGAGTCTTCTGGGAATAAAAGGACCTCACTTGGAAAAGTATCTCCATCTTTGACTAGCCTGTAGGCAAGTCTGTGGGGGACTTCCTTGATTGGTAAATTATGCAGTTCTGAGCTGTTATAAAAAAACCAAACAGGCTGAGCAAGTCACGAAGAAGCCAGGGAGCAGCATTCCTCCGTGGTCTCTATTTCAGTTCCTGCCTCCAGGTTCCTCCCTTGAGTTCCTGCCCTGACTTCCCTGAATGGGGGCTACAAGCTAGAGGATGAGATAAACCCTTTCCTCCCCAAACTGTGATACCTCACCCGGGAACACCCCACCAGCCAGCAGAGCAGACCAGAGCAGACTTTCAACTCCCAGTCGACTAAGATTGCTTTCTATTGGTGTGTGAGACCATGACCAAAAAATGTGGGGAGGAAAAAGCTTATTTCTTCTTACATCACTTAGGTAGAGGCAGGAGGATTGACAATTTGAGGTAAGTTTCAGATGGATGTAGCTCAGTTGGTAGAATGCTTGTCTACCATACACAAAGTATTCAGTTCTCTCTCCAGTAATAAACCAGGCACGGTGGTGAACACATTGGGCGTAAAAACAACAGGATCATAAAATCAAGGTCATGGGACTGGAGAGATGGCTCAGCACTGGCTGCTCTTCCAGAGGTCCTGAGTTCAATTCCCAGCAACCACATGGTGGCTCACAACCATCTCTAATGGGATCCAATGCCCTTTTCTGGTGTGTCTGAAGACAGCTACAGTGTACTCGTTTACATAAAACAAATAAATAATTTTTGAAAAGGGCTGGAAAAATGATTCAGAGGTTAAGAGCACTAGCTGCTTTTCCAGAAGTCCCGAGTTCTGTGCCCAGCAACCACATGATGGCTCATAACCATCTATACTGAAATCCCATACCTTCTTCTGGCCTGCAGGTGTATATGCAGGTAAAACACTGTATGCATAATAAATATATGTTTGAAACAAACAAACAAAAAAAAAACAAAACTTGAAAAAATATTAATTCAGGGTCATTCACAGGTCACCAGTAGGTTTGGGCTAGCCTGGGCTACACAAGACCCTGTCTCAAAACAACAAAACTACTACTACTACTATTACTAATTTTATTCTACTCAAGTCTACTATATAAGTGGCCAAACCTGGACACTGCCCAAGGTCTGAGCTTCTCCTCATCCTTATATAGGGCTCTGCTTTCTGTAGGATGAACTTCTGCTATTCAGAGAAAGCTGGGTGTGGTGGAGTGCTCATGTAATTCCAGCACTCAGGAGTGAGGAAACAGGGAGATTGCTATGAATTCAAAGCTAGCCTGAGCTATGTATAAACAGTTCTAAGCCAGCCTGGCTTTCATAGACCCTGTCTTTAAATTAGTTAATCACAACATGTAAAGTCGGGCAGTGTGGTCCATGCCTTTAATCCCAGCACTCAAGAAGCAGAGGCAGGCAGAGCTTTTGTGAGTTCGAGACCAGCCTGGTCTACAGAGCAAGTTCCAGGATATCCAAGGGCTACACAGAGAAACTAAGCTGACTAAATAAAGCCAGAGGTCATGGAGGTGAGCAGGCGCTGTACACAGGCAGCATTTATACTTCAGGCTGCAGGCTTAGTTTTGAGGCATTGCCAATCCCAAGGGACAGAGTTCTTTGCAATGCAAGATTGGCCAAACTAAGTAAATTTCAAAGCTTGATCCTGAAATTGGTTTATTCTTCCCTCCGCCACGGTCCACTGAGATAGACTCTTGGATGATTTCCGAAGCTGCCGATCCCGCAAGGGAGTTCCTGGACCTTCTCGGAGCTGCCCACACCGGGGCACCATCTCCAGCCCTGACCCTGGGGATTCACCAGAAGAGCCAAGCTGTTACCTAGCAAGCAGGCTGCCTCAACCCGGTAAGTAAGAGGCTGCCTTCCAAGCAGAGGCAAGAGGATTCATTTCTCCTCCTCTCCCTCCCCGGGGATGGCTGCCTGGCATCTTGAGCTCTGTCAGCTTTCTGTGAGTTCCTTGAGGAGAAAGGATGTGGAGTTCTGGGGGAATAGGGAGTGGGGGCTGGGTGGGGCCAGGAGCAGGTCCAGAGGTGGGCTCTGAGGAGACAGAGGGGCCTCAGTTCCACAGCTGCATTTCCCTCTGCACTGGCTGCGTTACGAGGTCACCGCTGTTGTGGTGGATGGAGCTTGTGCAAGAGCTGAACCTAGACAGACAGAGCCCCATTCAGGTCTCCTAACGTCCAGAAGAACTAGGTCTTCTACCTTGGCTTCCGGATAAGGGGAGGGAAGATGGCTCTTCAGGGTTGCCTCGCTAGTGGAGAATAGAGCTGGTGCCCAGAGCCTGACGTGACATCAGCTCTGCCAAACTTTCTACTTTCTCAGCGGAGGGGCAGCAGCTGTGCACTGAGTCCCACTATGGACCAGACGTCATGTTCCGCTTCCTGTCCATCTCGAACGCTGGGGCTATCACAGCCTAAATACCCTTTTGCTAAGCCACCAAGGTCATTGCGAGGTAGCACAGGACACAACACGGGCTGCAGAAAAAGGAAGAAACGCATGTGAATGTCAACTAGGAACTTAGAATGTATGTGGCACCTTCTCTGGTTGTCCTTAAACTACCTCCCATGGCACTTCCAAACAAGCCCTGAAGCCTCGCTCCCATCTCTTCACTCCTACCCCCCTTCTCCCCACCCCTATCCTAGTTCGGCTGCCACCTTTTGGCAGCAAGATCATGGCACTGGCCTCTGGTCTCTGTTCTCCTCCCTCTCTCCTCACCAGCTCCCCGCCCCAGCTTGGCCTGGATCCTTTCCAAGGCTCTCTTTGTGAAGTGAGAGGCAGCCACGGGCCCTGGAGTGACCTGGACTGAGCTCAGAGCTCATCCCCAGCCCCTCAGCGGACGTACACACAGGGCCACTGCTCTACCTTAACCACCAGGACTGGGTACCAAAGACCCAGGGGCAGCCCCAAGCCCCGGTGCTTGATGAGATGGTGCAAGTAGGCCGGGCCTTACCTTTCCTTTGCACCTCGCTCCTGCTCCCAAGGAGACCACACTAGAGAGTCCTGCCTCCTGGCTGTTCAGGCAGTTCTTTGGATGCTCTCCCAGGACAAAGCTGTCAGCCCTCTTGAGATCTATGAGAAGATGGCTTTTTATGGAAGATGCTGTGATTTGTGAGCCATGTCATATTTAAATGACAGATAGTACAGCCAATATGTATTTATATTCTTTTAAGTGTGTGTGAGTGTGTACACATAGTGACATGTGTGTCGCTGTTCCTGTGTAGACTTGTCTGTGGAGCCCCGAGGCTGACATTGGGAGTCATGTTCAATCACTCTCTGCTTTATTCATTGAGGCAAGGCCTCTCAATCAAACCCAGAGCTCACCTCTATGGCTAGTTGAGGTATTTAGCTTGCTCTGGGTTTCCCCTCTCTCTTCCTGAAATTACAGGTAGGCTGACACACACAGGTAGTATTTAGATACCTGTGGAGCAATCACTCTATCCACTAAGCCATCTCCCCTGTCCTATTAGCCAATGTTTTAAAGCCAGTACCCAATAGCTTCTATCAGACTTAGATTAAGATGCACAAAAGCACGCGCCTGAGGGTAACATGCAGCTTGCTGAGGCAGGAGGGTTGCTGTGAGTTTAATCCTAGTCCAGGCTACTAGAAAGACTGTCTTAGGTTGCTCTTCTCATCCCAGTGACAAAATACCGGAGGGGGGGGGGGGCTGGAGAGATGGCTCAGCGGTTAAGAGCACTGACTGCTCTTCCAGAGGCCCTGAGTTCAATTCGCAGCAACCACATGGCGGCTCACAATGTAATGAGATCTGATGCCTTCTTCCTGTGCATCTGAAGACAGCGACAGTGTATTCATATGCATTAAATAAATAATATTTTAAAAAATACCAGCTAGAAAGAAGGTCACTTCAGTGTTGTATACACAATCATAGGGGTGGGCCTGCTGTTAGAGGAATGCAGAAGAGAAGGGGGGGGGAGGAGGGCAGGAGGTTCAGGAGAGACATCTATGCTGGGATTGAGAGATGGTACTGAAGCAGTGATAAGCAGGAGAGCATTAGATAAGAGAGGTGGCCGTGCGTGTGCAGGCAGGGACCAGTAGTCACAATGCCTCAGGAAGAGGAGCAGAATCTGGCTCTCAGGAGGACACTGGTCTGAAGCAGACGGGACTTTTGACAAGGGCTCCTACCTTTGTGTCAAGGTTGTGACCAGCCCCAGAAGGGTAAGTAAGGTAAGGGCTGACAGTAACCTTTCCAACCTGCTCCAGCATCAGCTTCCATCCTACACACTTGAGAGTTTCGTATCTCCAGGCTGCCTTATGTTTGGCAGCAAGTCAAGCCTCCACCAGGCTTTTGATGGGGTCTGTGATAGCCAGGCTGGGAGCCAGAAGGAGAAGTGTGGGAGTGGGAATCAGGCCCTGCCTTGGCCTCTGGCACCCTTGAGCTGGTTCTGTCTCCACTAGTCATTTCTGAGGAGAGATTCTGAGAAACAGTGTGTTGCATGGGCCAAGAAATTCTCCCAGGCCTTGGGGGAGGCAGAAAGCAGAATGCCCTGCCCAGCTTTCCTCTGCCCCCTCTGCTCTGGGCTCCTTAATCCTCATTCCTCCCACCCAGGGCTCTGCTGATCCTGAGGTCACACCCAGGCCTGGAGTCCGGAGACTACTTTCGGTCCTTTCTGTAGCCAGGAATCAAGATGCCACTGCGGAATAGGAAAACGGGAGTTCTGATCCTGGCTCTAACAGTCATTGAGCAGGAGACCCTGACGAGCTCCTGGCCTTGGTTTCCTTCTGTTTCCTGCCTACGAACTGGGCTTGGTGTGACTGACAGTTTCAATCTACCGGGTCTGAGCTCGGTGTGGAGCGGGGCACAGACTTGGTCTTTCCTGGTGAGGGAAGGACTTTGGGAATTTGTCAGATGAAAGACAGGGTGGAGTGAGGATGAAGGCCGTGGTTTTGGATATTTGGATATGAAATGAGTTTGGTTTATATTTCTGGGAAGAGACACCGAGACCAGGCGACTTTTTTTTTAGATGTATTTATTTACTTTATGTATGTGAGTACACTGTAGCTGTCTTCAGACACATCAGAAGGGGGCATCAGATCCCATTACAGACGTTGTGAGCCACCATGTGGTTGCTGCGAATTGAACTCAGGACCTATGGAAGAGCAATCAGTGCTCTTAACTGCTGAGCCATCTCTCTAGTCCCAAGGCAACTCTTATAAAGGAAAACATTTATTTGGGAGCGTACAGTTTCATTCTCATTATGGTGGGAAGCCGTGGAGGTTTGCAGGGAGAAATGGTGCTGGAGGAGCAGAGAGTTCTACACCTAGATCTGAAGGCAACTGGAGACTGTGTGCCCCAGTGGGCACAGCTTGAGCATAGGAGACCCAGTGCTTTTTCTCCACAGTGACAGAATCCTCCAGCGACTCCACACTTCCTAATAGTGCCACTCAAATATGTGTAAATAGTGTATTCAAAAATGTGAATCTACGGGGCCATACCTATTCAAACCACTACGTGTGCCTAAGATGGGCTTATGTGTTAAACAAAGGCTTAGTCCCAGCAGGTGGCACATTGTTTTTTTTTTAAATAGGGTCTTTTAATAAAAGACTTATTTATGTATTTTATATGCACTGTAAGTGTCTTCACACACACACACACACACACACACACACACACACACCAGAAGAGGGCATCAGATCCCATTATAGATGGTTGTGAGCCACCATGTGGTTGCTGGAAATTGAACTCTGAAAGAACAGTCAGTGCTCTTAACCACTGAGCCATCTCTCCAGCCCCCAAAGATAGGGTCTTATCTACCTCAGGCTAGCCTCAAATTCATTATGTAGCCAAGGACGACTTTGAACTTCTGATCCTTTGTCTGTACCTGGGATTATAGGGGATACCACTACACCCAATTTTATACTGATACTGGGACTGGAACCCAGGACTTTGTCCACACTGGGCAAGCCCTTCACCAGTTGAGCCACATCCCCAGCCGAAGGCACCATTGAGAAGAGACTTTTGCTCATCAAGGTTCTGACTTTACTAGTGAGGTAATCCATCGGTGAGTTCTAGGCTCATGGATTATTAGGAGGTGGGGCCTTGTTGGAGCAAGTAGTTTCCTGGGAGTTTGCCCTAGGGGGTGTGGTTAGGATAGAGCAGTGACAAGGAACAGCCACAAAGTCACACCATGAAAGAGATCTAGGGCAAGAGAGTTACTGGGGAAAGGGAGAGAGGCTGACTTGGAGTGGGGACATGAAAGAAAGAGAGGGAGAGAGGGAGAGGGAAAGAGAAAAGGGAGACAGAATGAACAAGTCAGAAGGAATGAGAGACAGAGCAAGAGAGGGAGGGAAGGACAGACAGACAGAATGAACAGGACAGAGTGGGAATCAGAGAAAGGGAGAGAAGGGGATGGGGAGCAAGAGAGGGAAGGAGGAAGGGAGGGAAGGAGAGAAGGAAAGGGACGGAGGAAAGGAGGAGAGAGATGGGGATGGGGGGAGAGAGATCTGGGGTGGCCAGGGCCTTTTATGTGCTTTGCCTAAGCTGCTGCAGCTGAGTTGCTGAAAGGCAGGTTGGGGAGCACCTCCTTTACAGATGTCTCATCTCTGCAGCCCCGTCCTGTTGTCTCTGCCTTCTCTCCACTCTGAGGCGAGCTACTTGCTCTGCCCTACCGCAGGCAAGGAAGCAGCTGGACAGAAGCCAGATCCTGAGTGAAGGAGCTCTCAGCAGCTGGAATGACCTCCCCACCAGGGCGACTCGGGGAGGGGGCAGATAAAGGACATAAGCTGGGTAACTGACATCGTCTGTTGGGACATTTTTCATGCCTGTTTCCTTGTTTGAAAAACAGGAGGGCTTTTTTCTGTTCTGGAAATAAAAATCCACTGAAGAATTAAGTGAGTAAAAACTCACTACTTAACAATACATGTGACACACAGTGTCTCAATTAGGGTTTACTGCTATGAACAGACACGTGACCAAGGCAACTCTTATAAGGACAACCTTTAATTGGGACTGGCTTGCAGGGATTCAGTCCATTATCATCAAGGCAGGAGCATGGCAGCATCCTGGAAGGCATGGTGCAGGAGGAGCTGAGAGTGAGTTCTACATCTTCATCTGAAAGCTGCTAGAAGACTGGCTTCTCAGGCAGCTAGGAGGAGGGTCTCAAAGTCCTCTCTGACAATGACACCCTTCCTCCAACAAGGCCACACCCCCTAATAGTACCCCCCCCCCCCCGGGCCAATCATATTCAAATCACCACACAGGGTAACTCACTGTTATGTGTGGTGTGGTTGGACTCAGGACTCAGTTCAGATATTGACTCCTCCAATGTGAGGGCCAGGTAGTTGGGGTATCCATCCTTTTATTGATCACAAGGTTCAGTCAGCTAATCTAGCTGTTGTTGCTTCCCCCCATCACTACTCAGTGTGTGTCCCTCCCGATACTTCAAGCTCCATCAGAGAGGACCAGATTCCCTACAGAAGACCCTTCCTCCATCGGGAACCTCTAGGTAGATGCTGGAGAGATGGCTTATTGGTCAACAGGACTGGCTGCTCTTCCGGAGAACTTGGGCGTGTCACACCCACATGCAGGCCTACAAACATCTGTAATTCCAGTTCCAGGGCTTTTGATACTCTCTTCTGCCCTCTGCTGCTACTGCATGCACACAGTATACGGGCATACCAGCCGGCAAAATACCCATACACTTAAAATAAAAGTAAAGGTTAATAATTATTTTAAATAAAAAAAAGGAAAAGTCACGGGGCACCAGTGTTGTGAAAAGATGACGTCCCGGGTTTCAGCACCAATGTTAGGGGAAGGATGAAGAGAGTGGGGGGTATGGCCCATGGAGGTGTGGTGAGGCCTGGGGGCAAGGGAGATGCCTCTGAGGGGCCCATGTTGGGAATTCTTTCCCCCTGAGGGACCAGCCACATGATGGTATAGTACAGAATAGAATTTATTCAGGTCATGGGAGAGTTAAGAGGGTGGTAGAGGCAGAGAGAGAAAGAGAGAGAGAGAGAGAGAGAGAGAGAGAGAGGAACAGAGAGGAGTAGAGGCCGGCCATGAGCACCTGGAGAGAGAGGGGGGAAGGGAAGGGGAAGAGGAGGGGTAGGGGTGGGAGAGCAAGAGAGGCAGGAGGCAAGAGAGGCCAAGAGAGAAAGGAGGAGGCAAACAGCCCCTTATATAGTGTCAGGTCACTGGGGCGGAGCATACCTGACTATTGCCAGGTAATTGAGGGGTGGGGTTTACAAATCCCAACAAGAATTAGTACATAAACACAGAGAAAGCTAGTTTCTGGTGCCCACTGAACTGAATTTATTATTGATTTTCATTATATGGGTTAAATCCTTAGCATCACAGAAAAAAAAAAAAAAAGAGAGAGAGAGAGGGAGAGAGAGAGAAATTAAAAATAAGAAGTGTGGGCTGGAGAGATGGCTCAGTGGTTAAGAGCACTGACTGCTCTTGCGAAGGTCCTGAGTTCAGTTTTCAGCAACCAACCACATGGTGGCTCACAACCATCCCTCTGTAATGGGGTCTGATGCCTTCTTCTGGTGTGTCTGAAGACAGCTATAGTGTACTGATATATAATAAATAAATAAGTAAATAAATCTTAAAAACGAAATAATAAGTTTACGAGCTAGAGGTGTAGCTCGAGGTTTGTACAGAAGCTCTCAGGGTGGTCGCACACCTGGACTCTCAGCAGTCTGAAAATAGAGGCAGGAGGCTGAAGAGTTTAAGGCTGTCCTCAGTTATAAAGCATGTCGAGACCATCCTGGGATGCATAAGATGCTGTCTCAACGATAATAATTTAAAAGATAAGACTGAGGAGGTGGCTCAGTGGCTGCTGCTTTTGGGGAGGTCCCCTATTCAGCTCCCAGCATTGACAGGGCGACTCACAAGGATCAGAAACGCGAGTTGTAGGGCCTCTAGCGCCCTCTTCTGGCCATACAGGCGAAATACACAAGTAAAATAAAAACAAATCTTTACTTCCTCCCCGTGTCCCTTCCCTCACTCGAGACAGGGTTTCTCTGTGTAATAACTCTAGCTGTCCTGGAACCAATTTTGTACACCAGGCTGGCCTAGAACTCAGAGATCTGCCCGCCTCTGCCTTCCAAGGCTTGTATCACCATGCCCAAAAGAAACCGATAGATTAAAACAATGATCAAGAGGGTTTGTTTGGGCTCAGCTGGACTTGGGTGCAACAGCACTCAGAGCCTCTTGACTCAGTTCCCCCCAACTTCCAGGCTCGGGCAGGTGTTGGTGAGTTTTAGGGGAACAAGTTGAATCCATGACTTGAAAAGAAAGAGGCCATCATGATCTTCCATCCCCTTTCATTGTCAGGGTTCCTGTAGAGTTACAGACAATTCCGCTAGGCTCCTCTCCACTGTGACCTCCAAATAGCTTGTGCCATCAGCTGCCACCAGGTGAGGGTGGCCTGGCTAAGTATAAGAGAACTGCTTTTCACCCCAGCCCCTCCCTTCCTCCTCCCTCTCCCCGCTCTGTTCTCACATGTTCCCAGCCAGCCTTTCTCTTTCTAACCTCTTTCTCTGCCAATAACCCTTTTTCAGGTCTGCCCCCCCCCATAAACTTTCCTTGTGTCGGGTCTATCACATGGCTGTGATTTCTCAGGGGACACCATGGTATGGGCCTGCCAGTTACCCCTCATTCCTACCACCATTGATTGCATTGTGGTTCATAACAGTCACAGAAAGCTGGAGAAGCTTCACCTTCCTGTGTTCCTGTGGCCCTGGGGATGATCATGTGGTTTGAAGTTTTACTACAAGGAAGATATTTTACGATCCTTTTCCTGCTATGTAGGTTTGGCTAGCCTGGAACTTTACTATGTAACTGTGTAGCCCAGGCTAGCCTCAAACTTGCAGTGATCCTTCTGCTTCAGCAACCTTGAACCCATCATAAGCGTAAGCCACCATGCCCTCGGTGCCCAGTGAATTCCGTTCTACAAAAGAGGCTTCAACCTACGGAGGCTTGGGGTGTGGTCCTTGCCTACAATTCACAGTGGACGATGTTTAAACTCGGGCTGCGGGCCTGAGGGTGGGAGCCAGTGGTGGGGCGTAAGCTTTGCATGTATGAAGTTCCGAGTATGATTCAAAATCTGCAGTCGCCTACTGTCCCTACAGATCCCCGAGGACACAAAGTCCAGTCATTTCTACACATCCCAGCTACAACCAAGTGAGACAGCAACACATTGTCAGATAAGAGATAGAAGTCACAGGCTGAGCTCTGGGAGCTGGTCTAGTCCTCAGCAAACTCCCCTGTTGGACATAAATTTTACAAACAACAACAGACAAGCTCCCTCGGGGGCTGTGGAATATCCAGAGGAATTAGAATACCTGAGTGTAGAAAAGACATAGTATTGTCCAAACCCAGAGAAGAACCAAACACCTCTGTTCCTGCTGCCAAGACTCCTGTTTCTTATCTCTGATAACTTTAGCTGAGTCCAGACCTCCCTCCTTCCAGACAAGTCTTATTAGGATAGCTTTTCATTGATAAGTTATTTCTCCAGTGGTGAAATTAAAGCTAGATTAAATTATATTAAACACAGGTTTATTGGGAAGCAGTCCCCAGGGACTGAGGCCAGAGGAGTTGCCATAGGAAGGAAAGGTTCTAGAGAAAGGGGAGAGGAAGGAGATAGAGAGAAACAAAGAGCAGAGAGAGAGAGAGAGAGAGAGAGAGAGAGAGAGAGAGAGAGAGAGAGAGAGGAGGGAGGGAGGGAAGAGACGGAAGGGGAGGAAGAGTTTGGATTATATAAGGAAGAACCCCTGGGGGAAGGACAGCCCAGCTGCTGAGAAAGTTCATGGTTGAGGGCCGGGTACAGGTCGGGACTGAGGGATGTTAGGAGAACCCGGAGGTCAGATCTGCTTTGATGTGTGAAATACACACTTCAGGTCCTCATCTCCTTCTGAAACCAAACACTAATTGTAACTTCTTTAAAACCTTTTTCTTTTCTTTCAAGATTTATTTATTATATATGAGTACACTGTAGCTGTCTTCAGACACACCAGAAGAGGGCATCAGATCCCATTACAGATGGTTGTGAGCCACCATGTGGTTGCTTGGAATTGAACTCAAGACCTCTGGAAGAGCAGTCAGTATTCTTAACTACTCAACCATCTCTCCAGCCCCCTTTCTTTAATTTTTTAAAAGCTTATTTCTTTATTTACAGGTGTGTGTGTATGTGTGTGTGTATGCGCGCATGCTCGCACAGGCCTGTGCTGGTTAAATTTAGGTAGTCAGGTTTGGGGGCAATTGCCTTTACCTACTGAGCCAGCTAACAGGCCCTGGCACTTCTTGGAATCCTCCATCTCAAAGCAAAGCCCTGTTTCTTTTATCAGTCCCTGAGATAAGCCAGCAGCAGTCCAGAGTCCGTGAGGAGTCCTTTGCAATGCCTTCTTTCTGAACCCTCACTCCTCACCGTGGGTCTCCGCCGCCGCCTTTGCCCTTCCTTGCAATAAGGGGAAATGCAGCTTGCTTACTGGCAGCTGCACTCCTCAGGCCTTGGACTATAATGGCACTGGCATGGGTGTCATTCATTCAAGAAACATAAAACACCCACCATTGTCAAAATTTACAAACTATTGCTTGCCCCACTTACAAAAGAAGGAGCAGAGGTTTCCTTTCTAGGAGCCAGGAGTGTTAGCATTTCTTCTAAGCTCTGCCCAATGGTTACCTAGCAACAGCCAGGTATGAGCCTGGCTCAGTATAAAATGACTGGAAATGACTGGGCTTCTCTCTCTCTCTCTCTCTCTCTCTCTCTCTCTCTCTCTGTCGTCCCTCCCTCCCTCCCTCCCTCCCTCTCTCCCTCCCTCCCTTCTGGGCCCGGTAAGGCA
This sequence comes from Micromys minutus, assembly GCF_963924665.1. Classification (NCBI taxonomy): domain Eukaryota; kingdom Metazoa; phylum Chordata; class Mammalia; order Rodentia; family Muridae; genus Micromys; species Micromys minutus. The sequence continues at coordinate 48,433,799 of NC_137978.1, forward strand.
CCCCCTCCCACCGCTGCAGTATCACAAAACATGTCAAGGAGGTTGCAGTGGCAACCGTTCAGGGTATGGGAATTATTCTACATTTCCAAGCAGATAGAAGTTACAATAAAGGCAGAGGGGTGGGGGCACAGTGGGTGCACTGGAAAGAAGGCTCAGCAATTAAAAGCACTCACTGCTCCGTGTTGAGCTCCCAGAACCTACCTATCGGATCACAACGGCCTGAAACTGCAGTCTTAGGGGATCTGATTCCCTGTTCTGGCCTCTTTTGGCACAAGGCATGCACTGAATATATAAGCAGCCAAAACGCCCAGACACATAAAATAAAACATCTTTTTACAAACCAGGGAAAGGGAAACAGGAGATTGGGCTCAGAGGGAAAGCCTGCTCGACATTTAAGCATGAGACCCTGAGACCCTGTGTCATCAGGGGCACGGACATCAAAATAAAGCACAGCAAAGGACTCGGCTTACTGGGGAAGCAGGGGGCAGCGTCTCTATTCTTAGCGATTTCATAGGTCACAGCGCAGATCACAAAGTCCAAAGTGTCTAAGATATCAACCTGCTGATTGCCCTGCCTGTCTGTCTTCTCTTCCTCCTCCTCTTCTATTCTTTTTTTTTTCCAGAGAGGGTTTCTCTGGGTAGCCCTGGCTGTCCTGGAACTTATTCTGTAGACCAGGTTGACCTTGAACTCACAGAGAGCCACCTGCCTCTGACTCCCAAGTAAGAGAGTTAAAGACATGCACTACCACCAACCAGCTCAAATTTTATTTTATGATCCAGTCTTTGCTCCAGTCCAGCCCTATCTTCTGAGTGAATTCACTAAATCTCATCTGATATCTACACACGCCCTGTACTATTAAAGTCGTTCCCTCCCGCCCCAATGTTAGCATTTCTTCCTTTAAGCATCTTGAGATCCAGCTCCTTGGCCCTATCTTGGGCAGGTGCTTTTCAAGGCTCACGCACTTGTTCGCCTCCTCCCTTTTCTGAATTCTGCTAGATTGTGAATTCTGTTAACCCTAAAGACAATATCTTGTTCATCAACGTGTCTTCAAAAACCGAGTACCGGTCACTCAAATAAAGGTGAATAGGGGAAGGAGGGTTGAGTTGTGGATGGACCCCAAGATCTCTCAGGTTCCTTCCTGTTGTCAGCTGAGTATCCTGAGAACAATGGAAAATACAAGGTGTCACCAGGGGCGGCTTGATGAATCCTGGACAATCAGTCTCATATTTTCACAAGAAATAATGCCTACAGAAATGGAAAGCAACCTCTCACCTCTAATCTCCCTGACAACAAAGTGAAGCCGGGCATGTTACCAGGCACGCCTAGGAACTATCTGAGGACCGGTAAGGCGGAGGGTTACTTTCCAGTACTATAACCCTCCGCTCGAGGCGTGTCACAGCGACTGCCGCTCTTCAGACACCAGGGGGTGCAATCTCACCGCATCCCTGGTCTTGGCCGATTTCACTCCACCCCAGAGTGTAGCCAGGAAACCTGGGAATTGTAGTCCTGGGAGTGACAAGACGCCGTGTTGCATCCTGGGACTTGTAGTGTAACACTTAGAGACAGGGGACAAGTTTAACTTCGCAGGTTAAGTGAAAGAACTACTACTCCCAGGGGACCACGGGCTCCTGGGCGGGGCCGGGTTTCCGCCGAGTGACCCTTCTGAAGTTGCTTTTCAATGATCAGCGTGACTGGGTAAGTTTGATTGACCGAAGCTCCATTTCTTAACTGAGCTCTCCAAAGACCTTTCATGTTCCAACGGGGGGCCTCTTTGTCTCTCAATCCCAGAATCTGCGTGCTAATCTTTGCTCTTCATCGTCTCTGTTTCTTATTTAGATAAATCCTGTCAGAATCCACCCCGCACCTAAGCCCTCCCAGGGTCATCGAGAACTGACACTCCCTCATCTGAGCTTCCTGCCCTGACCCTGCCTCACGTCCCTGAGAGCGGGCAGCTTTGTGTCCTTCACACTGCGTTCCACTATTCGCTGTCCTGTTTTCCATGCTGGTGGAAGAAGACACCCAAATTCTTCCTCGCAGTGCTATGAACTTGAAGCGCAGCAAAGAAATCTGCCTCACTCTCCCTGACTTTAACAGTTAAAAATCACATAGGCTCTGTGGAATATATTCCTCTTCCTCCTCCTCCTCCTCTTCCTCGTCCTCCTCCTTGTCTCCTTTTCTTTCCCTCCTCCGTTTCTCCTCCTCTTCTTCCCCCCTTTCTCCTCCACTCCCCCCCCCCGCTTCTTTTATATCACAGTGTATGAAAGTACTTTGTAAACAGCACGGCCTCCACAAACAACAGAGGTTCTCTTTGTGCCGGTGGTGGCTGCCCTGGAACGTTCCGATCAGGTGGCTTTTCTAGTTTTACCGCCTCATTGCTCAATCGTGTCCCTGGAGTTCTTGATGTTTTCAGTTAAAACCAGGTTATTTCTTCACTTCCCCCCAGAGTCCAAGATCAGATAGGCCCTGAGCCCATAGCCTCCAGAGAGTTTTGTCTGAAAGGAATCCCAAGAGGGGTGTTTGTCCTGGACTGGTGAGGAGAAGTCTACGGGGCTGGCAGAGCAGGAATGCAGCAGTCTAGTGCTCCAGTGGAAGCCCTGTTCTTTCCCTTTGGGCTCTTCTGGGCCTCTGTAGTGGACTTCGGTAGGTGTGTCTCAGGCATGAAAAGCCTGGGAGAGAAGACTTCATTTTGCCAAAGGATCTATGCAGGAATAACAGAAAGACTGAGTTGGGTCTGTTGTTGAAAGAGCAGCAGGACTGCTGAAGAGTCCCTGACATTTATATGAGTAATTAAAGTGTATCAGGTTTTAGGATGTATTGGTTTTCTCCTTTAAATGTCACTTTTGAATGTCCCCATTTTGCATATATGAAAGTCAGATTTGGAGCCGTCATGAAGTTAATAGCTGCCTTGCGGACTCAGTATCTCCAATATGCCAGGTGTCTTACCACAGCCTTCAGCCTCGTGAGTGGCTGTAAATGACTGCTTTAGAGGTTAAGGCATCTGCTGAAGGTCTTACTGCTGTGGCTGGCTAGATTGTTCAGTGTGTAAAGGTGCTGTCATGCCTAGTGACCTGAGTTCCATTTCAGGAACCCACACGGTGGAAGGAAAGAACCAACTCCTGCAATTATTCTCTGACCTCCACATGGGTACCATGGCACACCCTCCAATAAGTAAATACAGTATATATATATATATATATATATATATATATATATATGTATGTATGTATATATGGCTTATACATATATTGTATATATGTGTGTGTGTATATATATTGTGTATATATATATATATATATGGCAGAGATTGAATACAAAGTCACCTAAACTTTTCTTTTTCCTCTGTAGCCTTATTTTCTTAATATATATGACAGATTAAAAAAAAAAAAACAATTGAGCTGGGAGCCTAGAGAGACGGCTCAGCAGTTAAGAGCACTGGCTGCTCTTCCAGAGGTCCCAGGTTCAGTTCCCAGCACCCACATGGCAGCTCACAGCTGTCTGTACCTCCAGTTCTAGAGGCTCTGGCGCCCTCGATGACACCTGTGCAGACAGAACACTAATGCCCATAAAAAAGTAATTGATCGGGATACTGTGTCACATACCTATAATCCTAGCACTTGTGGGGTAGACAAGGAGATCTTGAATTGGGGGCTTAGGCTGTATAGAGAGACCTCTCTTAGAACAACTAAGGAGGAGAATTGGGGGACTTTAGAATCAAAGCCAAAAGAAGACAAGTGAGCTCTGGGTGGAAAGAACTTAATAGTTTGCCCTATTGGTTAAAGCACACTCTTTACCCCTGGAGTTCACGTGAAGAGAAAAGACACACACGTGTGTGAAAAAAATTAAATAACATTCACTGAAGAAAGTCCTTTTTTAAAAAGCAGGTATTTATTCTTCATGTGACTGGGTACCTGCATTCCATGGTAAATGCGTGGAGGTCAGAGGACAGCTTAGGGCCTGGGGACAGATTTCCTCTCTTCATAATGTAACTTCTGGGAATTGAACTCAGAACATCAGGCTTGGAGGCAAGCTTCTTTGCCTGCTGAGCCATCTTGCCTACATTAGCTGGTGTGTTTCTGGGTTGCCATGTCTATTTTCCCAGCGAGAAGATAGTGAAGTTCACAGGGTACACTGAGTGTTTGGTGCATGGGTGTGGGCATGTTTGATTGAAAGAAAAGAGCCTCCCTCTGTGAAAGAACCCTTAAGAGATTCTCAAATCCTGCTGGTCAGAAACAACTAGGACTTAAAAAAAAAATGGAGTTGGGAGTGTAGCTCAGTAGTAAGTAAGGTACTTGCCTGCATGTGAAAGGCCCTGGGTTCTAGTCCAAGTCCCTCAAAAGTGAAAGAAAGAAAGATAGCAAGCATTGATTTCTCTGCAAATGAAAGAAACACATTTAGAGATTGCAGAGCAATTGGGTTGTGGGTTCGGAACCCTCTGACATAGATTTCACATGGTCTTACTGGGAGAGACAAGTCAGTGAGTCGGCCCACCGAGGCACTACACCTTAAGCCACCTGAGCAGCCTGTGTCGGGAGTCCAGGTAAGGGAGGGGGGCCATGCTCAGACCTGAGAGGAGGGAAGGTAGAGATTTAGGAACTTGTCCCAGTGAACTAGGAAGTCTCACTGGGCCTGGATGGCCGAGAGGCTCTGGGCAGGCACTGCCATGAACTGTGGAGCCAGCTGAAGGACTCCCCTGGAAAATCCCATGGCATTTATGAGAGACAAGGCTGAGTGTCTCTCTCCGTTGTAGTTTGCAAGCAGATTGGCTTTTATCTCCCGTTTCATCACTGGGGAACTCTGGCTGCTTCCAGGTTAAGCCTCAGTCCAGCTAGTTGTCTTTAGGTTTTTGGATTCCCCCCCCCCAAGCAGAATTTAGCTGATGGCCCCTCTCAGAAGCCTGCCAGGATCACCCAGGCTCTGTGTATTCCACCTCCATGACTCTTAAAATATACTTCCCTGATGCCTGACCCAAAATCCTGGTCACAAAATCCCCCATCCTGCCTCACCTTTGCCTGTCCCTCTTTCTTTCTGGGGCCCCAGATCCACACAGTTGCCAAACTCCATTGTTCCTGCTTTTCTCAAGATCGCCAAAGGCGTCTAGATACTTGTCCAAGCCAGGTACTATGCAAGGCACTTTAATTGCATGATTTCATTTATCTCCATGGCAACCACAAGGCTGACACAATGCCGGTTTGTGGATGCAGAATCAGGCTTAGAGCAGGTTAACTTGCCCAAGCTACGTGAGCAAAGCAACTGTGTCTCAGGCTTGGGTCTTTCATGGTGGGACAGCTTAGTTGCTGCTTGTCTCACAGATATGAGGACATAAGTTCAGATCCTTAGGGCTCATGTTAAAAAAAGAAAGAAAGAGAAAGAAAGAAAAGAGGATAGCTGGGTGTGGTCGAACATGGCTTTAATGTTACCCGCAGGAGACAGAGGCAGGTGGATCTCTGAGTTCAGGGTTAGCTCGGTGTACTCGGCAAATTCCAGGACAGCCTGGGTTACTTAAAGAGACCCTGTACAAAAAGAAAAAGGAAAAAAAAAAAAAAAAGCCAGAGACCAGTGAGATGGCTCAGTGAATAGAGACACTTGCGGTTGCCAAACATGACTGAGTTTGATCTCTGGAACCCTCAAGATAGGAGAAAAGTGACTTCCTCAGGTTAGTCTCTGACACCCACAAGCCCACTGTCACACACGCATTCCCATGCATTAAATAAATAAATGTAATTAAAAAAAAAAAAAGCCTGACTTGACAGCATGCTTAATCTCAATGATGGGCAACAAAAGTCCTAAAGTAGGTCCCTGGACGCTTATGAGCTCAAGCTCCAGGCTAACAGGAGACCCTGTCTCAAACAAAAGGGTGGGAGGCACGTGAGAACCAACAGGAGAGGTTGGCCTCCGCATGCACATGGTTACGGTCACCCAACCGTGGGAACGCGTGGGAGCTTGTGCGCGCTCACACGCCCTTTTCTCCCTCTGCAGCCAGCGCTAACTGCCCCCGTGTCTCACACGCCCTTTTCTAACTTTCCTTCCTTTCCTGTCTTCCCCTGCTCTCTGCTCCCACGCGCAGGGGACCCTCTCTCTCTTCAGAACTCCAGTGGCATTTTATCTGTCTTTTATGACAGGAGCTGCAGCTGCTTCGCCGTCATGTGATCTACATGTGCCGAGCAGCTGCAGTCCTGGGCCTCCAGTGTGAGCCCTCAGCCCCAGGGGGAACCGGCAGAGGCTCCTCCCCCTTCCCACTGTCCGCTGCCTGTAACAGAACGTAGCTCCTCCTCCCCTTGCCCCCCCCCTTCCTCCTTTTTGTAATAGTGGGTGTCTTAAAATGTGCACTGGAAGAACAAAAGAGGAAAAGGAATAGTAGAAAGAAAATCATTGCTTCCCAACATTAAGTGGAGTGACTCTTTGGGGCTCTTGGGGGTTTTCCTCTGGACCAAGTGATTGGCAGGCAGAAGGTTGTGGTGTGTGTGTGTGTGTGTGTGTGTGAACAGCTGTGATCTTGAGCAGCTCACTGAGTCTCTCAGGACTGTGACTTCTTCAGTAATGCACACGTATGTTCCAAGGCAGGGAGAGGGAGCATTGGCAGCAACCATCTCCAACGTCTCTTTCTGCCTAGGCGTGCTCTGACTTGCACACTGATCCTTCCAGAGGAGGAATCAGAATGTTCAAACAAACCCTGGGGAGGCGGGGGGGGGGGGGGCGGGACCCCGCCCATGCAAGTGGTTTTGGCTGTAAGGAATGAGAATCTAAATATTGCTTTAAACCGAGTAGGTTTCGAGTTAGACCTCCATAGCCAAGGTAAAGTGGTCCAGCTACCTTCCTTCTCAGAGAGCCGTTGAGAGGGTTAGATGAAGCAGTGTCCTTTAGGGGCTTAGGACAGTGCTAGCTGGGGAAGAGCTGGGCCTCAGTGAGTGTCATTGGCCAGGAAAGGGCTGTGGTCACTACAGCAGTTACTGTCAGATGGGCCATGGTGGGTGCAGTGTCGGCATGTAGTCATCCTAAGACAGGGTCTCATGTATCCCACGCTCGCCTTGAACCCCTAACCCTCCTGACGCCACCTCCTCAGGACTGGGGTTACAGGTGTTTATTGCCACAGCTGTTTTTCTGCGGTTCTGGAAATCGAACCCAGGGCATTTTGTATGCTAGAACTGACCACACCCTTGTGGTTTGTGGGTAACTCAACACCACCATCTCCTCACCCCACCAGAAGAAAATGAAGACCATGTTCCGTGGGGCTGGGAATGGAGTGGGTCGCTAGCATGTGTAAGCCCCCCCGCCACCCACCCCCGGCTTCCACCCCACCACTGCAGAAAGACAACCGAAAGACCAGCCTGTAAACGTTGGCAAAGTAGCAGTCGTAAATAATGCGTATGATTCAGTGAGTAAGCTGGCAGGAAGGTCAGTCGGGGTGATAAGGATGTCAGGAAGTGGACAGGGTTGGCACATGACCTAGAGAAGCAACAAGCGAGGAAGAGACCAGCAAGCAGCTGTTCTGTGCTCTGCCTTCCAGCCGGCAAGTCCAGGAGCACCGGCTTTGGTCCAGCTGGTGATGAGATGGGGGCCGGACAGTCTATGTGCTTCCCGCCCATCTCGGGACCCCACCACATTGGCTGCACGGATGTGATGCAGGGTCACAGTCTTGAGGTAAGTGCCCCAAGCTCCGCCCCTACTCTTCTTCACCAACACAGGTCCAAGTGTACGTACGTTCTGGGGTGCTAAGTTACAGCGGGGCTGGGTTTGGTCGTCAGCCCTCAAAGCCTATCTTCAGACTGTTTTTTTTTTTTTTTTTAATTCCTCATTCAAATTATTGGAACAGATGACAGAAACTGAGTTCTTCCTCCAGCAAGGAGAAGAGGTGCCTCTGGCTTCAGAGGCAGCTCACAGACCCTTTCTCCTGTCTTGAGTCCAGGTGGGCATCTGATCCTGGAGAGGTTTTCCAATGCCATCCTGATGTAGGGGAATGGGAGGAAGCTCAGTGGGCCACAGGCCACTGTCCTATGTCTACTGTCCTGTGTCCTGGGTGGGAAGGTGGGGTCTTCATCTCCAGCCTTTCATTTGCTTCTCACTGTCTTCTGAAGTGCCTGCCAATATATATACATATATCAGTACACTGTAGCTGTCTTCAGACACACCAGAAGAGGTCACAGATCTCATTACAGATGGTTGTGAGACACCATGTGGTTGCTGGGAATTGAACTCAGGGCCTCTGGAAGAGCAGTCAGTGCTCTTAACCGCTGAGCCATCTCTCCAGGCCCCTCCTGCCAATTTCTAGGCTTTTCTTTTTCTTTGTTTCCTCTTCCTCTTCCTCCTCCTCCTCCTTTTTACATTTTTGAGGTTTCTTGTGTAGCTCAGGCTGCCCTCCAACTGGAAATGGAGCCTAGAATGACCATAAGCCCCCGATTCTCCCATCTCCAGGACTCCTGACACGTGCCACCACGACCCAGCAAGTTCCTTAGGTTTTTCTTCCTGACAGTTAGGCTCACCTCTGTTCTGTGAGAGACACCCACTTCCTGGTAACCCCTCTCCTGCTCCCTCTCCTGACCAAGCATACCGCTGCCACTGAGTTCATCCTAAGAGCAAAGCTCTAGCCCCCAACCACCCCGTTCACACCAGCCTAGCTCCACAGTTTGGTGCCGTTCCAGGATGCCATTGGAAATGCGCCTTGACCATCGGAAAAACATAAGCCTTCTGATGTGTTAGCAACAAAATCTGAGGAAACCTTTCTCTGTGCTGGTGGTACCCAGACTCCTGCTGACCCGAAACGCTTGAGCTTCTTGGTCCCAGCGGCTGCTCCCTTCTCTTCCAGGGGAGCCTCTTCCGACTCTTCTACCCCTGCCAAGCATCAGAGAAGTGTGAGCAGCCCCTGTGGATTCCCCGCTATGAGTACTGCATGGGTCTGGCTGACTACCTGCAGTATAACAAGCGCTGGGCGGGGCTGCTGCTCAACATGAGTATTGGTAAGGCTGGCCTGGCCCTGGCTGCTCCCCCAGTTGCCTGATTGTGTCCCCAGAAGAAACCCAGGCAGACACACTCAATGTTTTAGCTTGCACAGTCCAGTCTTTGGTTTCAAGAGATGGGAGAGCATCGAATGTGTGGGGATCTGACTTTGTAATTTACTGGCAGTGAGTCTTGGGCAAGTCACTTACCATGCTTGCCTGCTGGCTTTTGTAGAGCTATGGTGTACGTGTAGAACCTCTGTGCGGTGTTTGGGACATCAGATGGGACGTGGTGCTGGCCGTAGTTCCTAGATCCAGCATGCATTTTTGTTTACTCTGTAGACCACTCCCCCTTTTTTTAGTACTGGGGAACAAACCCAGGGCCTCATACAAGACCAGATCTCCGCTACTGATGGCTGAACTACATCCCACCAGCCGTACACTCCACCACTGCTTGCTCCAGCACCCACATCAAACACCCTTAGCTCCCAGGGAGCATCTCCTCTCCCGCAGCATGCCCGCTCGCTCATCTTGTTCTCTCTACCTCCCCCCAAGACCCCCACCCCAGGGGTTCCCCATGGCCTTGGCTTTTCACAGATCTGCCCCAGATTTCTTCAGGATTGCCCCTTTGGGTCCTTTCCCCCCTGGTGATTCTGGAGAGGGAAGGACCACTTATACCCACCCGTGCCTGTACCCTGGCTGCCCATAGGATTCTGTGGGCAGCCAGAGAGTCTACAGTCTGTGTCTCTGCCAGGATCTTGTCGCTTGCCTGTTAGCTGGAATGGCCCCTTTAAGACGAAGGAATCTGGATACCCTTTGATCATCTTGTCTCATGGCCTAGGAGGCTTCAGGTAAGAGCTCTATCCCTGGACCTTTCATATCTCTTGCGCTGTGACCATGCCTTAACGTAGTCTCAAAGGGCCAAATAGCAGACGTTTATCTGCCTGCCATCTTTCCCTCCTTCCCCAGACCAGGGCTTTGTCAGGCATTTCACTTTTCCCTGACATTTTTACATGACTGCCCACCCTCTAAGTGTATAAAACAGGAATACAGGTCAAACGTTCATTGGTAAGAAATCACAACGAGATAGATTTTTAGGACAGTGATTTGGAATGTATTTCATCTTACTGCTCATTAAAACCAAAGGGAATTTGCATACTGACCAGCTGGGTGTGTTATTTTTATATAAAGAATCGACTCTAAGCTGAACGTCTGATACTTTAAGACCTAGAGTATCTTTCACGGTAGATTAATTTTTGGTTTTATAATCATCAATGCTGAGAATTCTGCTGCACATAAACACATTGCACAAAATGGCAGGCTTGTGTTTAGGGCCATTTCGGAAACTGGAACTTCTGTCTTAATCTCAAGCTAAGAAAGCTAAGATCCATTTAACACTGTGTGTGTGAGAAAGAGAGAGAGAGAGAGAGGGACAGAGAGAGAGAGAGAGGGAGGGAGGGAGGGAGGGAGGGAGAGAGAGGAGAGAGAGAGAGAAAGAGAGAGAGAGAAAGAGAGAGAGAGAGAGAGAGAGAGAGAGAGAGAGAGAGAGAGAGAGAGAAACGCAGTATGGCTCAGTGGTTTTTTTAAATTTATTTTTGTTCTTTTTAACTATGTGTGTAGAACGAGTGTGTGCATGTAGGTGTGCAAACGTGAGTGTAGGCGCTCACAGAGGCCAAAGGTGTCAGATCTGGAGCTGAAGTTGCAGCTGGCTGTGAGGTATCTGAAGTGGGTGCTAGGAATCAAACTCTGGACTTGTGTACTCTTAAGCCAGTGCTCTTAACTGAGGAATGGGTCTCTCCAGCCACCTTTAAAGATACAACATTCTCCTACAATGCAATCCCAAGGCTGCAGAGAAGTTTCCAGATGCAGCTAGGACCAAGCACTGTCAGAAACACCTTGGCTTTACCTCACCTTTTTCAGTTAATTTTTTTGGCCGCCTGGGATTGTGCTAGCCTGCACATGTGGCCTGACCTACCGATGGCCCTTGCATCTGGAGTGAGCTAGGGATGCTATGCCACTCTCTGAGCCTAGATTTCAACACCTGCCAGCCGAGGGATGCGGCTTCCTCGAGTGGTTTTGAGGTTTCAGTTGGAGCAGTGCCTACTGGATGGACAGCCCTGCTGAGTCTCTCCCTCTTGTTCCGGGGAGGAATATGGTGATGGCAAATTTGATAATCTCTTTTACCAGACGTCACACAGCAGGCTTCCAGTTCATAATTCAGTATCTAGGCAGGATCACTCGCAGGACTTTTCTGTCTGCACCATGGCTGTTATTTAGTTTGGTCATGGCTGCGCATGCTCACTTAGGTGTTGGTGCTCTCTCTGCTCATCCATGAACATATATGTCTGGCTCATATGTATATCCCATAGTGCCACGCAGCTCAGAAGCTGCCAGCCCTCCAGCTTTTGTTCACGCTGTAGCCGAGGAGCTCTCTTTCTAAGCTGGTGGGGTGTAGTGGCTCATGTCGGTCATTCTGGAAGGTGGAAGCTGGAGGGTCATGAGTTTGGGCCGGTGTGTGTTGTGTGATGATACCGTGCCTCAAAACAAGACAACCACAGCCCAAATCCCATCTTGATAGTTCAGTACCTTGAAACTTGCTTGTTTGATTCCCTCCCTCCTTCCCTTCCTCCTTCCCTTCCTCCTTCCCTCTCTCCTCCCCTCCCTCCTTTGCTCCTTCCTTTTCTCCCTCCTCCCTTCCTCCCTCCTTCCCTTCCTCCTTCCTTCTCTCCTTCCCTCTCTCCTTCCCTCCCTCCTTCCCTCTCTCCTCCCCTCCCTCCTTTGCTCCTTCCTTTTCTCCCTCCTCCCTTCCTCCCTCCTTCCCTTCCTCCTTCCCTCTCTCCTCCCCTCCCTCCTTCGCTCCTTCCTTTTCTCCCTCCTCCCTTCCCTCCCTCCTTCTCTCCCTCTTTCCCTCTCTTTTCTCCCTTCTTCCCTTTCTTTCCTCCCTCCCTCTCCTCCCTCTCTCTCGTCCTCCCTTCCTTTGAGTGTCAGATCCCCTGGGACTGGAGTAACTAACATGGTTGTGAGTCACCACGAGGATACTGGGAATCAAACTTGAGTCTTCTGGAAGAGCAGCCAGGGCTCTTAATCACTGAGCCATCTCTCCAGCCCCCTAAAACGAAACATTTTAATAGTGTTTTTAAACTTAATTCTGCTTTTAAGCTTTCAGTGACTGAGATTGGAGGTTTGTGCATCCCTTTCTGAGGGTCGCCTGTCCTGACCCTTCTATGAGGCTGAGTTTTCAAGGACTGTTTGTGCTTCCCAGTATTTAATATAATCACAGCGTGTTTTAAAAATGATTTGTTCTAGTTTTAATTATGTGTGTTTGGTGTATGTGTGTGTGTGTATGTATGTATATGTGGTGTGTATCGTGTGTGTATGTGCATATGTGTGTATGTATGTTTGTGTATGTATATATGTGGTATGTATATATGTATGTGTGTGTGTGTGTATGTGGTGTGCTGGGTACCCTGTGTGTATGTATGTATATGTGTGTTTGTAGGCATGTGTGTATGTGTATGCATGTTTGTATGTGTGTGTATGCATGTGTTATATGGTGTATGTATGTGTATGTAGTGCATGTGTATGTTTGTGTGTGTGTGTACATACATGACATAGGTGCCTGAAGAAGGCTGAAGAGCATCAGACCCCCTGGAGCTGGAGTTACAGGTGGTTGTGTGCCTCCCAATGTGCTTACTGGGAACTGAATGTGTGTCCTCTGCAAGAGCAGTGCTTAATCACAGGTGTGATGATGTTCCAGTGCCTGTCTCCCCTGCTAGACTGTAACCCCAGCGAAGACAGACACCATCTCAGTCTTCCACTCCCCGGTGCCTAGGACAGTGTCTGGGAGCCATAGTTTCCCAGTAAACACTCATCCTCGAAGGGACGAGGGGCCATTTTGCTGGGTTCTCATTCATTTAGCTAACTTCCACAAGCACCTGTTGGATGCCAGCCCCCTGCACAAAAGGAAGGTGGGAAGTCTGGCTGCACACATCCAGAAACCACTCACGTTAGAGGAGCGTAACCAGCGGATGGCTGGAAGTGGAGAGTAGGCATGGGGATAAGGCTATCGAGGCGAGTGAGAGGTTTCTTTTGAGGCAGGAAGAAGCTAGGAAGCCCTCCCTTGCCACCGTAGCTGTGCTGGAGAGAGCAGCAGATGTAATGGAGGCGTCCCTTTTGACTAGGAAGCTCCACTGGCACGCCATTCTTCAGTAGACCAAAGTGAGCCAGTAGAAACATCCTTCATCAACCAGGAGTGAAATCCCAGGAGAAAGGGGAGGGAGTGGTGGCCAAAGGTCAGTTCCCTCTTTAGCCTCTCTGCTTAGTTTCACCTTGAAATCCTTCCCTGGTTCACAGACACAGAGGTGTCTCCCCCTCCCAGGGAGGAGCATGTGCGTGCAAACACCACCTAACTGGCTTCCCGAATGCCACTGTTCCCTGTGGTTCCCACACAGCCCTCTGAAGTAGGCAGAGAGGAGCCACTGGGCCCTGAGGAGTAAGCAGCAGCTTACCTGCTTTACATGGTAAAGCACACACAAACATACACACGTACTACATACACATACATACACCATATAACACACACATACATACACACACATACACACATGCATACAAACACACATATACATGCATACACACAGGATACTCAGCACACTACACACACATGCACATATATACATATATACACACATACCACACATATACATACACAAACATACATACACACAGATGATACACACATCGGGAAGGGATCTGGAGCCATTTGTCCTGTTCACGGCCTCGCTGAAGATTTTAGATTGACTTTTCTGTATAAGTTAGAAAAGTATATTTAACAGAAAAACCACAAACATTGCTTTCTAAAGCATGATCAGATTCCTTCCTTGCTTGGGGTCTTAGTGTAAGCCTAGACTCACGGTCCCTGAGAGGCTGAGACAGGAGAATCCTGAGTGTAAATATCTCCTATACTGCAAAAGAAAAAAATGCCCCCAACCGACAAACAAAACGCCTTTATGTCTCAGTTAAAGCAAGCTAGAAGTCTGGGTACGTGGCCCCTGCTTACCCCAGCACTGAGAAAGCGGGGACAGGGGGTGTCCAGGAGCTCACAGTCATCTTTGCCAAATAGTGAGTTTGAGGCCAGCCTGGGCTACATAAAACACTGCATCAAACTCAGAGAAACAGAGGCAGGAGCCAGGGCTGGACTGTTAGGGTTGCTGTTGCAGTTACATGAATGTAACAGGGAACCAACTGGACCTTAAAGTTACTTCCTGACCTAGGATGACTGCTTTTGTTCCAGCCATTCTGTCTGCACTATATAAAGGGAATACTCTGCTTCTTAAAGAAAATCCCCTGGGTAGTTCTGCGTTATACTGCTGTCTGTACCTCATTCGTTAGAGCTATTTGGTCCATTCTAGGCTGCCTGCTCTGTGTGGCTCTCAAAAGGCTTAGAATAGGCTCGGTCAATGTGGAGACACGCTTCAGGTGTAAAGTATACACCAGGGAGTTCAAAGGCTGCCCAGGAGTGAAAGTGCAGTAACGTTTCATTAATTAAAATTTTAATTATATTTTAAACTCACTTTGGGTTATATAGGTTACAATAGGTTAAATAAGGCACCATGACTGTAATAGGCAATCATAGCTTAAATAAAATATACCAGTAACATCAGTAATGTTAATGTACTTTTTCTTATTAA